>NC_090023.1:107222198-107545253 GCF_037176765.1 Anolis sagrei
GCTGGAGAAAAATGTAGCAGAACCAAAATGAAGTAGAAATACATCCAGCATTATGCTGGCTCCCGACTGTCAGTATGACATAACTTTCTTCTTTTGATCTCTGAAAATGGGCTCAAGGAAGTTTGGTGATACATTGAAGCAGTTACCATATGAACCTGACTAAATCCTCTTACCAGAAACCAACCTATCATTGGATCCTAGCAGGAGAGTATGCTTCATTTGGGACTGGAATCTTATAGACAATTATTTGGTGGTTAGTCATAGGTTTATCTCAAGGAGTGCCCTGTTCAGTGCCAACAAAATATTAATTGAATCATGGCCAAATGATTGCTTATCAGTACATATATATGCATTTGTTTTAAACACTCTTCTATTCAATATTAAAAGTTGAGTGTATTCTAACAGGGCTGTTCTGCTGTAAATGACAACTTAGGAATGCTTCTAACTGCTAAGCATACTAAGCAATGTGTTCTGAACTGGCCAGTTTTAATGTTAACATTTTTGAGAACAGTTATGAGATTTTTTGAAAAATTAGTTCTGGTTATACAATTTATTGTTTGTGAACTAATGGGAATCAACAACTACCATATTTAATCATCTAATGCGCTATTGAATATAATAAGCATCTCAATTTTCAAAACCTTGAAACCCAAAAAAGTATTTGCTGCTGAATTTTCAGCAGAAAAAGGTGCATTATTTTAATATGCCCATTCCAGTTGCTGCCTGCTTAGAATTCCTTCTTTAAAAGCAAAAGTGTTAGAACACCAAAACTTCCAGCAGTGGAAAAGACAAGTTCGTGTTCTAAAAGGAGGCCTTTTTAAAGTTTATTGGAAAGAATTCAATATATCTGAATTTTGGAGATCCTAAGATTTTTAACACCTTGGATATGAATTTTAAAGAAGCCTTATTTGCCAACTCTTTGCAGAGATTAATAACTTTTTAACTGACTAGTATACACAAGAGCGGAGACTGCAGTTCTCACATAATTGGAACACAATGACTCCAGAATGCATCATTTGAAGATGGCAAATCAACCCAGAAAATGGCAACAGAGTCCTGTGTATCTAAAATATATATAAACACAGAGCTACTTGAATATTATGGGAATTTTTCTGTATAACAGATACATATTCCTGTGTGCTTTTGTATTTCATTTCCTTCTTGTGCCTTATTCTGCCATATGTATGCAATATTAGCCAAAATAGCTATATACCGTTACCTTGTATTTTTATGCAGTCCATTCATGCCAAGGCCTTTCAAATGATATGGCATATACTCAGCCTTTTCAATGTCAATATTTTTAATGATAAAAGATAATTTTCAAAGCTAATTTCCTTTTTATTTTCTCAATTCACTTATTCCAGAATAGTACACAAAATAAAAATCTGAACGTGTACAGATTCCAACTGAGAGTGTTGTGTGTTAATTGGTTAATAAAATATAATTATTTCAGCTTCTTTCTTTGCTGGCTAGAGATTACATATAAGTAACTACAGTCCTCCATATATGCCATATACCAGTCTTTATCTTCTTGCCCATTAATCATGATGACCATATCTAAGAAACCAGAGATGGTGCGGTCTATCCAACTCACAACCTTGTGCATTTTCCTGCAGGAATCAGTTGTTTATCCCACATAAGGAATTTTTGGTTTAGAGATTTACATTATGTATCTTTGTTAAATATACTTTGCTTAGTACATTGAATGCTGGAGTACCATAGCATAGATATGCTATACATCCTTATGATTATATAACAGTATTACTTTTGGTGTATAGTAGCTTTTTGCTCTTTGTATTGCGGTCTATCCAATGCCATTTTCTGAATCAGAGCCCCAAATTACCGTAGGAATAAGTCCCAAGACCAAAGTGTTCATGGAATTTACTTCCAAATAATTGTATATAGGATTTCAAAGCTGAACTCAGTGGGAATAAACATGTAGGATTGTATTGTCATAAATTTGATTTTGCTACAAAATTACAAAGGAATGACAAATCTCATTCATAAATTAGTTTCAAATTTATAATTATGCTGACCTGATGGTTCATCAAGGTCCATCAGGAGAGGCAGATAAGAAATAAAATTATTATCATTATTATTGTCATCATCATATCACCATCATCACAATAGAAACAGTATCCAAAAATGATGTGGTGGTATAATAATAGCAATACTGTGTATAAAAACATTTTAAATATGTATTTAGTTACAATATTTTTATTCTGCCCTTCTCACCCTGAAGGGGACTAAGGGTGGATCATAGAAAACATATATATGGCAAACATTCAGTGCCAATTATAACAATGACAAGACAGGCAACAGATAGACGTATAGATGGGCTTTCCCATCTTCCAGCATCTTTGGACGCTGTGCTTGGTTCTGCTGTCGCTCCACCTCCCTGCCTCCCTGTTTAGAACTGGGTCTAAGCATTCATATCATAAATCTTGGTTCCAAAATTATACCTATCCCCAAAACTCCCAAACTATGCTATTAACTCTTCTACTACATATTATGCTGTTTCCTTGACAGTCAGGGAAACAGCAATAGTCTGGATGACCTATTTCACCAGTGGCCTTGGTAATGTCAATCCCCAGATATAAATTTCTCAGTGTCCTTTAGGCAATGTTCTTGCAGACGGCCAATTCTCTCACACCAGAAGCGACTTGCAGTTTCTCAAGTCACTCCTGACACGATAAAAAAAATCCCTGTCATGGGCTCTGTAATGTACCCACACAATAAAAAAAATCCCTCAATCACAGGCTCTGAAATGTACCCACAAGCTTTGTAAGCTCCTCAACGCCCAATCTCAATAATAACAGAACATACCTTGGGTCAAGAATCTACCGAAAATAAAGTTGTGATGGTATAAAACCGAAGACCGCTTTGTGGTGATCAGAGGTGAGACCAAGTTCTTACTTTATTTGGAAATTCATCATTCTTGGGTTAATGATAACACTAGCCAACACACATTTTGATGCCTCAAATGTTAGGCCTGTTTCAGGACATATTTGGCCTGCTGATTCAAAAACTGGCATCAGTTTCCCCCTCTCAGCTCAAGTTTTTGAGATACAGAACACATGCTATATATCAGCCTTCATCTGCTCGCCTATGAGAAATCATGGTAACCATATCTAAGAAACTAGAGCTGATGTGTTCTATCCAATGCCATTTTCTGAATCAATGCCCCAAATAATCCCAGAAACAGGCCAAAAAACGAAGTTACAATACTTTTTTTTTGTTGGTCTGTCTTACGGGTGCATCTACATTGTAGAATTAATGCAGTTTGACACCGGTTTAGCTGCCATGGCATGCAATCATGGGAATTGTATTTGGTGAGGCGCCAGGACTCTGTGCAACAGTTCCCCCGATTCTGTAGCATAGTTAAGGTTCTGTCATGCTTCATTAATTATACACCCTATGTGTATGTGTTTTCATACACTCAAAGAATTTAAATAATTTGTATAAAGCGACCCTCAAGCTATGTGAATCAGATATGAAACATTAACAAATTTCGCATTTAGACTTGGGTCTCATTTTCAAAATATGCCATTATATGCAAATACTGGTTCAGGCATGTGGGGGGGGGGGTTGAGGGGCTTCAGGGCAGGCCCGTAGCCAGGATTTCGTTTCGGGGGGGGGGGGGGGGGGCTGAATTTTTTTCAGGGGGGCTGAGTCTGAGTGAAAGAGGGTCTACCCTCTACCCTTTTGTATTATTACCCCAATACCCCCATGCATATGGGATATATTGAGTATGGTGATCAGATCATGATATGAATAAACATAACAGTTTAAATAATGCACCAGTAAGGCCTTTTCGCTGAAGCCCCCCGAGCCCCCCCCGAGCCCCCCCCCCCCAGCTACAGGCTTGCTTCAGGGTGGTCTTACTGGTACACTAGTTATGTTTATTCATAACATAACGGTGCTCCATGCAGTCATGCTGGCCACATGACCTTGGAAGTGTCTACGGACAACGCCGGCTCTTCGGCTTAGAAATGGAGATGAGCACCACACCACAGATTCGGACACAACTGGACTTCATGTCAGGGGAAAACCTTTACCTTTACCTATGTTTATTCATATCATCTGATCACCATGCTCAATATATCCCATATGCATGGAGGTATTGGGATAACGCTCCAGCAAAGGGTCACCGCCTTGTTGTGGCGCTGGAGCTTGAGCACCTCAATGATGTCATGAGCGAAACCGTGAAGGGCCACCCAAGACGGGACGGTCGTGGCAGAGAGGGCAGACCAAGCGTGATCCCTGGGGAAGGCAACGGCAAACCACCCCAGTATCCTTGCCAAAAAAACTAAATGGACCAGTACAACCAGAGATATGTTGGTATGCCATTGGAAGATGGGAAGATGACACCACTCTGATGGCCGAAAGCGAGGAGGAGCTGAGGAGCCTTCTAATCAAGGTGAAAGAAGAAAGAGCAAAAGCTGGGTTGCAGCTAAACATAAAAAAAAACAAGATTATGGCAACAAGAATGATTGACAACTGGAAAATAGAGGGAGAAAACGTGGAGGCCGTGACAGACTTTGTATTTCTAGGCGCAAAGATCACTGCAGATGCAGACTGTGGCCAGGAAATCAGAAGTCGCTTACTTCTTGGGAGGAGAGCAATGTCCAGTCTCGATAAAATAGTAAAGAGTAGAGACATCAGACTGGCAACAAAGATCCGCTTAGTCAAAGCCATGGTATTCCCTGTAGTCACCTACGGATGTGAGAGCTGGACCTTAGGGAAGGCTGAGCGAAGGAAGATCGATGCTTTTGAGCTGTGGTGTTGGAGGAAAGTTCTGAGAGTGCCTTGGACTGCGAGAAGATCCAACCAGTCCATCCTCCAGGAAATAAAGCCCGACTGCTCACTGGAGGGAAGGAGATAGAGACAAAGTTGAAGTACTTTGGCCACATCATGAGGAGACAGGAAAGCCTAGAGAAGACAATTATGCTGGGGAAAGTGGAAGGCAAAAGGAAGAGGGGCCGACCAAGGGCAAGATGGATGGATGGCATCCTTGAAGTGACTGGACTGACCTTGAAGGAGCTGGGGGTGGTGACGGCCGACAGGGAGCTCTGGCGTGGGCTAGTCCATGAGGTCACGAAGAGTCGGAGACGACTGAAAGAATGAACAACAACATTGGGATAACGATACAAAAGGTTTGCTAGGGTAGATCCTCACCCCCCCCACCCCACCCCCGAATCAAAATTCTGGCTACAGACTTGACTGGTATCCAAAAACCCGGAATCCCAAACTTCTGACCCCATTCACTTTGGGATAAGGGACCCTTAATATGTCTAACGGAACTCGGAAGGTTTCTCCCTACGCGAAGTGAGTGCATCCCTATTTATTTATCTCTATGGGCGCAAAATCGATAGGCCACACCCCTTCCTCGATACTATGAAGGAAGCGCGCCTTCTAGGCGCTTCCGCTCCACCGCTGCCCGTCATTTCCGTCGCGCCGCTGACGTAACAGACGTGTATTGAGGCCCGCGCGTACTGACGCTCGTGGTGGCGTCATTATCATCATCGTTCTTCGAGAGGGGAAGCTACGAGGCCGGCTCTGCGGGGCTCCCCACCCTCCTCCTCCTTTCTGGCGGCGCCAGGGCGCTCTGTGAGGGCCGCACGCCACCATGATGAGGCGCAACAGGGCCGAAGTCGACCGTTACGTGACCTCGCTACAGGCCTCGGCGTCTTCTCCCAGAGAGGTGAGTGGCGGAGTGCGGAGGGCTGGCTGGCTGGCTGGGTGGGGGCGTCTGTCTCAGGGAAGGGTGCCCGGCTCAGCGCTATTCCCGTCAAGGGTTCGCAGGAGGCCGCTGATTGGTGCGCACAACGTTCGCTTTTGAAGGCGTTCTCCAATGGGCTTCGGCGCGCGCCGGGCCCCTACCGCACACTCGCGCGTAAATGCGCCTCTCTCGGAAGGAGGGAAAGGAGGAGGAAGCCGGGCTGGGCCCCCGTGGTGTGGCTTCCCCTTTGCTCCTGTTTGCCAACACTTTTTGTGTAATTGGCGGGAACGCTCTTGAGTTGCATTTACACCACTATTAACAGCCATAGCTCCAATGCTATGGAATCCTGGGACCTGTAGTTTGACAAGGCCTTTAGACTTCCCTGCCAAACACTGCCAAAGTACAGGAGGATTGGAGATTTCTAGAGAGGTATGCTCTCTAGGAATTTCTAGGCCCTTGAGCACACTGCTTCTTAAACTCAGGATCCCAACCCTAAAGGAGTCGCTGTACCTCAGTGTTGGAATCATAGAAAATGTGTGTCTGAATGCCACCATTTACACAAATCTGTTAACAGTGTGTACTGTTTACAGTGGGCTCTGCAAAAAACGCTTCATCTGTATTCCACCAAAAGAAAAATAGCCTGTTTCACAAATTTTGCAAATGCTGATTTGCTATCAATAAATCTTTGTTTCTTATACCCATTTTATATACCTGGGGTAATATAAAAGTTTCTCAAGTGAAAAAGGTTTAAGAAGCCATTCTCTGTTACATCTCTGCAGTCAAACTCTGGCAGAAGTTACCATAGAGTCACACTGGAGATCTCAGAGTTTCTGGTAAAGGCAATAATAAAATCTGCAAATAGTCAGATCCATAAAGTGAACCCCACTAATGTGTAGGGTGGATTGTACATTCTCCAAACTCAACCCTAGCTATTTTGTTGACCTTTCACTTCCTATGTCAGCTTTTAAAGTATTCTATTAAAACAACATCAAATCTACAACAGCCTCAAGGCAATGCAACATAGGTTGCTGTTCGCTTCTCAATATTGTGAACGTTGCTCACGTGCAAATATCTGTGCGCTTGTTAGATTGGCCTCCAGTTGTCTGCTCTTAAATCATATGTTTCTTTTCCTCAAACACATTTAATTAGAACCCATGTATGATAATTAAAAGCTTATAGAAATTATGATGTTTGAAAATTTCTGTTTTGCAAGTTCTCACTGTAAATAATTTAATGGCTTTTCCATACTGAATTCTTGTCTACTTTGCAAGGGACCGAAGAGGCAAATTAGTTGCTTTATTTAAATTTAACTTTTGATTCTAGTTGTTAGTAGCAAGTATTCTGTTCATTGTTGTTTAAGGGTTTTGTTGAATGGATTGTTGAATGGATTAATCACCATTGTTCAAAGTATTGGTTCTAACACTCCTTGTTGTTTTTTAACCCTTTAAAATTGATAAACTGGCCCACATCCTTTCTAAATCACCAGTGGACCACTCCAAAAAACGTAACAAGTAAATATTACTCCTAATAACAAAAAATGATGTTTGATGTGTTAATTTTAAAAAATGATATTATTTGACCATGTTGCCCCAGAGCAACAAGTTACAGGTAGTAAGATGATTTCTTCCAATATGGAAAGCCTTCCATTGTTTTCACTTGTCTGAAAATCCAGTTTAATGATTGCCAACCTTGAACACACGAAACATTACTTAGTATCTATTTACAGTGTCCCTTATCCATGGCGCTTGCACCGGCAGTTTTATTTACCCATGTCTGGCAAAATATGTCCTCTCCAGGTATTTTCTAGATCCCTTAGCATGAGTTTATGGTATTCTTGAGCCAAATACCCATCATTTCAATAAGATTCGCTATTACTGTGGCTCCATGTGTCCAAGTGAAGTCCAGGAATGTGGATACACATCTCGTACTGTGTTGAATTTTAAACTAATGCAAAAAAAAAAACCTATGTTGGGCCAACAGAATATCTGATTGCACAGATCCCTGCTCTTAAAGTAGAAGGTAGCACATCAAAAAAAGAGATAGACAGGTTCCTCTTATATTTTTTGCATGCACTACTCCACTCTATTATCAGAACAGAGTTTTGCAAATTCACATTCTTCTCTGTGACACAAAAATCTTTAATTTTTTTCCTGTCTAGAAAATGAGAAACAATATTATATTCTCAACTTGGGTTCTGATAAATCACCATTCAGCATGCAGAATTCATCAATTCTGCAAAATCTAATGTTTGTCTCCATTGGCAATAACTTAAAGTGTCCTACCTAGGTAGTGGTCCGTTTATGTGGTTCTCAAGATGCCATTAAAAAGGGAGATGCTAACTGGATCTTCAGATTTAGCAGGAGATAAGACAGGTCTATAGTAAGTAGGATATCCCAGTTCAAGTCTCTCTGGCCATATAATATGAAATAAACATTTATGGCCAACGGTTGCTCAGGATGACTTGCAGTAAATCATAAAAATGTTGCATGTGTTAAGAATTGAATGTGACACGTAATTTTGCAACCACAAAAGAACTATTTGTAACTTTTAAAACTATTTAAACCAATACCAATCGGTATCGACTTAAATAGTATCTCTCAGAAATACAGTGTACTGCATTTCTGAGAGATCTATGTTCGCTTTTCTCTGTTATAAAAGGGCTAGAATGAGACATCTGTGACCTTTTTCATAATCGTTAAAAAAAACACCCCAGTAGCTTTTCCTTAACTTCCAATTTAGGTTGAAATGATGGGCTAGTATAGCTTCAGTTACACAACATTTGACACAACATTCTTTACCTTGGAACACCTAGCGATCTACATTTTTGTTGTTGAGGGAGGAACTTTTTGATACATCTGAAAAGTGGTTTTCTGGAGTGACTAGTTTGTATCTCAAAGTTTACAGAAATATTTAGTGCTTTTAAATAGCCACCCTATCACCCTTGAAACACTTGTTCTCGACATCCCTGTCATCATTTACTTTAATGGGTTGTAACAAGAACAAATATATGTGGCAGGACTTCAGAATGTTTCAGGTGCTTGTGAACGTAAGGTATTTTATATTGCCAACATGGAATGAATAATCATTTCAGAAATGAATATCTGGGTCTGGAAAAACGTTGACATGCTCTTTTTTTGTTCTGTGTGAATTGACATATTTTCAGAGATGGGTCATTAAGCAGTTGCTAAGAAAATCTTGGCCACGTGTTAGTAAAAACAAGGAACAATGACTTTCAAACTGTTGACAATGTGGACTAGTTTGAACCATTGCATTTAAAAATCCATCCCATTACAAGATTCAAGCTATAAATAACTGATGTTAGGCATTTTTTTAAAAACCTACATTTTTCTCTTAGAAATCCATGAAAGGATTCTTTTTTGCCAAGCTCTACTACGAAGCAAAGGAATATGAACTTGCTAAAAGGTAAAAGATCTCTGAAGTAACTTGCTCTTGTGTGCTGTGTTTCAGAATGGTTTTTTTCTAGGTTTTGAGCATCTTCTGTTTAGAGATCTTTGATTTCCAGTTTAGTGTGTGACAAGTACTCATGTATAAGTCTTGAAATCTTAGTACAGAAATCAATCAGAATATCTAGATTGTCTTATCCTTGAGTCACTGTAAGTACTGTCTCTTAACTCTTATAAAAAAGGAACGATCCCCTTTTCTGAGAGTGTGGCAAAAAAGTAAGAACTTAGTACATATCAGGAGAACTTTTAAAAAGTATTTGCCTCCTTAACTCTCTCCTTTGTAGCAGCGACTGCTTCTGGCCTTTTGAATGTTTGCGTGAGAAAATGTTTCCTTCTCCACAGAATGACCCTCGACTTATTGACAGGTCACGTCACAATCTGTAATTTTGCCCCAAAACCTTCCCTCAACTTATATGTGAAGTTGACTTATACATGAGTGTATATAGTATATGTGTAATATGCTTATAGTAACTCTTGCATTTCTCATGTATGTTTCTATAGTGTACAGAACAAATGCTGGATATTCCTTAACAATGTGCAGTGAAACTTTAAAACAGTATACATTAGGCTTGGTTGATCAAGAAAAAAATGGTTCTAAACTCGTTTCGTATGCTGGAGGTTCGATTTTTAAAGTATTTCCGAAATTTTCTTTAAAAAAAGATCGAAATTACCAGGAAATACAAATTGTTTCCTTTGTTTCATTAATGGAAGGTGCCCTTCCCTCCCTCCAGAACCATTTAAATCTCGCAGTTTCCCTTCCTTCCCTTGCGGCAGAAGGGAGAGGTGGGCGTGGCCAAGCACAGCCCTCCTCGGAGACCTCGCCCCCAGCGACCTCCAAGTGAGGAGCGCTGTGCTTGTCCACGCCCACCTCTCCCTTGGACAGCTTGCCAGGGAAGAGAAAGAAAGGTGAGAGATTTCAAAAGTGTTGGTTTTTAAATCTCTCACATTTCTTTCTCCTCTCTGGCAAGCTGTCCAAGGGAGATGTGGGCGTGGCCAAGGACAGCACTCCTTGGAGGCCTCGCCCCCAGCGACCTCTGAGCGAGGAGCGCTGCGCTTGGCCATTCCCACCTCCTTCCTATTTGCATCGGCGGCTTTGCAAGGTGGGTGTGGCTGCTCCCAGCTGTTCCGCATCGCCGCTTGTCGCCAGGGAGGTAGTCATGCGCACCTCGCAAAGCTGCCGATGCAAAGAGGAAGGAGGTGAGCGTGGGTAAAAACAGCTGTTCCTAAAGGCCACGCCCCCAGCATTTACGATTCACTGGTGGAAGTCGTAAGGAAGATGGGGGCGCGGCTTCGATATGGCAAAAACACTTCCGGGTTGCCAAAACGCGTCGATATCGCTTCTAAAGGTAATTATTTAACAAATTGGAGGCCAAGCACAATTATTTAACAAATTAATAACGAATTAAGAAATTAACGAACTGGATCAACCAAGCCTAGTATACATGAAAGTTGGTGCTCCTGATTCTCTTTTAATTATAACTACATAATGATTATTATCATCAGTCATTAACTGCCTGCATGTTAACTTGCTATGCTGTTTCTGCAAAGGTACATATCTACATACCTTGGTGTCCAAGAAAGAGATCCCAAGGCACACAAATTCTTGGGACAACTCTATGAAGCGGAAGATAACATAGAGAAAGCTGTAGGTTGTTACAAGGTGAGAAATTACTGACATTGTTTGTGTTACATGGATGCTAGATGTGTGGTTAAGATTCTTACTGAAATATACTCAGTATTTATTTTGAAATACAATTTAGAGTGTTAGAAAATAATTTCTAAAAAGGTGTAACAGCATGACTACACTAAAACTGAGTCTGAAACTACAGTGTTCCCTCGCTACTTCATGGTTCGTTTTTTGTGGACTCGCTATTTTGCTATTTGGAGTGTGGAAGGGGGTTTCTCCCCCCCCCCTCGGGAGAGAGGCAGCCAATCATAAAAAAGAGAGAGGGGAGATACAAAGCAGTATGTAAATCACGGCCTTATTTATTTATTTATTTATTTATTTACTTTGCTTATATACCGCTGTATCTCAAGCCCGAAGACGACTCACGGCGGTTCACAAACAGTAAAAACAGTAGAAACAGCAGTGGTTCCATACAACATATAACAATTGACTTAACACATTATCCATAAATTACCAATAAGCAATTACAATGCACAATTATTACAAAAAACAACCGTACCCAATCTTCTCATCATCCAAGTGTAGTCCAGGTTCGTCGTGCATTGTTCCATTCCTATGTTCCATTACCAGATTGCACTAAATTACTCAAACGCCTGCACAAACATCCAGGTCTTCACCTTTTTGCGGAATACCATTAGAGATGGTGCTAGTCTAATGTCCGTAGGAAGGGCGTTCCACAGCCGAGGAGCCACCACCGAGAAGGCCCTATCTCTCGTCCCCGCCAGCCGAGCTTGAGAAGCAGGCGGGATCAAGAGCAGGGTCTCCCCGGAAGATCTCAAACTCCTGGTGGGTTAATAGGCAGAGATGCGGTCAGATAGGTAGCTTGGGCCGGAACCGTTTAGGGCTTTAAAGGCCAACGCCAGCACTTTGAATTCAGCCCGGTAGCAGATTGGTAGCCAGTGGAGTTGGCGCAACAGGGGGGTTGTATGCTCCCTGCGCTCCGCTCCTGTTAAAATCATGGCTGCCGAGCGTTGGACTAGTTGGAGCTTCCGAGCTGTCTTCAAAGGCAACCCCACGTAGAGAGTGTTGCAGTAGTCCAAACGGGATGTAACCAGAGCGTGGACTACCGTGGCCAAGTCAGACTTCCCAAGGTATGGGCGCAGCTGGCGCACAAGCTTTAGCTGTGCAAATGCTCCCCTGGTCACCGCCGAAACCTGGGGTTCCAGGCTCAGCGATGAGTCCAGGGTCACACCCAAGCTGCGAACCTGCATCTTCAGGGGGAGTGCGGCCCCATCCAACACAGGCTGTAACCCTATGCCCTGTTCGGCCTTGCGACTGACCAGGAGTACCTCTGTCTTGTCTGGATTCAATTTCAATTTGTTCGCCCTCATCCAGACCGTCACAGCGGCCAGGCACCGGTTCAGGACCTGGACAGCCTCCTTAGTAGCAGGTGGAAAGGAGTGACAGAGTTGGACATCATCCGCGTACAGATGACACCGTACCCCGAAACTCCGGATGATCTCCCCCAGCGGCTTCATGTAGATGTTAAACAACATGGGAGACAATATTGAGCCCTGAGGAACCCCACAAGACAATGGTTGTGGGGTTGAACAGGTGTCCCCCAACAACACCTTCTGAGATCGACCCTCCAGGAATGACCGGAGCCACTGCAAAACAGTTCCTCCAAGACCCACCCCTGCGAGGCGTCCCAGAAGGATACCGTGGTCGACGGTATCGAAGGCCGCTGAGAGGTCAAGCAGCACCAACAGGGACACACTCCCCCTGTCGAGCTCCCGGCGCAGATCATCCACTAAGGCGACCAAGGCTGTCTCGGTACCATGTCCCAGCCTAAAGCCAGACTGTGCCGGGTCTAGATAATCCGTGTCTACCAAGAATACCTGGAGTTGTGAGGCCACCACACGTTCCAAGACTTTGCCCAAGAAGGGGAGATTGGAAACTGGCCGATAGTTGTCGAATTTAGTGGGGTCCAGTGATGGTTTCTTCAACAGCGGTTTTATTATAGCTTGTTTTAAGCTCGCTGGAATCTTGCCTTCCCGAAGGGAAGCATTAACCACCACCTTAACCCACTCAGCCAATATAGCTTATAGCCCCTTATAGCTAGCAACAAAAAAGTGTGCTGTTCCTTTAAAACTCCCCTCGCTTCTGCCTCACCCTCACAGTGCATTATATATATAGAGAGAGAGGGAGGGAGTCTCTGCTTTGTGGACTTACATTTTTTGTGGGTGGACCTGGAACGTAACGCCTGTGATAAGTGAGAGAACACTGTATTTACCGTATTCTAGCTCAAGAAATAGTTGCTTGTTCAGCTAACTGGATCATTATATGGCTAGTTTTCCTTCCCTTTTCTGTAAAGTACAGAAACAAAAGAGAAACAACTCATTTGTTGTATTCGCTAGCAGGAAATAAGAAAGAGCTAACTTCCCATGAAGCTTTTAATCCTTCTATTATGGGCCTCTGTACTGTTAGCCTTAAGATATGTAAGCTAATAGTGTTAGACTCGCTCAGTGGCAATCAGTTGTCTACATTATTGAGCTTAATTTCATCTAGGATCAGTGCCTGAATTTCAAGCACCCTGGTTAACTACACAAACCAGCACCTTTTCTTTTCTTGCACTTCTTCCAAGCCCTTGCAGTTTTGCAGGCACATTTTTCCCCTTGACTTAGCAGCAATTCCAGCTTGGTGTCTGGTCATGACTAGCACATATAACTCTGTTTTTTATTTATCAAATCCAAATGGGATCATATTGTTCCACTTTGCTGAACTGCACCAAAGCACAAAATCAGGGGGCAATGCTGCTAAGGTTCCTGAAGTTGGTGGTGTGGGGCGAGGAAGGAAAAGAGAAAGGTCACAGTGCTATGAAATTTCCTTAGGTTAAAAAAAGTGATGGAAGAGTGGCAAGAGGCTCTCTAAGGTTCCTTCTACACATTTGTATAAAATCCACATTCTCTGCTTTGAACTGGGTTATATGGCAGCGTAGACTGAGATAATCCAGTTCAAATCAGATAATACGGATTTTCTGCTTTGATAACCTAGATTGTCTGGCAGTGTAGAAGGGGCCTGAGACACTGCTGGTAAGATAACAAGGGGCGGGAAAATAGGTTCAGTAAGTCTTACAGAACCAGATAGCACTTCTACTAGTTACATTAGAATATTCTTAGTTATTTAAGCATTCTTAATTTAGACAGATGTGTTACAGTTCTCTGTGTTGCAGAACTCTGTCATGCACACACCCAGAATTAAACTGTATCTGTTTCCACTCTTTAATTGGGTCTTTAGCGTTCAGTGGAGTTGAACCCAACACAAAAAGATCTTATACTGAAAATTGCAGAACTACTATGCGATAATGACATTACTGATGGAAGAGCAAAATATTGGGTTGAGAGAGCAGCTAAGCAGTTTCCTGGAAGCCCTTTAGTTTTCCGGCTCAAGGTAAATTTCCCTTTACATTTTTGAAGCTTGACAATATACACAAACTTGGAACACTTTAAAATAATTTGTTATTTGTTGATTTTTCAAGTAATTTATTAATGTTGCTCATTAAGAGAACAGCACATTGCTTTCCTATTTAGTTTTGTTAGGATTTGATGGGTAAATAACAGCTATTGGGTTGAAATTTTAGATAGAATTAGCAGCATCAAAAGTTAAGCATGGCAGTAGTACCATACAGGCAATTTATCAAATACCTATTAAAATGTAATTTTTTTAAACTTGTAGTGAAAATAAAAAAGCAGGGGGACTAATTATATGTTTTAATCATTTTATGTTCTTAAGAATGTTTATATTTTTAGCATGAACATATACTTAAAAGTGATAAAGTATGTTATGTTCAAATCACACACACGTATATATGAATACCCATTGCTCTCAACTTGTCTTATATCTTCACCATAGGAACGTCTGTTGGATTCCAAAAGTGAAGATGGGTGGAATCAATTGTTTGATTTGATCCAGTCAGAACTTTATGCCAGACCAGATGACGTATATGTTAATATCAGATTAGTGAAGCTGTACATGTCCAACAAAAGACTTAAAGATGCTGTGGCACATTGCCGAGAGGCAGAGAAGAAAATTTCCTTGCAATCAAGTTTGGAATGGTGTTCATGTGTTGTACAGACACTTAAGGTTTATGTGGTTATATTCTGAAATATTACATCTGTAATGTATTACAGTATACATCCGTTAAATGACTAAATCTTGCTTAAGTGTCTTTATTGTAACTGATACCATGTTACACGTTAGATAACTTTTGCCCATGGTTTAAGCAAGGAGTTAAGGAAATGATTAAGGCTTCATGGATCTACAATATTCTCTTATTAGGTTGAATCCCTAGGTCTCCATATAGAAGGTATAATTGAAAACTCTTTTCATACCTTGTGAAAACAGTTTTACAGGGGGAGGGGGGGGTAGGGGCTGGAAAATGTCAAAAGAATAGCAGCCAAAATGATCAAAGATCTGGAAAACAGACCTTATGAATAGTAACTTAGAGAACTGGATATGTTTAACTTGTAGAAAAGAAGACTGAGAACAGAAACAATCACAAAAGACAGTATTAAAGATCTCTAGTCTTTAAATTCCCATAATACTGTGAAGAACAATATTTTCACATGATTTAGTTACCAACTGCTGAATTTAAATAAAGAATAAATCAAGGAAATAGGTTCTCACCTTGCATGCTAGATATACTGGTGATTTAATGGTTGAATCTTATAATTGTTTGACCAAACAATAACTTGAATTATTTCATTTAGGAATATCTGGCGTCTGTGGAGGAGTTGGAATCTGATAAAAGTAATTGGAGAAAGATACATCGTGATCTTTTGTTGGCCTACTCCAACCTGGTTGTCATGACACTTTCAAGCAGAGGTGTAGAAGAAAGCAGAGAATCGCTTGAAAGGTATCTTCATTTTGCATGAATCATATGAAATTCACTAGTCCTTGGGTGGCCAGCCCCAAAGTTGAGCACCACCGGTTGGAACTACATTGGCCTCACATGGGACCTTACAATGTTATTTCTGTGATACCTCCCACATTTTATGTTGTTGTTTTTTTAAAGCAAATTATATAAATGAAAAACGCACCTACACCTTGTATAACTTGAGGACAATTTTGCCATGTTTCTAAGCCTCTAAAGGATTAACCATGGAAGGGTACATAAATGTGAGAGGTTGGAAACATTCTTACTTTTTTTTTAAAAAAAAAAAAAAAGCTTTTTTGCAAAATATTGGGGGGGGGGGTGTTATGTGGGATTATACAATAATTTCAGGGCCACATTAACCCTATCCTTGATCTACAGCCCCTTCTACACTGCCATATAATCCAGATTATCAAAGCAGAATTTTCACATTATTTGCTTTGAACTGGATTATATACACTCCATATAATCCAGTTCAAAGCAGATAAACTGGATTTTATATGGCAGTGTAGAAGTGGCCTACATATATCTATAGCAGTGGAATGCCTGTGTTTTGGTTCTATGGCTCAGCTGGAATTTTGGCAATTGTATTTTATCTTTGCATATTTGTGTTCTCATATCTGAAAAAAAGCAAAGGAAGCAGCAAGAAATAAAACAGTAAAGGGACAAACAGGATCTTTTTACAATACTTCTATTGATATAGCAGTTTGGTGCTTTTCTGGCAGTAAGTGTTGGGCCCCAAAACTTCTTATTGCTCATGAGAATCCATCCCTTCTAGCTTTGATCATGCTCTTCATTCGGTGAAGCCACACACAGCTGGAGGTGATGAACTTTCTGTAACTTTCTTGGAGATGAGAGGCCACTTCTACATGCATGCAGGGACTTTGCTTTTGAAAATGGCCCAGCAAAGCGAGATGCAATGGAGAGCTGTTTCTGAATTGGCTGCTTTGTGTTACCTTCTAGCTTTTCAGGTAAGCTCCTTTACAGGTGGCATGCACTTCATTTATTTAATTGACTTAAGGGAAAGGGAGTTTCTCAATTTTTCAATACCTGTGATGATTATGTGAGGAAAGGAGAAAAAACATTTTGGGATCCCAAAAATGAAGGTGCAACTATTAGGCAATGAAATATGGTATATACAGGGTGCACAAGAAGCACACCGTTTGTGCTCAAGACACATCATACTTCTGGATACAGCATTTAGCATGCAAAAAAGACTGCTTTCATTGTGCTTTATTTTAAAATAGGTAATAGTTTTTTTCCCACCAAAACAAGTTCAACTGCAGAGAATCACAAAGATTAAGAAGGGAGTTAATGTGCAGCTTGTGGGCTGCTTATTGTCTACACTTGTGCAAACAAATATTCCCATATATATTCATTTTTATGGTGTAAGCTACTCTTTCCTACATCCTAATAGTTAACTCTTGTTCTAAAAACATCTTCCGGAAAAGTCAGTCATTGTCTACAAATGTTTTGTAGTCTGACCATAACATTTGTGCACCATGGACAGCCAGGAGATTTTTTGTTCATACAGTATTAGTCTCCCTCGTTTGTTTTCATCATTAATTCTACTGAAGGAATGGTGTGGTGCATTGTGGCTAGTGCTTCTATGCATCCACTTGGATATTGTTCTGACATATTACCAAACTTCTAATTGCATCTTGTGGTACTGTTTCAGTAAGATGAGTTACAAATGTGGTCTTTGGGTGCTTCTGTCAAAGTTTTGTCAGATCATCTTTGCCTAAACACGATCTCAATCACATTGAGTTAATTCTTCTAAAAATGCCACTCAGATCAGATTGAATAGATGCTTAGTATTGTTTTTATTTGAGAAAAGGTACAAATTTTGACTTGATTGTCCAACACTTCTGGTTGTTGTAACTGCATGATGGTAGTGTGCCCTCAAGTTGTAGTGACTTTGTGATGATCCTAAGGAGAACCTGTCACAGGATTTTCTGGGCAGGAGTAGTTCAGATAGACTTTGCCTTTGCTTTCCTCTGAGTGTAACGTGCACAAATTCGCCCAGTGGGTTTCTATGGTTCAGCAGGGATTTGAACCCTGGCTTCCAAAATTGTACTCTGGTGCTCAAACCACTGTACCATACAATCTCTCATTTGTCATATTATAGAATACTTCTGTACTTCTTAGATAGGTTAACGTTATTGTCAACTTTAATATTGCTGTTTTATGTTTATTGGGAAGATAACCTCTTAAACTTACCTATTCTCTTTCAGGTTCCGAAACCAAAATCGAAACAGATAAAAGGAGATCAAGCTGAACAAGAGAAGCTAGAAATATTAGCCTGTGACCGACTAAGCCAGTCTGGTAAAGAAAATAAACATGTTAATTCTTTTTAAAAATTAAAAGTAGTTGCATTTAGTAAGTACACCAAGGTCTAACTCCACTGAATTAACATAGTCAAAAAGCGAATGCTAATTCTGTGAATTCTAGGGTTATTATGGGTTCAAAAACAGATAAAGTGGTGGGCCCCTACGACATTTTTTCCATAATCCCATCAGTTACAAAATATCGTGTTTAGCTTACTGCATCTTCAGAACTACAATTTCTTCTCCTTTGTGGCTTAAATTTTTAAAGTTAAGAGCAAAACTCTGAACTCAAGTAAGTTCTGCAATAATGTCAGTTTTACAGTATGAATTTGCAGTGGCATAATTAACAGATGAGCACTATTCACAGAATGTTGTTGTTTATTCGTTCAGTCACTTCCTTTTAATTGGTTATAACCATTTCTGTGTGTTTCTGTGTAATGAAGGAGGCAGTAGTCACAAATAAATACGCAAATATTCCAAAAACCCAGCCAGTTCTATTTGATTTTCAATATATTAAAATTGGTTTTAAATTAAATATATAGTGTTGATGTTATTTTTAGTATCTGCTAATTACTCTGCTTTCTCATCCATTCTGCTATTTTTAGATCTGTTACCATATGCCTTTTCCCTTTTCAGGACATATGCTATTAAACCTGAGCTATGGCAAGCCAGACTTCTTCAAGGAAGTTGTTGAATCATTCGCAAACAAGAGTGGCCAGTCAACTTTATTTGAGGCATTATTTGGGAGTGGTTCATCTCGAGAGAGCTCATTCCTTGGCACTGATGATATTAGAAATGTTGGTGTACAAGGTCCAGAATGCATAGAACTAACTAGATATGATATTGGTAAGACATCTAGTTTATATGTTGAATATGGGCGTATATATTATATGAAGACATTACACATGACATAAAAGATGTTTGTCATTGAAGTTAAAGCATGGAATACTGGAAGAAGCAGTTGGAGTTAGATTTTGTGGTAACAATGCAGTATTTGTAAAAAAAAAAAAAACCCTTTTGTCTTCTCCCCAAATACTGCCTTAGAGCAGGATATAATGGTGTACTTCCATATTGCTGTTTCGTGTAAGAGACCCACAAGCCCTCTTCTTCTACCCCCCCCCCCCCCCCAAGCACTGTTGTGGTCTGAACACATTTTTTAGGAAACACTGGGGAGCTGTGAGGGGGAAAGGGAGGTTTACTTCTTCCCATTTTCACTGGTGAAAGCAGCATTAAATGGGGAAGGGCAACTGCTCATGATCACTCTTCCAGGGGAGAATTTTTCCGAGGAGTAGATTTATCCCACTTCCTGTCGTCTCACCTCCATATTTTTGGCATCACAATGGACAGTGTGTGTTTCTTCTGCGTGGTACTGTGAAATCCACACCTGTGGTATTTCCCTGTGTCCACGCAGCTGACTCGGATCTTTCTTGAAAGCTTTTCCTAATTAGGGACTCCAGCCCCGCCCATCTACTCCTAATAAAGCCAGGCAGTGGGGCTTGGAGCCTTAATTCCTTTTGTCCGCGAAAGCAGCAACAACTCGGTGTTCTCTCCTAAAACAACTATTGGTTTGACTCAAGGACTCCAGTTTGACTACTCTAACAGACAGCAATTCCAACTTGTGTTCTGGGACCTTTGTTTATCCTATTCAGGCCAGTATGGCATTTTCTTCTGCGTGGTACTGTGAAATCCACACCTGTGGTATTTCCCTGCGTCCACGCAGCTGACTCGGATCTTTCTTGAAAGCTTTTCCTAATTAGGGACTCCAGCCCCGCCCATCTACTCCTAATAAAGCCAGGCAGCAGGGCTTGGAGCCTTAATTCCTTTTGTCCGCGAAAGCAGCAACAACTCGGTGTTCTCTCCTAAAACAACTATTGGTTTGACTTTAGGACTCCAGTTTGACTACTCTAACAGACAGCAATTCCAACTTTTGTTCTGGGACCTTTGTTTATCCTATTTAGGCTAGTGGGAGGACAAACCCACTCCCTCCCTCTAAAAAAAATAAAATAAAATAAAATGCCGTGTCCTCTGAGGCGCAGGCTTTTTTGCCTTTGGCAATGGGCAGTAACTTACCTTCTTTTTCTTCTGTTCCCCTTGCTCAGAAAGCAGGAGGGAAGAAGATTTTTACCAGCCTACCACCCCTTCCAGACCCAGGAACTGGTAGAGCTTGTGGCAACAAACTGCCACTGTGGCTTTGTGCCAATAACTTTGTTTTGGGTTGCAGCCACGCCTCTCAGCTGTCTCTGTTTTTTAAGGACAGCTTGCTCTCACTGCCCGTGCTTTCTCTGCCCCATTTACCCCAGCAGGCAGTGGACGCTGCAACGATCCCTGCCATGCTTTTGCCCCCCTCAGGGGAGGGGAGGCTCAAGGCAGCCACGCCACCTGTGTGAGTGATGGCTAGCCAAGGCTTGCCTCCACGCCCATGGCATATAACGCCTTGGAGGGGCCTTTGGGTTGCAACAATTCCTGCCATGCTTTTGCCCCCCTCAGGGGAGGGGAGGCTCAAGGCAGCCACGCCACCTGTGTGAGTGATGGCTAGCCAAGGCTTTGCCTCCACGCCCATGGCATATAACGCCTTGGAGGGGCCTTTAGGTTGCAACAATTCCTGCCATGTTTTTGCCCCCCTCAGGGGAGGGGAGGCTCAAGGCAGCCACGCCACCTGTGTGAGTGATGGCTAGCCAAGGCTTTGCCTCCATGCCCATGGCATATAATGCCTTGGAGGGGCCTTCGGGTTGCAACAATTCCTGCCATGTTTTTGCCCCCCTCAGGGGAGGGGAGGCTCAAGGCAGCCACGCCACCTGTGTGAGTGATGGCTGCCAAGGCTTTGGGTCTAAGCCCATGGAATATAACTCCTTGGAGGGGCCTTCGGGCTACTATCCTCCCTCTGCGTCATGCCGCCTGGGAGCTTCAGTGACGGCTCAGAATGTAAGTACTGTGTCTTTTGGACCCCAGCTCCACTTGGCCCATGCCTCAACAGGTAGGTTGCTACTCTTTTGCATAGGCAAACTGCACCCTCCTTTCCTTTTCAAGGATTTGTAGTCCCTTCTTTTGGTTTTCAGGAGTTTATTAAAACTTTTTCCTAAGCTCATTCTGGTGCTTCCTTCAGCTGCAACCAGTCAATGAGTCTGATGTAGATTCTGACTCCTATGAGTAGCAGATTTCTCCTACTCTTGAGGAGGACTTTTCCATCCCAGCTTCCTTAGGGGATGTGTTACCTAATTTTTCCTCCTTGATTGCTTAGAGGATCTGCTTTTCTCAGTTGAGCAACAGCAGAAACAAGCTCCAAGTACAGTTCTCCCAGTTCTCCCAGCACTTCCATATTCGCTTAAGCTTGGAGAAAAACAAAGGGCAACTCCTGTATCTGTGTCTGGAATTTCTAAGTTTGTAACTGCACTTTACTGCATACGCACCTTTTCAGCAGAGTGGTTAGTTAAGCCTACTAAACTGAACTTTATTGTGGTCAAAGTTGTTTAATCCACTGTGATAAGAAGATCCACCCCACTGCTGGCCTACTTACTTGCATGATTCATTACCATGCTTGTCTGGCAGCCTCTCAGGTGCTCTTGTGGCATAGCTCAGCACCTTATTTGGATCTTCTTCCCCTACAGCATCAACAGATCCCAAGGGCTTTCTGTCAGTAGTATCTCACCTTAGCTTCTCATCACAATGCTACGGCTAAGCACAGCACCGATACAGTACTAAGGTGTTTGCTGCTGTTGCAGCAGCCATCCACCAGCATGTGTAGATCCTCTACCCTCTCCAAAGTAGGCAGAGCAATGGCAGGATAACTGCCCATGGCAGAACATAGCCTGCTTCTAAGTTTGGCTTTTTACCACAATCTAGCCTAGATTGTGGTGGCCAGCCCCTCAGCTTAATTATCCAGGGGTGACAACAAACTAAAGGGAAGAAGTAGATCAGGGCCAATAGTTTTTTCGCATGCATTTTCTCTTCTTTCATAGCCTCCAACCCTTCAGCTCCAGTTTTTGGAGCTCCACCTCATCATTTTTAGATGCATGGCATTAGATCTCTTCTCACTCATGGGTGTTGGAGATTACAGAGCATGTTTATGCAATTGAATTTTTCAAACTGTCCCCAGTAGGGACTCTACGGGCCACTCCTCCTCTTGTAAAGATGTAAAGTAGCTTCTTTACATCTTTCTATGTTCCTTCGTTTTCCTTTTCCCCAGCTGTTTTTTGGTTTCCAATAAAGGCAGTGGGCTTTGGCCAGGTTTGGACCTTACAGGATTTATGCATATATTGCATATTGCAAATTTCAGGTATTGTCATTACCAACCATCCTCCCTCTGTTATCCAGCAAGACATGGTTCAGTAGCATTGATTTGAAGGATGCCTTTTTTCATGTGGTATTAGACCACAAGACGGTAGATTTTTGTCACTTTTTACTAGCAGTCAGGCTTTTTCATTTCAAGTTCTTCATTCTGGTATCTCCACAGCTCCACAGGTGTTACTAAGGAGATGGCTGTATGCCGGTTCATCCCTGGGTGCACGGGGTAGTAGTTTACCCCTATATTTATGGCTGGTTGCTGGTGCACAGTCCTGTGAGTATCTACAGAGGAACATTCACTTTACTCTGTCTTTATAGCAGACGCTTGGTCTTTTTATCAACAAGGTAAAATCTCTTCTTCAGCCTATCCAAACAACCAATTCATTGGGCCTGTATTGGACTCTTGGCATGCAAGGGCCTACTTGCTAGCAGACAGGTTTCTGAATCTGCATTCATTAGCTCTTTGAGTCTGGCAGATGCCATACATCCATGCCAAGGATGTCCAGTGCTTTTTGGGACACATGGCATTCACCACAGCTGCCACTCCTTTCTCCTGTTTGCACCTTCGGCCTCTCCAGAATTGGTTTCTTCGGGCACTTCATCCCATGCAGGATGAGCCCAATGAATGTGTCATTGTCCCTCTAGCCATCCACAGGTCTCTCAACTAGTGGACTCATCGCTCCAATCTCTGTGTGGGCGATGTTAGCAACCGACACTTCCCTCTCAGTGTGGTGAGCTCACCTCAAGGGTCACACCATCCATGGTCCTTAGGCGGCCATAGAGGGCATGGAGCACATCAACTATTTGGAGTTACTCGCAGTAGAAATGGCACTGCACCTTATCTCTCATTTGCTCATGGACAGTAGTGTCCACCTTACTACCACCACCACGATTGTGATTTGCTTGCCCTCATCATCAGAATCGGGGACTGGTATACCATAACCATCAGTGCCATTCATCAAGAACTCTCTTGCTGGCTCCCTCAGTCAGACAGTTTATACTGACCACTAATGGTCCCTTCATCCTTCCCAGGCATGGGAGCTCTTTGTCAGATGGCACACTCCCCTTCTGGACTTGTTTGTCTTTGGAGCACGTCTTGCCTCCACCAGACAGGCTGTTGGGAGATGCCTTCCTCCTGGATTGGACATCCACCCTCCTGTACATCTTTCCACTATTGCCACTGCTGTCTCTCGTCTTCAAGCAGAGCAGGTAGATTGCATTCTCATCACACCATGGTGGCCCTGCCAGCCATGGTTTGTCACTCTGCTCCAACTTGCAGGCAGCTGTTACATTCAGTTGCCACTCAGACCAGACTTGCTGACTATGGGCAATAGCCCAGTCCCGTACTCCCAGGTCACTCAGTTCCGGTTGACGGCGTGGCAGATCCAGCCTCAGCCCTCTCTCAACCAGTAAAGGGCATTTTGGACCTTGCCCTGAGACCTGCCACTAAACGTTGTTACATTTGTAAGTGGTGTCATTTTTGCATTTTTTTCACAAAAGCAAGGGGTTCAGCCTCTGTCTGCTTCCACTTCCCTCCTCCTGGATTTTTTTATTTCTCTGTCAGATTCAGGACTCTCATTATCATTCTTGAAGGTCAATCTGGCAAATATAGATTCGTTTAGAATCGAGCATTCTCTTCCCTTTCCTTTATCCGATCCTCTTGTAAAGAGATTTCTGCAAGGCTTTAGAAATTTCTGGCCCCAAGTAGGCATGTGCCCCCCTCTTGGAGGTTGGAGGTTGGAGGTTGTTCTTTCCGCCCTTATGAAACCACCATTTGAGCCAATGGCCACTTCTGACATGTTCCATCTATCATGGAAAACAGCATTTTTAGTGCCTATTACTTTTGCTCTTCGCGCTAGTGAGCTTATGGCTCTTGAGTCGATAGTCCTTACGTGAAATTTCAAAAGGATAAGGTCATGCTGGGCACAGACATTCCCTTCTTACCTAAGGCAGCATCACAGTTTCATATGTCTCAGGACATTATCCTTCCAACCTTATTTCCAAATCCTTCTACTCCCGTGGAGCACTCTTTGCACCTTCTTGATGTGCGGAGGGCTCTTGCTTTTTATGTCCACCGCACAGCTCCATTATGGAAGTCACTATGACTTTTTGTTAAGTACCATAGGGATACTGTGGGCCTTCCTGTTTCTACCCAGAGGTGGCGGCCTGGATAGTTGCAGCTATCCGGCTAGCTTATGAAATGGCAGGACTGGACTTACCTGTTCAGATCCATGCTCATTCCACTAGAGCATTGGCAGCCTCCATGGCTTTTTTGCACGGTGTGCCTCTGGATGATATCTGTTGGATGGCCATATGGTCAACACCACATACTTTTGTCTCCCATTATAAATTGGATTTAACTGCCAAGAAGGAGACGGCTTTTGGGAGAGCAGTACTTTTTTCTGCACTAGCATGACACCCACCATCCGTGGGACAGGTGTGGATTTCACAGTACCATGCAGAAGAAAGTAAGGTTGCTTACCTGTAACCATGTTTCTTCTAGTGGTTAACTGTGAAATTCACACAACCCGCCCATCCTCCCCACATTCTGTCATGCCTTTTATCTCCAACTGTCTTTCGCAGTATGGAACTAAGGCTCCAAGCCCCGCTGCCTGGCTTTATTAGGAGTAGATGGGCGGGGCTGGAGTCCCTAATTAGGAAAAGCTTTCAAGAAAGATCCGAGTCAGCTGCGTGGACGCAGGGAAATACCACAGGTGTGAATTTCACAGTTAACCACTAGAAGAAACATGGTTACAGATAAGCAACCTTACTTTGTCACTCTTCCAGGAGTGCATCACTTTTCCATGAATGAAAAATGTTAGCTAAGTATGTAACAGTTGAACAAATGCTGTCTGTGGCCTTGTATCTGGGAGCTACACATCTAAATGAACATTAGTTATAATTTTGGACTCTTGCATGTCAAGCTTTCTAATTGGTTAAGAATATATTCACTGCACTTGCATCGAATTATGCAGATTGAAGTCCACAAATGTTTATGCTAGAATTTTTTTTATCCCAATGGGTCTCAAAGATGTTGGCACTTGATTCCTTTATATCTTTTAGTTAAGAACATAAACCAATGAATCAAGTTCTGTTTAAACTGTTTACAGAGAATGGTATCTTTTTGGTCAATTTCAATAGAAGAATATAAAACTATATAACCAAATTCTTACCTTGCTTATTGTCTTTCTATATTATATCATACCATGTTGTCTTTGGAAATCAAATTAGTACCGCTTTTTGCTTTTAGGTGCCATTAGAGCTCACAGTGGTAGTCTCCAACATTTAACGTGGCTGGGTCTGCATTGGAATTCACTACCAACACTAGAAGTAATTCGCAAATGGTTAAAACAGCTTTTCCATCTGCCCCAAGAAACATCAAGGCTTGAGACGAATGCTCCTGAGTCAATTTGCATGTTGGACCTTGAAGTAAGAAAGTGTTTTATGTACCAGGTTTACTAGAAAAGAAGTCTGTATAATAATGTTTTCTGCACAACTTACCATGTGTTTGCCCAAATAGGTGTTTCTACTTGGAGTGATATTCACCTGCCACTTGCAATTAAAAGAGAAGTTTAATACTCAATACTCCTTACATCAGCCTCGATTCTTGCCGCTGCCTATATACAAACAACTGTGTACTGAGAGGCAAAGGGCCTGGTGGGATGCCGTATATGCACTAACTCACAAACGAGCTGTGTAAGTGTGGCCGCTGCCTTTTTGTAGTTAGCATGTTGTAGATTTGATGTGGTAGACTTCTGATCATTAATTCAGTATCTTTAATCTTATGCATTGAACTCCTCCCATGTTGTAGCATGTGAATAAAGAGAATGGTTTTTATAGAAATCCTAATAAAAGGTAAAGGTTTCCCCTTGACATTAAGTATAGTCATGTCCAACTCTTTGGGGTGGTGCTTATCTCCATTTCTAAGCCGAAAAGCCAGCATTGTCCATAGACGTCTCCAAGGTCATTTGGCCGTCATGACTGCATGGAGCGCAGTTACCTTCCTGCCAAAGTGGTACCTATTGATCTACTCACATTTGCATGCTTTCAAACTGCTAGATTGGCAGAAGCTGGGGCTAAGAGCGGGAGCTCACCCTGTTCCCCAGATTCGAACTGCTGACCTTTCAGTCAGCAAGTTCTGCAGCTTGGCGGTTTAACCCACTGCACCACTGGGAGAAAGCCTAATACTTGGTATGAAGTGTTGGGACTTTCATATTCAAGGTAGCCCCTTGGAACTGGTGTTTGGATGTTTCTGAGAACTAGGGGAAAGGGGAAGATGAAGAAAGTCCTTTTGCTTTAGCACATTGAAATAAACTGGTCATTTGGACATCATTGTACAACTCACATATATCTATATGCATGTTATTTACAGGCCTGGGACAGCAGCAAAAGTGAGACTTCTAGTTCAACATGAGATTAGTATCCTCAGAGCTTTAGGAAAACATGGTCTTCAGCCAGCCCTGATTGTGCACTGGGCAAAAAGCCTCCTTAAAACAGTAAGTAGACAGAGAACATTTTGTATAACTGTAAGGCTTTAAGAAGTGTATTTCTCAATTGTACATGTATATAGCCAATTTTTAGTTGCATGTGTTTAGATTGTATTGAGATAGCAAAGCCAGAATGCTACTGACATTTCATTTTAGTGATTTTAAGAATTAAGTCAGTTCAACACGTGGCTTGCATTAAGCAAACATTTTCTACATAGAAGTCATCATTCACAATGTTTGTAAATACAGAGATAACGCTGGTTGTTATTTTACAGGGCTGTGGTCTTAATTCATTCTATGACCAAAGGGAATACATTGGACGAAGTGTTTATTATTGGAAAAAAGTTCTGCCAATGCTGGAGACAATCCGGAAGAAGCGGAGTATTTCTGAACCAATTGACCCTTTGTTCAAGCATTTCCATAGTGAAGACATCCAGGTACTAAAGGAAGGAAATTGGAATTCTGCTTGTATTTCCTATTGCTTCTTGGTGTTTCCATCCACTGAGTTTGTTATGCAGTTACATCTTTTTCCATAGTAATTGTTACCTTTTAAACTCCAACTCAGGCAAACATCAGCTATAAGTTGCAAGTTTTGACTTTGTATGATAAGGACAGTCATGAATATGTTCAAATAAATCAGGAGCAGGAATCATGCAGTCGGGTGAATGCATGTGGCATCTGGAAAATTCCTGTATTGAACGTGGCCCCATTTTTTTCTGCCCAAAAGAATAAGGCAGGAAAAAAAGCTTCTAGAGCAGTGGTCTCAAATTTGTGACCCTCCAAGTGTTTGGGACTTCTGCTCCCAGAATTCCTGGCTATTCTAGGAGTTGGAATTTGAAACAACTGGAGAATCACATGTTTGACACCTCTGTTCTAGAGGCACAGTTTCCATTGGGCAAACTAAAATTTACAGACCCCTAGAATTTGAAATAAAGACATATTTTGGTCTGATGCATTCAACAAGCATATATGGGTGTTTTACTTTTAATTTATCTTGGCAGTTAACGTGACCAAAATTATGGGACTTGAAATCTTTACTCCGCACAAGGATAATGGGAAAAACATTCTTAGCTGCTATTACAACATATGGTAATACAGTTATTTATTTATTTATAACATTTATACCCCATCCATTATCGATCTCCGAGGAGGAACTCAGGACAGCTACCAACAGGGAACAATTCGATGCCAACACAATCTAAACACATAATAAAACATTCAAATACCTAAAAATAAATATAAATATACATTAAAAACAGTTCACCAGGTTGGATGCTGGAAATCAGCTATGGATTGGAAACATGATTGTTCCCAGGAATTGTTTTAAGGTGTACATATATTTTTCCTAGATACACAAAACATGTGTGACTTCTCTGAATTCAAAACTAAGGCACTGATTTGGGCCTTTGCTACCTTCCTCCCAAAACAAAATTGAATGTTTAGCACATAGAAAGCACTACACTTCAGGCTGTCCAAGAATTCCTCCTAGCGATTTTATATAGAAGTTAGTGCCCAGATGAAACTTGCTTATGAAAAGCTTTCAGTATGAAGGTTGTCTTCACGTTACATGAAATCCAGTAAGGCTAACTGAGGCACTCAAATGTAATGTCCTGGGCACTTTAGACCTGGGGCTGTCTGTTTATTCAAAGCAAGGAAAGACCTCCAGATGTTGCTGGACAGCAATTCCCGTCACTCCTCAGTTTTGACCCTGATGACTAGGGCTTCTGAGAGTTATAGCCTAATAACATTGGAAGGCCCACAGATTGCCCATTTCTAATAGAAATAATTATTAATCAAAAAGCCAAATCTTCTGTTATCTAGTAGATGATAGTCATAATGGTAATGCCTGACTTTTGTTGCCAGTCATGATAAGTGGGAAGATAAACTCCTGACTGAGGATCTTGATCAATATGCGCTAGGACAGCTCTTGCGGATAGGGAAGCTCTTTCCTTAAGGAACGGCATCATGGCAGGGAGCATGCTCCACTGCTCTGACATCATCTAACCAAAACTGGCATTATGTGTGTTACAAAGCTGTACATCTTTATTTGAAGGCTTCAGTGTACCAAACCAAGGGTTATCCCAACCTGGCACACAATCAGATTATTTGCTCAGTAAATGATGATTCACATGTACTTTATTTTAACCTTTTAAATTTGTGAAATATTCTATACTGAGAAATCTGTTAAAAAAAATAAAAAATAGAATTGCATCTCTAGGTTTCTCATGCTGATGAATATGAAGAAGAAGCACGCATAGCTTTTGCTGTTTTGGATGCCGTTGATGGAAAAACAGAGGATGCTACACAAGCATTTGAAGCCATTAAAAATGTTGTTGCCTATTGGAATCTCGCTCTGGTAAATCCTGAATATCATTGCCATATCTTTTTTTTCTACTTTGTCACAATGCCATGAACCTTGACTTGAGTATTTCTCTTGGATAGATTTATCAGAGGAAAGCTGAAGAGATGGAAAACGATGGCCTGTCACTAGAAGAACAAGAGGAATGCAGGAATCATCTAAAGAAGAGCAGGGACTATCTTGTAAAGATAATTAACGAGAGCTGTACAGACACTTCAGTAATTGAAAAGGTTTGTGATATGACCTGGTTTCTTTATTGAAATCTTTTACCGGAGAAACCTATTTTATAATGTATTCTTATTCGTAGTTATTGTGTGACAATAAACATATTTGAAAATTAAAATGTAATTG
Organism: Anolis sagrei; assembly: GCF_037176765.1. Classification (NCBI taxonomy): domain Eukaryota; kingdom Metazoa; phylum Chordata; class Lepidosauria; order Squamata; family Anolidae; genus Anolis; species Anolis sagrei. The sequence continues at coordinate 107,251,750 of NC_090023.1, forward strand.
CTCTAAACTGGAAGCCCACTCCCCTCGCAAAAGTCCCCAGACAAAAAACTATAAAAAGAATCCACAGGGTATTTTTCACCTTTAGATGACAAAAAAGAACAGAGCACATCAGTTTTGCCCTTTGCAAAGCTAGTGAAACAAGGTTAAGCCAGTAATACTTGAATCAAGACAGAACACATAGTTCATCAACTTAAATTTGTTGAAACTGATTTAAAATTATTCATGCTCTCTGTTTTTGTACTAGTTACCTGTATCCATAAAGACAGTTAAGGAGATGCTGGATTGTGTAATGCAAGAACTTGGGGAGAGTGAGGAAGAACCACGTCTTTCTTTAAACAATGATTTGAGCCAACCAGCAGAAGCAGAAATTAAACATTCAACTCCATCACCAACAAAATATTCTTTATCTCCAAGTAAAAGCTACAAGGTATATTAGATAAAAGAGTTTCCAAATGTTTGCTTTATTTTGTGTGCCTAATCAATTAATACTATAATTGTTTTTCTAGTTCTCTCCCAAAACACCCCCTCGATGGGCAGAGGATCAAAAATCTCTACTTCAAATGATTTGTCAACAAGTGGAATCGATTAAGGTAAATAAACAGCAGTGCATCACATTTATCTTAAGTCATGATCTGTATGTAATAGATTTTTCCCCATTTTAGATACTATAAGTGAGATGGATTTATTAAATCATCTAGCACACTGCTTCTTAAACTTTGGTTTCCAAGTCTAAATGGAGTTCCTTTTAGCTCAGTGTTGGGGTCACAAAAAATTGACAACAATGAAAAGTCCTGAATATCACCCATTTATGCATGCCTTGTTAGCAACAATATAAATCCATTACAGTGATCTCTTAAGAAAATGCTGCATCTGTCTTTCTCAAAATGATAAATCAGCCTGTTTTGCAAGGCTTACAAACGTTGGTTTTTTATCAGAAAATGTTTGATTTTTATGGCTATTTTATATACCTACTGTAGATACCTGGAGTCATAACATTTCTTACAGGAAAAAAGATGTGAGTGGGAAAAGTTTAAGAAGCCCTGATCTAAAAAGTCTTATCCTGCTACAGGCATTCCCCAGATAACTAACAAGATAGGTTCTGTAGGTTTGTTCTTAAACTAGATTTGTATGTAAGTTGGAACATGTACATCTTTTAAGTGTCAACCCAGCCATCATATCTATCTATCTATTTATCTTTGGACAGCTTAGGAAAGGGTTAACTCCCCTGTAGAGTTTGTTTGGTTGTTTTTGCCCCTGTTCAGGTGATTTTACCACATTTTTTGCCTCTGTGACAATTAGATTTTGAAAAGTATGGCTTGTTTGTCACTTCCTATTGTCTCATCCCCATTCTTAATTATGAATCATTTTTAAGTTAGATATTTGTAACTTGGGGACTGTCTTTATTAAAATAAATAGACTAATGATGAGAGGACAACTGCTTACTTTAAAACAGTGAATCCCAACCTGTGGTCCGGGGCCTCACCATTACTACACCGTTGCAATAAGAGTGACCGGTCTTGTGAAACCTCTTATAGTGCCGGGGCTTATTAAATACGGTTTTCTGTGGGCAAGCAGATGGCGACTGTTGTTGTTCATTCGTTCAGTCGTCTCCGACTCTTCGTGACCTCATGGACCAGCCCACGCCAGAGCTCCCTGTCGGCCGTCACCACCCTCAGCTCCTTCAAGGTCAGTCCAGTCACTTCAAGGATGCCATCCATCCATCTTGCCCTTGGTCGGCCCCTCTTCCTTTTTCCTTCTACTTTCCCCAGCATAATTGTCTTCTCTAGGCTTTCCTGTCTCCTCATGATGTGGCCAAAGTACCTCAACTTTGTCTCTAGTATCCTTCCCTCCAGTGAGCAGTCGGGCTTTATTTCCTGGAGGATGGACTGGTTGGATCTTCTCGCATTCCAAGGCACTCTCAGCACTTTCCTCTAACACCACAGCTCAAAAGCATCTATCTTCCTTCGCTCAGCCTTCCCTAAGGTCCAGCTTCCACATCCGTAGGTGACTACAGGGAATACCATGGCTTTGACTAGGCGGATCTTTGTTGCCAGTCTGATGTCTCTACTCTTTACTATTTTATCAAGATTGGACATTGCTCTCCTCCCAAGAAGTAAGCGACTTCTGATTTCCTGGCCACAGTCTGCATCTGCAGTGATCTTTGCGCCTAGAAATACAAAGTCTGTCACGGCCTCCACGTTTTCTCCCTCTATTTTCCAGTTGTCAATCATTCTTGTTGCCATAATCTTGGGTTTTTTTATGTTTAGCTGCAACCCGGCTTTTGCACTTTCTTCTTTCACCTTGATTAGAAGGCTCCTCAGCTCCTCCTTGCTTTTGGCCATGTTCTGTATCATAAACTAGAGCTGATGTGATCTATCCAATGCAGTTTTCTGAATCGACACCTCAGATAACCAAACTGAATCTAAAGTTGACCAAAAACCAATTCGTAACCCTTTTGGTACTGATGTCGGAGAGTGGTTCCTGGACAAAAAAAGGTTGGGAATCACTGCTTTAACATGATTTATTGGGTGTTGACATCATATCATCTGCAAAGTGCTGACAAAAGTATTAATACTTCGTATAATTACTGGTGATATTTAGCGTAACTTTCACTTTTGCCTTTTGTTTTCACTCTTGAAAATACTGCTACGACAGGCTTCTTATTAATGTGATGACTCATTCTTTTGATAGTTATAACTTATAACGGTGTGCCATACTTTCACAAAATCAGAGTGTTGGAAGAGACCACAGGGGTCAACCACTCCAACCCCATGCCATGCAGGGATACACAATCAAAGCATTCTTAACATATGTCCTTTAAGCCTCTGTTTTAAAACCCCCAAGGGTAGACTCTTATCAGTCTATCAAATTCTGAAGCAGGATATACTACTACTGTCAGAACAGCTCTTACCACCAGGTTGTGCTTCCTAATGGAAACTCTTTTCCTTTAGTTTGAATCCATTACTCCATGTCCTGACCTCTGGAGCAGCAGAAAACATGTTTGTTCCATCTTCAACATCCTTTCAGATATTTAAACACGATATCCTATTATCTCTTAAGCTTCTCTTCTGACTAAACATACCGAGCATCCTAAGCCTTTAGTCGGGGAATGGCTTCCAGATCTTTGCCCATTTGACTTCCCTCTCCTGAATATATTCCAGCTTGTCAATATTCTCCTTGAATTGTGCCCAAAACTGGACACAATATTTCAGCTGAGGTCTTTTGACTTTTTTCTGCTATTAGGACCACACATTTTCTCCCCCCGCACCCTCTCATTTTACTTACCATCATCTAGTGTTTGGTCTTGTATTTGCAATTTTTTTTAAGCCTCTATTTTTCAGCCAGTGGCCAAAGTCCCTGATCTGTCAAATGAATGGGGAAGCCTGTGTTTAACTATAGTATGTTTGCAGTGGGACATTTGCATGCTGTCTTCCTTTCTATGATGAAATTGGCATCATAGCAATGAAAATTAGATGCCATATACCAAAATATTCTTACAATAAAGCAGCCAGCAGAATAAAAATCAGCTACTGGTAAAAAAACCTGTAAATGTACTTCAAGTTTTGTTACATCCAGTATTGTTATAGAATCCTGTTAGAAGATAACCATTTGTGATGTCAATTTTTTCCTGTAGTACAAAAGATAAATTTATCTCTTCTTTTTACATTAAAGGCAGCCAGATAGGCAGATTTTTCTTAAAAAAAACTTTTAAAACAATTTTTTAAAACACTGGGGAGTAAGACGATGAATGTCGCAGAAGTGAAAATAATGCTGCCTAGGACTGTGCATTAGAAATAGTTGATAGAAAGAATACTCTTCATATCTTTTTATAGTTTGGGAAGTTTAACTCCAAGAGAGAAAGAAAAACACTAAATTATATTTTGAAAGAACTGGCTTTTGTTAAAATTGAACTCATTTTCCAAGTCTAGTAATCCAATAGCAAGAATTAAGTTTTCAAGCATGTATTTGTAGCATAAGTCTTATTTCTGTCTGGTGAGTTGTTCCTTTATTTCGTTTGGGGAGATTCTTTAGGGAGAAAGCAGAAATCTCTTGGTGTAAACAATTGTAATATTTCTGTATTTCTGATAGAATGAGATGCAAGAAATGAAGCTTAATAATTCAAATACAAACATGTCTCATCGGTGGCCTGCTGAAAGTTATACAACAGAGACCATGTCAGATGGTTATCAAGGAGCACAGAACTTTCATGGAGCACCTTTGACTGGTAACTACATTGTGAAATACTTCTGTATTAGAAAATTTATTTAAAATCATAATGTTTCAGTTGCTTAACATCTAAAACTTTTTTATGTGTAATAATTTGCTTGAAGGAGACTTGACACAATGTCTTGAAGGATTAAATTAAATTAATTCAGTTTCCTGATTCATAGTCTTAAGATCTGACTGAAAATGTATCGCTTGTTTTGTGAAGAATGTTATTACAGTATAGGATGATATCATTGCTGAAGCGCAGAGAAATGTCTGAAGACTTTGAATTTAGGGTTCCTGTAAATCTAAGTGTTCTTAATATTATCTCTTGTGTATTCAGTTGCTACAACAGGTCCATCTGTATACTACAACTCTTCACCAGCTTACAATTCCCAATATCTTCTAAGGACTGCAGCAACCAATGTGACCCCCACAAAGGTAATTATAAATGTTACTTGATAGAAAGGTGATAAACATATAAAAAGCTAAATTACATTGACTTTTACCTTCAAATATCTTGTCAGAGCTCTTGTTTTGTCACATACTAAGGCTGAGATACTTGAATGATTGAAAGCAGATTAAAACCAAAGTTAAAATATTAATATTTGTATAGCGTTCAGTTTTTGCTGCATTAAGAGTAATACCAAATATTGTTCCTGTTTCAGGCTCCTGTCTATGCCATGAACAGGCTTACGCCTCAGCAGCATATCTATACATATCAGCAGCCAATGCATACTCCTCCACTGCAGAACACATCTGCGTGTATGTTTTCACAAGAAATGTATGGTACTCCACTGCGCTTTGATTCTCCTGCAACTGGGATTTTGTCTCCCCGTGGGAATGAGGACTATTACAATTACAGTGTGCCACCAACAAGCACGAATCCACCATTGCCTGAACCAGGCTATTTCACAAAGCCTTCAGCAGCCCCATCTGCTTCCAAATCTGCAGAATCAAAAGTGATTGAATTTGGGAAACCTAATTTTGGGCAGCCGATACCAGCCGAAGGAGCAAAATCATCTTCGTTGATGACCTCCGCTCAGTCCACTCAGCCAACTACCTTCAAGTTTAATTCTAACTTTAAATCTAATGATGGTGATTTTACTTTTTCATCGCCTCAGGTTGTAACACAGCCTCACAGTACAGGCTACAGTAACAGTGACAGTCTTCTGGGTCTTTTGACATCAGACAAACCTATCAAAGAAGATCGATACACTGGGCAGAAAACACTTGCCGAATGTGCTGCAGGACAACGCAGCATCTTCAGTTTTGGTGGCAAGAATGCTTCAGGGATTTCATTTACAGATAAAATGAGTCCAAATCAGCCCAAGCCTTCTGGGCTTGGAAAAGGGGAAGTATTCAGTTTTCAGGAACCCGGCAGGCCCATATTTGGCCCTCCAAGCTCAGACGTAGCAAATCGAAGTCATGAGACGGATGGAAGTCTTCACGGTGGAGAGGAGGAGGAGGATGGGCCTCATTTTGAACCTGTTGTGCCATTACCTGACAAGATCGAAGTGAAAACAGGCGAGGAAGATGAAGAAGAGATCTTTTGTAACAGAGCAAAACTCTTCCGTTTCGACACTGAGTACAAAGAATGGAAAGAGAGGGGCGTTGGTAACGTAAAAATTCTGAAGCATAAAATCACTGGCAAGATCCGTCTTCTAATGAGACGGGAGCAAGTACTGAAGATTTGTGCAAATCACTACATCAATCCTGACATGACTTTGAAACCAAATGCTGGGTCAGAAAAATCATTTGTATGGCATGCGTTGGACTATGCAGATGAATTGCCCAAACCTGAACAGCTTGCCATCAGATTTAAAACACCAGAGGAAGCAATGCTTTTCAAGAGCAAGTTTCAAGAAGCCCAGAATAGTTTGAAGAGTTGTGGAACAGACGTTAGTCAACAGGCTTCACAGAGTGGTTCATCCACAAGAGAAAGTACTCCTTGGGATGTAAGTGGTTCTGGCAAACCTAACCCTGGTCTCTTGAGTTCAGGATTCCAATTCAAGAGTGGAACCTCCACTGCTATTGGTAACTCTCAGGTTCCTGGTCCTGATTTGAGCAGCGCAACAAAGAACACAAGCGCCAAAAGCACTTTCACAATTGCATCAAGTGGAGCTACCCCTGCATCCTTTTCTTTTGGCGAGGAAGTATTAGGGTCACACCCTACACATGGATTTGGCGAACAGTTCATGTTAAAGAAAGATCAGTGGGAGTGTAACACTTGCCTTGTTAGAAATAAAATTACTGCACAGAATTGTGTGGCATGCCAGACTCCAAATCCACAACCTGCGCTGCTTCCATCAGATTCTGTGTCTTTCAAACCGACTCCTGAAGCTACACAGGGCACATTTGGACTCATTTCTGCCAAAAAAGACAACCAATGGGAATGTAGGGTGTGTTCTATGGGAAACGAAGCCAGCGCATCCCATTGTATTAACTGCAAGAATCCCAGTGGAACTAACACATCAGTATTTGTTCCTCAGACTGGCTTCAAATTTGGCCAGATTGACACTTCAAAGGTCTCCCAAAGTGGATTCGGTTCTGCCTTTATGAAAAAGGAGGGCCAGTGGGACTGCAGTGTATGTCTCGTACGAAATGAAGGCTCTTCACCAACTTGTGCAGCGTGTCAGACTCCAAATCCCTCTAGTAGTGCTCCAGTCGCACCTCCTAGTGCTCCACAGCCTGTGTTTGGATTTAAAAACAAATTATCTGAAACTTCTGGAGGACCACAGGGAACTGGTTTCAAGTGTGACATTACAGATAAAGGTTTTAAATTTGGCCACCCCACAGAACAAGGAAAGTCTCCTTTCACATTTCAGATTCCTACTAGTACTGAAGCTAAACCCCTAAAAGGAGGATTTAATTTTTCAATGCCTGTTCCTTCAGGAGATTTTAAATTTGGAATACAAGAGCCTACTAAAGATGTTGCAAAAGAACAGAGTAAAGAAGGTGGTTCCTTGAAAAGTCTTGAAGAAAAAGCCAAGATTTTTGAAGAAAATGCTCTCGCCAAATCACCTGATGCATCTAGCAAACAACACGGTGATTTAGTTTTTGGCCAACATAGTAGCACTTTCACTTTTGCTGACCTTGCAAAAACTGGGGAAGGATTTAAATTTGGCCATCAAGATCCAGACTTCAAAGGCTTTTCAGGTGCTGGTGAAAAGCTATTTTCTTCCCAAGGTGCTAAAACATGTTCCAAAGCAAATACTTCTACTGATCTTGAGAAGGACGATGAAGCATATAAGACAGAAGACAGTGATGATATTCATTTTGAACCTGTTGTTCAAATGCCTGAAAAAGTGGAACTTGTCACAGGTGAAGAAGATGAAACAGTGTTATATTCACAAAGAGTTAAACTTTTTAGGTTTGATGCAGATGTTAGCCAGTGGAAAGAACGTGGTGTGGGCAACTTGAAAATTCTTAAGAACGAAGTAAACGGCAAACTACGAATGCTCATGAGGCGTGAGCAGGTATTGAAGGTTTGTGCAAACCACTGGATCACAACTACCATGAACTTGAAACCCCTCTCAGGATCAGACAAAGCATGGATGTGGTTAGCCAGTGACTTCTCTGATGGGGATGCCAAGCTGGAGCAGTTGGCAGCCAAATTTAAAACTCCAGAGCAAGCTGAGGAATTCAAACTGAAATTTGAAGAATGCCAGAGACTATTGCTAGATATACCACTCCAAACCCCCCACAAACTCGTAGATACTGGGAAAACAGCAGAGCTCATACAGAAGGCCGAAGAAATGAAAAGTGGATTGAAAGATCTCAAAACCTTCCTGACAGATGAGAAAACTAAAATTGCAGATGAAGAGGGTAAAAACTCTACATCTGCCACAAACACTTCAGATTTGATTATAAAGCCACATTCTGAAAGTACTGGGCCTACATTAGAGTGGGATAATTACGACTTACGTGGAGAAGCACTGGATGATGGAACGGATAATTCTATGTTTGGGTTGCCCCGGGCTAGTAGCCCTGTGAGGAAGAATCTGTTTAGATTTGGGGAGTCTACCACAGGGTTTAACTTCAGTTTCAAGTCTGCACTAAGTCCTTCAAAGTCACCTTCCAAACTGAACCAAAGTAGGACTTCTGTGGGCACTGATGAGGAATCTGATGCTACCCAAGAAGATGAAAGAGATGGGCAGTACTTTGAGCCTGTGGTACCTTTGCCTGACCTTGTGGAAGTAACAAGTGGGGAAGAGAATGAGCAGGTTGTCTTCAGTCACCGAGCTAAACTGTATAGGTTTGATAAAGAGGCTAATCAGTGGAAAGAGAGAGGTATTGGGGACATAAAGATCCTACAAAACTATGACACTAAACAAGTTCGTGTAGTCATGAGACGGGACCAAGTGCTAAAGCTTTGCGCCAATCATAGGATAACACCAGATATGGGCATCCAGCAGATGAAAGGCACAGAGCGAGCATGGGTATGGACGGCATGTGACTTTGCTGAAGGTGAAAGGAAAATGGAGCTCTTGGCTGTACGATTTAAACTCCAGGATGTGGCTGACTCTTTTAAGCAGATTTTTGAAGAAGCAAGATATGCTCAAGAAAAAGACACTCTAATCACACCTCTCTCTTCACGTGCCAATACCCCAAAAGAATCTCCGTGTGGAAAGATAGCTGTTGCAGTATTGGAGGAAACCACCAGGGAACGGACTGATTTAAAGCAGGATGAGGAAACTGTTATAGAAACTGCAGAGCCATCAGTGGTGGTGAGCACAACTGAGACGCCAACAAAAGCCGTGGTTTCACCACCCAAGTTTGTCTTCGGCTCAGAATCTGTGAAAAGTATTTTTAATAATGGAAAGTCAAAGCCTTTCACATTTGGGAATACATCGGCAACAGGCTCTCTCTTTGGCTTTAGTTTCAATGCTCCTCCCAAGAACCAGAGTGACAGCTCAGAATGTGAGCCAGAGTACTCTCATGACACAACGACTTGCAAGCCTGCTGAATGTCAAGAGAGTGGTGCTGCTGGTTGGAAGTCTTCAGGTGGCAAAAGAGATGCTGAAGGGACTACTTCAAAAGTGGATGCACTTCCTAACTTTTCATTTAAAACATTGGAAAAAGGTGAGCATTTAATTTTCTTCTATGCTAAAATAGTCCTGTGAATGAGTACATTTCCATTCCAACTATTTTCAATGGTGCAGGATGCTTTTTAATGTACAGTTGTCAAATTTAGATGGGAAAATGCCAAAAGACTTCATAGAATATGTGTGATTTCAAAAGTCTTCAGAAAATAGGCTTGTTGAGGTATTTAAGGACTGTTCCATTGATCAGTGAAAGTTCCTTGAATCAGAACTGTAAGCTCATACAGATATTCTCTGGCTTGGCCTGTTAGATGTTGGGACACAACATTTGGCATATCAGTTCAGCCTTCTGAATATTCATTAAGTTTCTAGTCTTAAAAAATTATAGATGTCATTAATATGTGAGTTTATTAAGGACAACTATTGAAGCTGGTGTGTAAAACTCATATTCTAAAACTTGGCTGCTGTACTTCTTAAACATATAATGCTAAAATTAGATAACAGTAACTCCACAGCGTTACTAGCACTAACAGCAAATGCTGTCGTGAATAGAAGGATGTCGCTTTATGCTGGAGATAGGACTTTCTTCACTATGGAATGCTGGGTTATATTTATCTGTACATGGCTTCAGAGGCCAGGTATGGGACCTAGCTATTGAATCTCAGAGAAATCTAATGATATTTCTTCACACACCCACTAAAGCGTGTATATATACTTATCGTTTAGGTCATATTATGGTCCAATTTCTCCCCCTACTTCAGTTGCCTGTGGTGGCAGGGGAGAGCCAATTTACTGTGTATATGCTATAAAGATTTTGCAAAAGACATTTCCGGTTTCCTCGAATCACCTTCTGGTGGCTGCAACTCCCACTGGCCATGTTGATTAGAGTCTGTAGTCTAAGAATTTTCAGTCTCTTTTGCTCGTCTCCTGAGATTTTAATAGTCCTCAAGGAAGACTATGATATGTGGTTATAATGAGAATGAGAGATTAGGGAGACAACAGGTGAAAGCAGAATCATTATACATGGTATGTTGTAGCCTGAATAGGCTGCCACTTATGTGACAAAAGGCTAAAAGTAGAATTGGACACATTTTTACTAATGCCATCTGAATAGTTTGTGGTTTATGTAATATAATGCAGTAGATAATGTTTGTTTTGCTATATTGAAAGTTAGTAGCAGTACATAACTACTATGAGTAGAGCCTTATTCACTCTTTCTGGATAGAGTTAATAATGCATGTAGAAAGATAGTGATATACCCCACTGCTTTCATTGCTTCTCTATTCATGTGGAAAGAAATAGCATGAAGAGGGCATCAGGATCCCACCTCCATTGGAGAGCCTCCAGGCATAACTAATGCTTTACTTGGCAGACCATTCCTCCTGTGAAGAGCAACAATGGAAAGGGACAGAACTTGTGTTCTTCCTCAACATCATCTCTATTCTGAGTAGGGCTCAGAAAAGCCTGTGACCCAGATTGTATAAGTATAAAGAAGTATAGTGTACAATTAGTGGTCCTTTATTTACATTGTATTTTCCCCTAACTCTGCAGGAATGTTGACTTGATATTTCAATTCATGCATTCTTTATTTTGTAGGATTTAATTTTAGCCTTTTTAAATCTAACCCAATGGCCTTTTGGACCAGCGCATCTCCCTCTCAACCGGGTTGTAAAGGTATTTGCACCCTGCACTGAATGTGGTGGTGTATCACTTCTTGGAAAGCAATGTCAGCTGCCCAGCTCTAGCAAAATAACTGGCTGTCTTAGTATGTAGAAAAGGGTAGAAAGGTTAACTTGCATGCTTAAGAATAGCAAGGACTTTACAGCTGTTGTGATAAGAGGCTGGTTTTGGATGCCCTTCCTCTGTTGGAATGCTCAGTTCCTGTATCTTCCAAGTGTCCAGCTTTTACTGGCTTCTGTGTTTTGTTTTGCTTTAATTTGCTTTAATTAAGAAGTTAACTCAGTCAAGATAGGCAGGAAGATTTTGAAAGATTTGACACAGGTACCAAGTTTCCCAAGTCAGTGTGGTGTAGTAGTTTGAGTGCTGGACAGGGACTCCCAAGAGACCAAAGCCCTGCTTGGCCATGGAAACTTGCTGTCTGACCTTAGGCAGGTTTTTCAGCCTCGGAGGCATATCAAAGGTCATTGGACATTTACTCACACCACCAATGTTAGACATGTTGATGTCATTCCTGTCTTCGCTTTTTAATAAATGTATGGAACACAATTACATATTCATCCAACACTTTAGGAAGCTTCTGCAAAATCTTGCGTCACTTCTGAAGATAAAATCCATATCTGCCCATTAACTGCATACACCAACCAGTTGATGCTTTAAACCTGCTTTCCTTCTTTTGTCATTTAAAGTGCCCTTAACTGACTGCTCTGAGTGAATGTGGAGCCATTTTATCTGCATTCTTTTCCACATCCAGTCCCTTTACCATTGCATCAAAAGGCAAACTTCTTTAAACTTCAGCATTTCTTGTAGTTCAGCTTTTTCTTTTCTCCTGCTTCCAACAAGCTTCTCGTTGACACTAATTCTATTACATCTACATAATTGTTGGATTCTTTGGCATGTTCAATAATTTTTAATTTAAAAACAATGCTATGTAAGAAGCTCTGGTTTTTGTTTCAAAATTAATTTTCCAGAGGATGAAAAGTTATAATTATATTTTATATTACTGGAATAACAACAGGATTGATCATAAGCTTATTGGTTATTAACATTTTGATAAAGTCACTCCAGATGGCAAAAGAAGGAAAACGTTCAGTAGCCAAAGATATTATATAACAATTTACATGCATTTCCAGGCATCTCCTGAGCTGACCATGATGATTCAGGTGTAACTGTCAGTATCCAAGGCCATTGCCTAGCCTAATAGATTTCCATTAACTAGACTTCTATGGAAACCAGGACCCTTGGATGAGTCAACTCAGGTTCTAATGATAAATTTTCAGGTTAAAATTTCTTAAAGTTGAGTATATGTTGGTTTCTTCATAGCCACCCTTTGAAACTTTCGTTTTTACATGTTAATGGCTCAAAGTTGCCGTGGCTGCAGAAAAGAAAGGAAATCCAATGTCACATGCTTATATATGGATGAAGTTCAGTGAATGGAAGGTGCGCTATGCTTGGAAGTCTCTAAGTAGAAGCATGGCATGATTGCAGTCATTGTCAAAGTGCTGGTTGTGACATACAAAGACCTACACAGTTTCAGTGCAGGTAATTTAAGCCTGCCTGGATCCTGAGATCCAGAGGAAAGATCATTCTCAATGGCTGCCCTTATGCAAGTTTGAAGCTTCCTACCTCAGGAGGCTAGAATGGCTGGCTCCCTCCTTTCTATCCTTCCATTGGGAGGCTGAAATCTTTTTATTAATACATACTTTTAGAATTGAAAAAGCTATACGTGTTGTTTCTGAAGGTATATTTTTAACGTGTGAGACTCCTTGACTCTTAATCTTGCAAACAGTGGCAATAACAACAACAACAACAACAATAATAATAATAATAATATCAGATTAAATAATAATACATACTCTTTGTTAATGTGTGTGTTAAGTTCTTAATGCCTTATTGTCTTCAAGCTGAATATAACAACAATTTTATTTATATTTTGCCACCATCTCCCAAAAAGGGACTTGGGGCGGCTTTAAAAACTGCATAATAGTGCCATAACATATAAATGAATCAATATATTTCTCGCCTGCTCTGAAAATATGTTAGCATTGAAGTGTAAGTGCTGATTCTGGATGTGTTCAAAGAATTATTTTGTATTTTATTTTTCAGCCGTTGAGGTTAAGAAAGTCCCAGATACAGACACATCAGATGATGTGTTGATTGTATATGAGGCAACACCCACCACTGAGCAAAGAGCCCTTGCAGAGTCACTTAGATTACCTCCAACATTCTTTTGCTACAAAAACAAACCTGGGTATCTGAGCGAAGATGACGATGGTAAGAAACATTACAATGGTTAGAAGAAGTGTCTCCATGTTACAATTTATGTCCATGTTCCAGTTAATAATTTTTAGGAGTAAATATTTTTTGATAGAAGATGATTTATAAAAGTTGCTCTTGCTGACAATTTGACATTGTTTTTCATTACTTTGTCTCTAATATTGGTTGCCCATGTTCACCGACTTCCTCCACAAATGGAATTTAGTAGTATATTCTTTCATTGGTGGAACTTCTTCAAGAGTAGAGCTTTCTTCCTCCCTTCCCTTATTCCAGGTATTGTAGCTATGCATATTAGTCCACAATATTTATTTATTTATTTATGACATTTATATTCGGCCTTTCTCACCCCAAAGGGGACTCGGGGCAGCAAGATGACCGCTTTGGTGGGTAAAGTATGTTATATTTCTGCTCCTGACTGTATTAGAGCAGCATGTCTTTGACAGAATGCTGAATCTCTTTTAACGTGCTAGCAACTGTGAAAGCATTTGTTCATCTTACTGTAATGAAAATACATCTGCCTCATAGAAGAGAGGCCAGTACAGGCCAAAGAGAAGATTGTGGGCTAGTTAGGACAGGAAGGATACAAGCATCTCTGGCAGGACATATCTATGCTTTCACTAGTGGATGACACTCATCTTAGCCCAGCATTGTATATGCTGTCGTTCTACAAGGTGATTCCTTGATTACCATGATCTTTAGCTCCTCTCTCATTCTGTCCCTTGCCTTTACTAGATTTGGAATGCTCCTTCACTCCTTTTCTTGTGGCTCTTTTTACCAGACAGAATCAGAATCTTCTTCAAATGTCTTCATTATTGTTGATTTTTTTCCTCCTTCCCTTAAAAAAAAAACCACTGATTAATCCCATCTTTCAATGCTGTGAAGGAGGCATCTTTTACTGAATTATCTCCTGTCACCACTAGAGGGAGCCCCCGATGACGTAGTGGGTTAAACCCTTGTGCCAGCAGGACTGCTGACAGACCGGTCAGCAGTTCGAAACTGAGGAGAGTGGGTTGAGCTCCCTCTGTCAGCCCCAGTTTTCCATGAAGGGACATGAGAGAAGCCTCCCAAAAGGATGGTGAAACATCAAATATCTGGGCATCCCCTGGGTAATTTGCTTGCAGACAGCCGATTCTCTCACAACAGAAGCAACCTGCAGTTTCTCAAGCTGCTCCTGACACGAAAAAAACCAATAAAACAAACCACTGGAGGCTAGCCAAGGGCCAGAGGATTAAAAAAAATACATTAATGGCAGAGTCTGTGCTTTTATCTCAGTTCTTCTCCCTTTGGTCTTCTCTGTACAGTTCGCACACACTACTTTGCCTATGTGCCATCTGTTTTACTCTGTCAATATGCTTTCTTATGCCCCCCCCCCCCCCAGCCATCTCTTATCTTTCCTCTTACTCATTGCCCGTAGCTGTGTTTTTGCTGCACACTTGCCAAATAGAAGCAGCAAGTAGTGACACATTTGGTGATGCTAAAGCAAAAGAGTGTGTATCTTCTGTATCCAACAGTTTTATGGAGTGTTGGTTGTGTGAAAAAGCAGAATAAGTCCAGATCTGGAAAACATTGTGATTTTATTGCTGCACTTGGTGGATATTTTGAATGCCTCTAATAGACACACCAAACTAAGCCAAGGCATTGTACATCTTCCAAGTCAAAATTTTGTCTGGGAGATTTCAAGATTCAGGAACTTGCTCTACCTATTCCCAGTGGGCACTCTTAAGATCAGAGTGGCATTCAGCTGGCTGGGCAGAACAATACTCTGTTGCTCTCCAGCTTTTGAATGACTTGGAACAGAACATCATTGTCACTCCCCAACCCTTCTAGTTGAAAAAAGAGAACTAGATTTTCTCTTGATGCAGTGCCGCCTTTCAGTCATGCAGTGCAAAATCATCCTGGCAATCATCACTTTGTCTATCTTGACACACTTGGTGATATCTGCTGCCTTGGCTACTCCAAGTCATAATTTAGGAGAAGGAGTAACTTCTCTGTGGAATCACCTCTCCAGGATGAGTTTTTAGGAATTCACTTCTCTTCTTCTTTCATGTACAACCACAAATTTAACAGCAGTAATTTATAACTGACAGTGCTTCTCTTGTTTAAGAGTATTTTTTTCTATAGTACTGTAGGAAAAGATCAAAGCCTGAATGTTTCTTGTAAACATGAATGTATTTACTAGTTCATTTGTTCTATTACGTTAATTTTATGTTCACACTACAGATGAGGACTATGAAACGGCTGTGAAAAAGCTTAATGGAAAGTTATATCCTGATGAGCCCAAAGAGCATGTGAAACTACAGGAAAAAGATCAAGGTAAACAAAGTTTTGTTTGCTTGGTGATAGAAATATTTATTTATTGCAGTTGTGGGGATTTAATTCTGAACTTTTATAATAATTACCATTGTTAATTGTTTTCTAATTATCTAGAGCTAGGTTCCTGTACCTAACCTGGAATAAATCCTATCTATTAGATTTACTTCTAAGATACATAGGATAGTACTGTAAAGTATGCAAAACATGTACTAATTGGTTTATTTAGAGTATTTTTACTTGCACTTCAGTCAGTGAAGTTCGAAGAGTCTTGCAGACATTTCCCTGTCCTTTGAGCTTACAATCTAAAATCAGGATATGCAAGGATAAAAGGGTGACAATAGGGGAAGAAATCAAGTGCTTCTGTTTCACTATATTTACTTCTTTCTTTCTTTCTTTATTTCTAACCCGCCCTCTCTCCCCGAAGGGCTTTCAGTGCAAAGGCAAATATTCAATTCTGTATACAGTCATAAAAACACAACACACACAAAAAATAACAAATGAATAATGGTTAAAAAAACATGTATAAAATAAACTCTATGGGGACAGTAGACAGTTAGGTCATCTTTCAAACATTCTTTCAAAGAGAATTTAAGATATTATTTTCTCCCTATCATAGGCGAAAATGAAGCAGAAAGTAAGAATGAGTGTGTTCTCGTATGGGAAAAGAAGCCAACTCCTGAAGAAAAAGCCAAAGCAGAGATTCTGAAGCTTCCTCCAACCTTTCTTTGTGGGATCAGCAGTGATACTGATGAAGACAATGAGAACTTGGAAGACTTCCAAACAGAACTTAGAAAAGTTCAAGAGGCTAAAGTAAGTAACAGAAGAAGTGGGTTAAGTGTCCATTCATCTGGATTTGCTTGCAGTTCTAATGCGTAACTTTAGTTTTCTTTTACCAGTCCCATTTCAGTGTGCTATTCACTTTTTTGTCTGATAGGGTGATGTCCTATCCATATAAATACTACGTGCACTATGAGTAGGATATTAATGAGAAAGGGTTTTTATGTCCACATGAGCTTGGGACTGTGGGGCATCAAGAATTACCACACCTGTACATAGGTTGATAAATGCTCTGGAGATTACCTGAAATTTCTAATAGAGTGTCCCAGAAGGTTTCAGGCCAATGAACAGTAATCTTTGGCTTTCTTCTGTTGTATCTGTGGCTTAGTTCATTTGTCCAAATTAGGTCAACCTGTTTGTTCATAAACATTCTCTGCTTACTCTTTGATTGTGGACCATTATTATATAGGCTTAGGGAATAGCCCTGGCTTGGACAATAGTTTGAATTATAAAACTTTTGGATTGTTTTTATGATCAGTGAGTGCATATGTTGAAAATAAAGTAAAATGAAGAGCCCTTGAAGATGATATCATAACAGGTTGTTCTTGATTCTTACCACTTACATTGTCTGAAATGTACTTGTTTCCTAGGTAAGCTTGTTCTGTTGTCACTTAAACAACTAGTCCAGATGTGGCATCCATTTAAAAAAACCATAACATTTATGATTTTTTCTTCAGGAAGCTCAAGTAGAAGAAGTAACCAGTTCAACAGATGACACATGTACCACTAAGGAAGAAGACCTTGTTGTAGGGGTTAGTAGAAATGAAGAATCAGATTCCAGTACAAGTAAAGCAGAAGAACCGGATTCTACCACCAAACCTATACACACGATACAGGCTTTATTAGGAACAGATGACAAGCCTGTTGACTTGTCAACTAAAAAAGAAAGTGATTCCAGTTCTGTCACTTCTACAGACCAAGGTATACTTGCTTGTTTTGATATATGAAAGAGCTTTATACTTGAGTATACTGCACACCAAACTTTAATAGCCATGTGGATATTGTGAGATCAGATTTTGTCCCCATAGTGAGGAAGAACTACAGCCAAGAGAGTCTCAAAAGGGTTTTTGTTTAGGTAGCAGTGAATGATATGGACCCAATCAATTTTAGCATGTGAATTTTATCTGCATTGATCAGTGAGTTTTAACCTGCATTTTAACTCAGCATATCTTGTATTTTAATAGTGTTTTCACAATGTTGTACCCTGCCTTGAGTCATAAAGAGAGGCAGGTAATAAATTTGTTGTT
Source organism: Anolis sagrei (assembly GCF_037176765.1). Lineage (NCBI taxonomy): Eukaryota > Metazoa > Chordata > Lepidosauria > Squamata > Anolidae > Anolis > Anolis sagrei. The sequence continues at coordinate 107,269,352 of NC_090023.1, forward strand.
GTTATTGTTGTTGTTTGAAACACAGCAAGATGAGTACACAGCAAACAAGATCACTATGCTGACTGTTGTATTGAACATCGAACACTTCTCAAGTGTCTAGGACTGTGTGATGTATCAGCGAATAATGTGTGCCGATCCAAGTAGGGTAGCCTTTTACATCTGACAGATGGTAATTTTGTCAGCGCCGATTGTGTTTAAGTGCAGGCCAAGGTCTTTAAGCACTGAACCCAGTGTGCCGATGGCTACTGGGACCACCTTGGCTGGTTTGTGCCAGTGACTTTGCAGTTCGATCTTTAAATCCTCATATTGTGTCAACTTTTCCAGTTGTTTCTGTTCAATCCTTCTATTGCCTGGGATTGCAACATCGACAATCCATACTTGGTTTTTTAACACAATCATGAGGACAGGAATATTGTGCTCCAAAACTCTGTCAGTCTGAATTCGGAAGTTCGGAAGTAGCTTGATGTGTTCATTTTCTGTAACTTTTTTATTTTTTGTTATTTTATATTATTATTATTATTATTATTATTATTATTACATTTAGACCTTTGTCAAGAATTATAGTAGTAGAAAATACATGGGTGCTCTCTATGTTATGAAATAGAAAATGGACCATAACCATTTTTTTCTTCATACAGAAATTAAACCTTTTTCATTTGCCCTTGGCAACATACCTGGCCTATCATTTGCTGACCTGGCTTCAAATAATTCTGGGGATTTTGCTTTTGGTTCTAAAGGTAAGCTAGTATCTATTATCTGTTTACTATTCATACAGAGTGCCCTATGTTGAACTTTCATCAATTGCTTTATTTAATGCAAATAAATTCGTGAGATCAGGGAAACATCTAGAATTTTAAGGGTTTGTCTTTTCATCTTAATAGATAGCAACTTCAAGTGGGCAGATACAGGAGCAACTGTATTTGGAGTTCAAACAGTCACTAAAGGAGATAATGAAGAAGATGGAAGTGACGAAGATGTTGTACATAATGATGAGATTCACTTTGAGCCGATCGTATCACTACCAGAAGTAAGATTTTTAATCCTGATTATAGGAAATTTGAATATTCTTTGGAAGCATCTTTACAGAATGTGTACACAAATGCTAATGTTTTACCTGCTATATCTGTTATGCTTTTGTTGCGTGCGGTGTTATATGGGGAACACCTTGCTTATGTTTTAAGAGGGCCTGTTGATTGTGCAAGATATACAATACTGATTCAAAATTGGAAGAGAAGTTGTATTGTTGCACACTTAGAAGTTGTCTCAAAGGGATTTCTTGGCAGGATTTGTTTCAAAGGAGTTTGCCATTGCCTTCCTTTGAGACTGAGAGTATGACTTGCCCATGGTCACCTCTTGGATTTTCAGTCAGGAAGGAATTTGAACCTTAGTCTCCGAAAGTCTTAGTCCAATACTCAAACCACTATCCCATATTGACTGCCCAGTGAGGTTTTCTGGCAAGGTCCTGTAATTCAAGGATGTACTGTATTAAAGGTGTAGTTTTCAGTAGACCTGCCTGATAGTAAGCTTCACTGAAATGGTGGAACATATTTTTGGCTGAAATGCATATAGGGTTGTATTTTGACTTTCTTTACATCTGAGTAAACGTGACTTATTCTTGCCAGGTTGAGGTGAAGTCAGGAGAAGAAGATGAAGAAATTATCTTCAAAGAGAGAGCCAAATTATACAGATGGGACAGAGATGTCAATCAGTGGAAGGAACGCGGTGTTGGAGAAATAAAGATTCTCTTCCATACACAGAAGAAGTGTTACAGAATTTTAATGAGAAGGGACCAAGTTCTCAAAGTCTGTGCAAATCACATTATCACAAGAACAATGGATTTAAAACCCCTGAACACCTCAAATAATGCAATGGTTTGGACTGCAACAGATTATGCCGGTGAGTGTTTATCTAATGATGTTCCATAGTTGATTCTGACTACATACATATCAAAGATGTATGCTTTAATCACATTTCAAACCTCTATTTCAGATGGTGAAGCTAAGATAGAACAGCTCGCTGTCCGATTTAAAAGTCAAGATCTGGCAGATGCATTCAAGAGGAGATTTGAAGAGTGCCAGCTAAACCTGTCAGGGTTGCAGGAGGGTCATATATCGCTGACAACAGAGTTGTCCAAGGAAACGAACCCTGTGGTCTATCTTGAGGTTTCCGCTGATGATGAGCCTTTGGGGCATATAACCATAGAATTGTTTTCAAATATTGTTCCTCGAACAGCTGAGAACTTCAGGGCATTATGCACTGGAGAAAAAGGTTTTGGATTCAGGAACTCCATATTTCACAGGATAATTCCAGATTTTGTCTGTCAAGTAAGTGGAAACAAAAATATTGGGAATATATTAAATATTCACAAGATACCATGTAACATTTTCTTTGGGAATGACTTATATATCATCTTCTAAACTCTGGGTTGTATAGGAAAAACAAAATGGAAAGCTGTGTGATGTTTTTACTTTAAAAGAATACAGATACAGACATCACAAAAGTATTGTAGCCTCTTCAACAAACTATCAAGATATATTTCTGAGCTCAGTATATATATACACATACATACATACATACTGGGTGCATTTGTTAGACCTATTTCTGGGAACCACCCCCCCCCCCCCCAAATCAGCTCTAGTTTTTGAGATGTAGTACAACATAAATTTGATTTAGATCCCTTTGCTGCATTTCAACAGCTATTGTGCCATGCTCATTTATTTATTTATATATTTGTTTATTTGTATACTGCCCTAACCCCCAAAGGGACTCAGGACGGTTTCCAACATATAAGGAAAACATTCAATTACCAGAAAGAAACCATGCAAACAATTAAATCAAGATAAACACTTTCGACAATATAACACAATCTAATTAAACTTAACAGACAAGATAAACAACAACTAAAATATAATAAAATACAAAAAATTACCTTGTATCCCCCTCCAATATTTTTTATTTGAAGGGGATACAAGAGAAAATTTTTAAAAAATGGACATAAAAATATCGATGAAACCAGAATACTTTTTTTGCTATAAATAAATGATGTGGAAATGGACAATAATAAAGGTAAATTAATCAATGATTTTGTAACGGCTGCCAGAATAGTTTATGCAAGGAATTGGAGAAATAAAAATACACCTTTAACTGATAAGTGGATGGTAAAAATTATGGAAATCATTAATATGGAAAGATTAACTCACCTACTAGAGAAAGCTCAAGGCTCACCCAAGAAGACCACAGACTGGCTACCTTTGAGAGAATATATGAAATGAGAATGATAATATGAAATATTTTTTTTACAAAAACATAGAGTGAAAGGGGAAGCAACAAATAAAAGAGTGAACTAAGGACAATAATTGCCCACGATGAAGAAAATTGGATATCAACGCCCCCATTTCTGCATCCTCTTCCCCGCCTTTCCCTTAAATTCAAAAAATTCAAAAAATTCTACTAAAGCACACTAAAGATTAAAAACCCATTTCCATCAGTAGAGGTTCAACAAAACCAAAACCTTTAGCATAAAGCATTACTAGTAAAACACGTTTTAGGACACATTTGTTGTTTCAGCCTTCATCATATTCCACTTAATTTTCTAATTTTTTTATATTTCAGGGGGGCGACATTACTCGGCACGATGGCACAGGTGGAAAATCAATTTATGGCAATTCGTTTGAGGATGAAAACTTTGAAGTAAAACACACGGGCCCCGGCTTACTGTCAATGGCAAATCGTGGTAGAGACACCAATAATTCTCAATTCTTTATTACCCTCAAAAAGGCAGAGCATTTGGACTTTAAACATGTTGTCTTTGGTTTTGTAAAGGATGGTATGGATATTGTGAAAAAAATGGAATCCTTTGGCTCTCCTAGTGGAGCAATGTCAAAAAGGATTACAATTACAGACTGTGGGCAGATATAAAAGCATGGCTTTAACAGGTATGCAGATTAGACGATCATTGTCCAGCAAGTTTAGACAAAATTATGTTCAGCTTTTAAAATAAAAATTGAACATTTCTCCATGTATAAATGTAAAATTCCAGCTTATAGCTGAGAACTTTTTTTAAAACGTGTTTCAATTGACTTTGCATGTTGTGAAATAAAAGTGCAAACACTGGTAAATTTCAGGTGTATTTTTGTTTCCTCCTGATTTTTGTATTAAATAATTTAAAATGAGATTTGAAGAATCTGAAGTTCTGTCATTCTGGTTGTGTGTATTTACCAGTTTAACTGAATAGTTCAAATAAAATTAGTAACTAGTTCATGATTACTGCTTTTATTCTTCTTGGCTTCCCCAATTCATAGGCAGCCCTGAAACAATTCATTCCTTTTATTTACACTTATTCATCTTGATAAACAAAGCGACTCTGCTTATTGCTTCTCTAAATGTAATTTTGTATTGTAGTCTTTTAAATTTATTGAAATATTTAACTTTTGTTATAATAATTAAAAAAATTATGTATAGGCCACCCTATCTCCCCTAGGGGACTCAGGGTGGTTTACACACAAAAAAGGCAAACATTTAATGCCCTACAACAAATACAAGCATATAAACGATGTCTGATTTATATCATGGATGCTTGGCAATGGAAACTCCCTTTGCTATAATAAATTAAGTGCAACATCACTGTTTCAATGGCCACTGCTGTTGTGCTTTTAGCAAAATGGGTGTTCTTTTTATTTTAATTCAATGGAACTGTGTTATTACTTACTTACTTAGGCAATCCCTCGTTGTTCAAGTAAGATTGTCCTCCAAGTGTGGTGTCCTGACGGTAGGTCCGTAGGTGACTGTGGAGCCCTATTCTTGACCCGCATGTTCTCCTGCAGTGAGGGCATCAGGTGGAAGGCGGTCCCGGTCAGGGTTGGCTTGATGCGCCTTCCTCTTGGCATGTTTCTCTCTTTTGCCCTCCATTTGTGCCTCTTCAAATTCTACAGCACTGCTGGTCACAGCTGACCTCCAGCTAGAGCGCTCAAGGGCTTCCCAGTTCTCAGTGTCTATGCCACAGTTTTTAAGGTTGGCTCTGCGCCCATCTTTAAATCTCTTTTCCTGTCCTCAATTCGTCTCTTGCCATGCCAGCATGACAAAGTGTACTCTTTTGACCAGTCTCTATTTGACAATTGACTTGAGACCTTCTCATCACACTTTTCTACCCCATGTTCCACCAATCACTTGGTTGTAGGAAACAGTAACACTATTGAGCATACAATTCACTGCTGCAGTAACAGTAAACCACCATTTTTAATTTACAAATTGTAGTTCATTCTTGATGATCATGTTATTGTTATGATTGAAACAGTTGTTCCACCTAGACTACCTGTAGGATCCACTAGTAGCATGCTTACTACAAGCTGAAAACTGCTAAACCTAAAGGACTGCCCATTTTGAATCTGATTTAAAGAAACGTAAGGCTGAAAAATTGTCCCATTAACACTTAGACAGCAGGCGTATAAGTTACCTGTTCCCCTAGTGCAGAGATTGACCCTTCCTTATTCAAAATACTTGGGATCAGAAGTGTTCCATATTTTAGATTTTTTAATACTTCCATATATAGGCAGTCCCCAAGTTATGAACAAGTTAGGTTCTTAAGTTGAATCTGTAAGTGAGAACAGTAGCTTTTAAGTAGCTTTATCCAAATATGGATATATAAGCTTTGGATGGTATAGGGAAGTGTTATTAAAGTGAATTAAGTGTTATTATGTGAATTAAAGACGCGGCTGTTTCATCATGCTTTCGACTGATGACTCCTATGACAAATGGTTTGTATTATGAATTGAATTGTCATTCAATCTGATGTCCTATATTATATTAACTGATCCTGTTAATTTGCTCTGTTTCCATGATTTTCCTATGCCTTAATACATTGCCATCTACCTTACTAAACCACTTTATCCTTTAACTAGTTCATGTAGTGGTTTTCCTCCTCCCTCCAAAATTAGTCTGCTGTTATTGTTCTTGCTAGCTATTTTTATTATGTTGTTTTATGCTGTTTTGTGTTGTTTTAATTGTTATTGCTTTCTTTTAACTGTATTCAGCCAGGGCTTGGGCCCCATGTAAGCCGCCCTGAGTCCCTTCGGAGAGATGGAGGCGGGGTAGAAAAATAAAGTAGTTCTTCTTCTTCTTCTTAACACCCCTGTGGTGTTTGTTTTGCTTTCTGTACGCCTGTTTGGAAGATTTCACCTCACTTTCTGTCCCTGTGCCCACTGATTGAGGTTCTGGATTTTAGCCTGCCACTTTTGGACTCTTGCTTGCTGAGGTGTTCCTGCGAGTACCACTGTAGGAGCCGGAACTGTCAGTGCCTTGGTCCTGTCTTACAGGCTGCCCTCTCAATGTGATGAGGTGGCTATGGAGACATTCATGGAAAAACTATAGCAAAATGTGCAGCAGGACTTCCCACAGAAACTGGTCCATGAAATCACGAAGAGTCAGAAACGACTGAACGAATGAACGACAACAAAGTGTAAGAGCGCAAGACACAAGCCAGTGGGTCCTGAATGTGGTTAACAGCGCTGTGACGTCACTGTCGCGGGGTTGTATTGAAGAAGCGCGCCCCTTAGAGGTTAGAGGCGCGCGCACGGCTTCTTAGCAGCAGAATGAATAATACTCGCGCCTTCCTCCCCTCTTTCCCGCGCGAGCATGGAGGGCAGAGAAAGGTCCACCAGGCGCATGCGCCCTGCGCCTCCTCGCTTTGGCGTCTGTTGCTGCTGGGAGGGGCTCTTCTGCGCGGAGTTTGCTTCATGGCGACGCCGACGGAGCTGAGTCGCTCGGTGGAGCGCTGGAGGAGGCGCTACCTGGCGCGAGAGGTGCGGCGAGCGGGATAGAGGCGCGAGGCGCGGGAGGCAGGCCTGATCCGTGTTGACCCATTCATTCCCACGAGACGCGGGTTCTGGATGAAAGCGGGTCGCTTCTGAGGGTCTGTGGGGGAATTGGGGAAGCAGCAGTCTCCTGCACGTCCTCTGCGACGCTTCTTGCGCCTTGTGCCCTAGTCTGTAAGACTCAGCGCCCTTATATCTCAAACAGAGTATGTCTACACAGTAGAATCAATGCAGTTTGGCACCACTTTAACTTCTACGACTCAATACATTGGAATCGTTGAAATTTACAAAGTACTTTGCCTCTTCCGAAGAGTGTTAGCGCCTCCCCAAACTGCAAATCCCAGCGTTCCATAGCACTGAGCCATGACAACTACAGCAGTTTCAAACCGCATTAACTCTACAGTGTAGAGGAGGCCTGGGCCAACTTAGGTCTTCCCTCCAGGTGTTTTGGACTTCAACTCCCATCATTCCTCACAGCCTCAGGCCCTTTCCTTTTCCCTCTCAGCCGCTTAAGCGTTAGGAATGGTGGGAGTTGAAGTCCAAAACACCTGGAGGGAAGGCCCAAGCCACTTAAGCAGAAAGGAAGGGGCCTGAGGCTGTTAGGAATGGTGGGAGTTGAAGTCCAAAACACCTGGAGGGCCCAAGTTGGCCCAGGCCTGGTTGTTAGGCAATCCCTCGTAGCCCAAGGCTGATGGTCCTCCAAGATCGGTGTACTGGCGGTACGTAGGTGGCTGTGGAGCCCTATTGATTCCTATGTTCTCCCGCCGTGAGGACATTGGTTTCCAGGTGAAAGGCTGTCCCAGTCAGGGTTGGCTTGGCATACCTTCCGCTTGGTATGTTTCTCCCTTTTGCCCTCCATTCGTTCTTCTTCAAATTCCACAGCACTGCTGGTCACAGCTGATCTCCAGCTAGACTGCTCAAAGGCCAGGGCTTCCCAGTTCTCTGTGCCTATGCCACAATTCTTAAGGTTCGTTTTAAGCCCGTCTTTAAATCTCTTTTCCTGTCCACCAACATTACGTTTCCCATTCTTGAGCTGGGAGTATTTGGGAGATGGCGGCCATCACTTCAATGCTGATGGTGTAGATGCACCAGGCCTGGTGCACTAATATGCTTTCTTAAATAACCCACTGAAGAAAATCAAGTGATTTGAAATACAGTCAGAAAGGACTAAAAAAGGCAAATAAATAGATAAAATCAAGCTTGAATTTTCCCTAGAAGGCAAGATGAAAATGAGACTGCTATACTTTGGACACATCATGAGAAAATAAGGCTGACTAGGAAAGGTAATGAATGATGCTTAGTAAAGCAGAAGGCAATCAGCCAAGAGGAAGACCACTTTCCTGATAGATAGATAGATAGATAGATAGACAGACAGACAGACAGATAGATTCAATCAAGGATGCCCACAGCCCTGAGTCTGCAAGGCTGCTAAAGATCCTGTGACTTAGAGCCATTCATTCATAGCATCATCATAGGTCAAAGTGAATTTGATGGCAGTTAGCAATGAAAGCCAGCTCAAGGTTGCTTACATGCTCAGAAGGGAAGGAAGATGTTCATTTTTGCACCCTTTGGTTGTCTGTCTCAGGTTCATATGCGCCCCCGATATTGCAATAGGTTAAACCCTTATGCCGGCAGGACTGCTGACCAAAAGGTTGTCGGTTTGAATCCGGGGAGTGGGGTGAGCTCCCTTCTGTCAGCTCCAGCTTCCAATGTGGAGACATGAGAGAAGCCTCCCACAGGATGGTAAAACATCAGCGCGTCCCCTGGGCAATGTCCTTGCAGAGGGCCAATTCTCTCACCCTAGAAGCAACTTGCAGTTTCTCAAGTGGCTCCTGACATGAAAATAAATGTGTGTTTTAACATCAACAGCACAGCAGAGGTGCCATCAAGTTGATTTTGTATGAAAATGCAATGGAAAAACATAATCTTCATTTTTTGTTTGCTCTACTCCTGTAAACACCCCTTCTATCCTCTCCATTGAGTTGGGATTGGTAGATCCTGGATAAATGTAGTTTCTGGTTGTGTGAGAGTGACTATTAAAAATAGGCCTAGATAATACTGTACCGCATACTATATCATAAGCTGTATTGCTCTGATATTAATATTGAAATACAGTTATTAAAAGCAAATTAAGACTGTCTTGATTTGGTTAATTAACATAACACTGTTTTTACTGTATTATGAAAATAGTTTTTTAGATGCAGTTGTCTTCAGTTTTTTGCCAGTTGGTTGAGAGTTCTGGTTGCTTGGGTTCCTGGTTAACTAAGAGTCTAGTGTATTTCAGTATTGGTTAAATATTTTTGGGAAAGATTCTTGTTCTCTTACTTTTAAAATATACTTTATTGCAATCTTGCAATAAAACAAAGAAGTTGGACTTGTGATGTGTGTATGTGTAGATATCTAGATAATTACAGATTGGTCTTGTTCTTTTAGGATTATTCTCCAGATATAAGTCATGAAAAAAGTAAAAGTAGAAGGGCCCTGCTACTTGCAGGTAAGAGTTATATATTATGGTCCTTTGGAAAGTGCGTCAGGCCTTGCCATGTTTGCCAACCCAGTGGCCCTGAGCAGCTTGGTGTATACTTCCACTTCAAGTTATAGATCCCTCAGTATCAAAACACTTAGTTGTTGGTTGGACATGGGGATACTGAAGGGTTTCCTCCCTAGCAGTCCCTTCAGACCTTTCACACTACACCATTATAGTACTTAGATGACCTGTTTAACTTATTTCATCTTAGATTTATTATGTATTTAGAAAACTCTGCCTGGGAATTCTAACTTTCCCTTAATGAGAAATCCCAAGATTCCATAGAATGCAGCCATGACAGTTAAAGTGAAATTAAAGTGCTGCAATTGTGTACTGAGAAAAGTGGTGTTCTCTAGCTGTGGTGAAGTATAAACTCTGTTGGTCACAGCATGGCTAGGGATAATGGGAGATAGAGTCTTTGACCATCTGGCTGACTTAAGGTTGTGTTTGTTTTTTTAAAACATTTGTTTAAAAAAAAACCTGCTTTTAAAAAACATTTGGTTAAAAAAAGCTGCTCCCAAAATGATATCAACAAATAAATGCCCATAAAAATATTGATCTGATAGACATTTTAAAACCATTTTTATAAACATCTGAAATTGAAACTATTCTACTTCCGTCTTGAAAAACTGGAGTACAATATTCATCTCTGTCTCTCCATACCACTACTAAAAAAAGAACTTCATAGCATGTCCATTGTCCTACTTCCAGGTCTGAACCTTGGCCAACACAGTGACCATTATGTCTCCAACATAAGAATGTAATATTACTATGCAAAGATGAAAATAATGTCCTGAGACTTTATTATTGTAGTCTGATGCTCCACGGAGATTATGCTCTCCAAGGTTAAATGATGGCTTTCCTCTTTGTATATGAGGCTGGAAAACGGTCGACCTTTCAAAGGAGTTCAGTATATAGCAACATACTACCTATTCATAATAAGTCACCTGTCAATCCCTGGTTTGTCACGTTGTGTGAAAGCACACTTTGGTATTCCATGAAAAGGTCAAGATACTGAATTTCACTTTTATCATGTAAATGCAGTCTATAATTTGGTAAGTGCATATTTAATTTATAATTCATAGACGTTTCAAGATGATACTGTATCCTAATTCTAGATCATTAATAAATAGAAATACTGCAAACAAACATTTTTAGAATGCGGTGCTATCTTAAAATCAAAAGCAAACTTTTATGTGTAGACTACGTTTGCTTGTGGAGAGCACATTCCCGCAGAAATAATTGGGATGAAATAATTGGGATTTGCTCCCAAATAATGGCTTGAATCCCAAGATAAGGAAATTCTTGGAAGGCAAAAGAGTTTACATTTTCTTCCTCTCCCCATGTAACTAGAACCTCTCAAAAAGCTTCTCTGGAGGATCAATGAGGCCTTACTGAACAAGACAGAGGTGGGTCTTTGCTTAAGAGCCAGCAAATTGCCCCAAATCAGACAGAATTCTGTTTATTTTAGGATGATTTAAACTACACCAGCCCTTCATATGCCACCCCATCATGTTTAGAAGGAGGCTTTATGAGTTACAGGGGGATGGAGAAATCGTTCTACACTGAAACTCTCCCACCAATAGATTAGTATCTGTTAGGATAGATTTCGCCTTCCTCCTGCAGCTCCACACATACCTCTAAAATTGTGTCCCATTGGTTTTTAGACTCTCCAAAGTGAGTTAAGATGAACCCTGGTTATTAGGCTGAAGGAAGGAAATGTAAATATTTGTAGCATGAGTGGAAGTCTTATCACCCTTGTTTTTCATGATCTTCCTTGACCTGGATTTCATAATTTTAGCTGTTTTAAAATAGATCTTTCTGTTAGAAAATGTGAGGAAAATAATCTTTGTAAAATAGTGACATTGGAAAACCAATTTGGCCTTTACAAACATATAATTTAGTTTTGACAGTAATTTTGGGGTGTTTCATGTTTTATTCTGTTTGTATCCTTCATATACATCTCGATATAGAGCAGTGATTCTCAACCTGGGGTCCCCAGATGTTTTTGGCCTTCAACACCCAGAAATCCTAACAGCTGGCAAACTGGCTGGGATTTCTGGGAGTTGTAGGCCAAAAACATCTGGGGACCCCAGGTTGAGAACCACTGATATAGAGGTTTGTGTATTGCTATTTTTGGGGCAGGGCCCAGATATGACTAGGACTTGGAAAATAGTTCTAGACATTGCATGATTTTAAATGTTCCTTAAATGGAGGCTTTCTAAAAGTATAGATGTATTTCTGGATTCATGCCATCATGATTTTTTGGTTCAGCTCTCAATTGTTTCCTTATAGATGAAGTGGACAGTTCACTTGACGCTACAATTACATCTTTACTCATAAATTCCTCACAGCCAAATCAATCTGAGAGAAAGTACAGTAAAAAACAGTTTTTGGATTCCTCAAAGAATTTTAAAAACTTTAACCGGTAAGAAAATCATTTGCTCTTTGTGGACCAGTCTTTTCCTTTCCAATCATTGTACTCAGCATGTTCTGGGATCAGAAAATATTACTGCCTATTTCTGATGACATGAAAAGGGTTGGATATTCCAGCTTGTAATTATAGTGATCATTTGTGTTTATTAGGCTGGATGATGTGTTGGATTCTCTGTGTGGTTCAAACCAGCTTGACACAGAGCCAGGGCTCAGTGGAAATGTTCTTGGAAGTAATGAAACTCAAAATGGAGGCACATATTCAGAAACAGGTAATAACATTCTTATTATTCCAAATACAACTCAAATGGAATTAGTTATGATTCACTTGTTGCCCAAGTCACATGCCTCTTTCACTATACATACCTGCAGGAAATCTGGGCTCCACTTTTGTGCCCCAGGACCCAGTGGGTTTCCACATGAACTATTGAAAAAATAAAATAAAACCAAAGTGGCCACAACTCTACTTCTGCTTATACAGTAGAGGGAGGCCTTTAAAAGTACCATATACTCGAGTTTAATGCTCACCTTTTTTGGTTAAATTACATTGCCAAAATTAAGATGTGTATTAGATTTGATGGCGCATTAGAATTGTGTGCATAAACCCACCTGAAAAGGCCCAGAGGAACATGGAGGCCAAACATAGAGGGTGATGAAAAGAGACTGTTCCTGCTGATGGCAGCAGCCTCATGGCTTGGTGGAGGCCGTAGGAGGAGTGCACAGCTGGTGAGCCAATCATTCCTGTCACTTAGCAATGAATCCTGGCTCCTGTGAGGCCCTTGGGGTCTATCACATACTTCGTTAGGCTCAGTCCTAGGTGGTTCCCCACTGACCTCATTCATGAGGCCTTCAAGACCTTCTTCTTAGCCCAACAGAGAGTTGTGGCTTCCCAAATGGCCTTATTCATGCTGCATGCCTCTCTGACGTGTTGATGACTGCACTGTTGGCTGCATTGCATTTGAGGGTAAATCTTTTTTTTTCTTTTCTTTTCTTTTTTTTTTTTTGTAATGTGCACCTTCAAAATTGAGGGCATTATACATTCGATGGTGCATATACTCTAGTAAATATGTGTAAATTGTTGCAGGTTGAGCATCTCTTTTGGCCAGAAAAAATATTCTGAACCTTTTGAGAGGCAAAAAAAATCTTACAGGACCACCTATAGCCCTACGAGTTCAGTTTATCTGGTGTGTTTCTTGATTAGTGCAGTCCATTGGAGAACATTGTGCACCATCTTTCTTTAGAAACAGTTTTGTTCAACTACTTGGCAGGAGTCGCGATGGCGCAATGGGTTAAACCCTTGTGCCAGATAAACTGCAGACCTGAAGTAGTTCCTCTGGGCCTTTTCAGGTGGGTTTATGCACACAATTCTAATGCGCCATCAAAGCTAATACACATCTCAGTTTTGGCAATGAAATTTAACCAAAAAAGGTGAGCATTTAATTTGAGTAAATATGGTACTTTTAAAGGCCTCCCTCTACTGTATAAGCAGAAGTAGAGTTGCGGCCACTTTGTTTTTTTTTTTTTTATTGTTCCCATCATATGGCAAAATAGAGAGGAAAGTACAGGTAGCTCAATTGGAGCTACCCGGAAAACACTTTCCTCTTCATCGTGGAGGAGGAAGCGTCTTGCGATTCTTCCCCTCCACTTCAAGAATGTGGATGGAGTTAAGCCAGCATCTGATGGTGCTCGACAGGCCCCGTCAACAAATGGAAGAACAGGACAAAGAAAGCTCCATGTGCAGAGGCCCTTAGACTGGTCCTCTTGGAGACCCTGGTGTCTCCAAGATGCTGGAGATCCACAGGGTAACTGGACAGGTCATATCTTTTCAGTCTAAGAGGAAAGCGATGGCAAACCCTTTATGAACAAAACTGGTTAAAAAAAACCCTCTCATCCTGTAATTGCCATAAGCCAGTACTGAAAGTATGCAACAACAAAAACAGCAAGAAGCATGTGTCCTTTAGTGTAATGCCTACACAGCATAAACTTGGACTGGTAGTTACATAACTGTTCATGCCCACGCACAAACAAAGCATGATTTCAAAAGTCCTAATTAGGCAGGACCTAAAGCTTGAAACTTCTTAATATCCACGATTTTCAACTTTTAATTATTACTCTCAAGCTAAGGAAGAGTAGTGTTTTGCCATTTTTGGTGACTGTAAACCTTTATAGGCTGACTAACAACTTGGCTGTTTTCATGATACATAAGCATTAAACCATGAACACACTTTTTGGTTCTTGCTCTATCCTTTGGATAGACATTGACTCCTTTTCAAAGTACTGTATAAAGTAAGTGAGTATGCTCCTGCTGTGTGATACTGTGTATTTCTTTTGAATTGTTTTTATAATTTTTCCAAGCTGTGCAGCTTTTATTTGTGTTCTGCTGTTTTGTTATGGATCATTACCTTTTTATTTATTTCTAATTTGTTTTGTGATAAGACTTGCTGAGCGTAAGGATATAAACCCAGGAAAAAATGAAGTGTTCAAGCTTTTGTTTCACAGTTGTTATTTACTTTAAAAATATCTCTTGCTCTCGCAATTTGTTTCTGCATTCTTTGAATTTCTCTGCTTATAAAATAGGGTAAGAATACTCATCATATATGACAGGTAGAAAGGATAGTAATTGTGTATCAAATCAATAGCCTCAGCTGTTTTAATATTGAGTCATATGCTACCATGGCAACTTTTTTGTGATTATAGACATCTCTCTCCTTAAATTAAAGGAATAATTTGTTGGGCATTTCTGCTTCAATCTTTACCTCTTAGATATTACACTGCCTTCAAGTTTGACAGTGGCTACATGTTGTGATTATGATAGTGGCGGTGATGAAGTAAAAAAGGGTGTGGACATTCATGAAACAAAAGAATTAATTGGGAAAAAACTGATACCATCTCACTTCAGTCAAATTTATCATGAATTATCTATTATATATCAAAAGCTGCAGGTAATTTTAAAAAATAATTTAACAATTTGTTAATTATTTTAAAATATATCAGATTACTGCAGTATTTTATTGTCTTGTTACGATACAGCAAGAAAAACTAACTCAACAAGAATTTGCTTTGCAACTCAAAAAACAAGAACGCTTCTTAGTTGAACGAGAAGCCCGACTCTGTAGACATGAGGCTGCCTTGACCAAGATAAGAGATGTAGAAGAGGAAGCTCGCACAAAATTTCAAATTATGAAGGAGGTATAGTTTTTTTTCTAAAATTCCTCAAACTTAAAACTGTCTAGCTAGTAAGATCTAGAACTTTCTTTTCCTAGAAAATAAAAATCCTAAAAGGTATTGACAGCTATTTGCTGTCCTATTGGCTTAATTGTTTATATCACGTGAGAGTTTATCTCTGATTTAGAGATAATTTATAGGCATGGATTTGTCATCCATGGGGACAAATTTCCATAATATGAGCATTATATATGTAAATATTGGTGCTGTGTCGCTGAAGAATCAGTCTGTTTTATCATATGTTGTCCACATGTTGAATTTTTACAACAAAAGAAGAATGCTTATCTCCAAATTATTTGCAGGTGACAATACAGTGGGCTCTTGATATCTAATGGAGTTTAGTTTCATAATCAGCCATGAATACCAAATCCTTGATTTTGGGGAAGTGTATGTGTGTAAAAACAACATAGTACACAACTAAGAAGTTTCTGTTTTTGATAATCAAAATCAATTGGTAGGAATCGCCCTGATGAAATGAGTGAAAAACATTGAGTTATACTGATGTGAAATAGATAGAAATTTCTACCAAGATCTCCTGAATAATTCTTAAATTATGTGAGACAGCGAAAATGCTAATATGAAAATTTGAACTTACTGCTTTACACCAGTGGTTCCCAACCTATGGGCCACAGCACGCTGGTGAGCCACAAGGCCTAAAATAAGGTCAGCGACTGGGGGTGCGTGTCGCCATTGCAGGAGGGAGAGAAGGAAGGAGGCCAGTGCTGTTGCCCAATCAATTTTTTTTCTTGGCATCTTTGTTTTTAGGCCTGTTCCTGGGGTTATTTGGGGTGCTGATTCAGAAAATTACATCTGTGGGCGAGCAGATGGTGACTACTGGATGGCATATGTTCTGTATCAGAAACTAGAGCTGATGTGGTTTATCCAATCCAGTTTTAATCAGCACCTCAAATAACCAAACCGAATCTGAAGTTGACCAAAAACTGATTCATAACCCTTTGGTATTAATGTTGGAGAGTGGACCCAGGTCAAAGTGGTCCCTGGTCAGAAAAAGGTTGGGAACCACTGCTTTACACTTTTGTATTATTTGGGGGGGGGGGGGGATCTGCTTCATTTGACTATCTGTTAAATCTTAATCAGTCTTTAGCTGCCATATACTGGTGGCCAGTGCTTTGGCAGATAGGTGCACTTACAGAAAGTCCTATGTTTCCTGGGAAAATATTTTCCCTCCATCCATTTTAAAGCGCTTGGTTCCACATCCTGTAACAGAGAGTGACACAAACATATGTGCAGAAATAGGGGCTGAATTTAAAGTTGTTGGAAAAACAACTTGTTAATCCTGTGTGGCCTTTTTAAAAAGTCCTTCCTTTTGTTTGTAGCAACACGAAGCTGAAATTCAACAGTTATCTGAAGCTCTGAAAGAAAAAACTAAAGAAAACAAAAGGCTTAAGACATCATTTGAAACTTTAAAAGAGCTGAATGATACTTTAAAAAAACAGGCAAGTACAATTTTTGACACTTATGCATTGGGATTTGTAATGATATAAACTAGGTGCTTTTGAGAGGTTTTGTAGTATTTTAACAAGTGACAGTGTATGGGCCGAATTCGTAATGCTGATGCACTGAAAAACTACTAGGACAACAGTGTTGTCCTAGTAGTTAGTAGAAACATTAGTAGAAAACACTCTTCGCATGCTCAGGTTCAAAGTGGAGTACTATACTAGATACCTTCTTTGCAATAAACTAAAAAAATCATTTCAAGTAGTGCTGTGCCACATTGGTTTCAGATCATGATCTTCATTATCTTCTATTGATATTCTGTGAGAAACTGTGACCAACATTTAAAGACAAATCACACTACTCTCAATACATGTTAGTAATCTTTTAAAATATTCCCGCCTTCAAGTTTACAAATGTGTGTTTTTATTGAAGTGCCTTAATGTTTTATATGTTTTGCTTTTCTCTGTAAACTCTGCTTTCAAATTATCACACGGCCGCAATGGATAGGAATGGGTTGTAGCCATATAGCCCAAAAAAACCTACAACAACCCAGTGATTCCGGCCATGAAATCCTTCGACAATACAATGGATAGGAATGTTCAGCCTGAAATAGATGATGTACATCAAATCTTTAAACTTGGGCTCGATTTGCTTGCAATCTGTGTGGGCAGGGAATGGTTAATACCACCTATTTGATTTGCGAGGTGGGCGGGGCGGGAGGTGGGTATGAGCCCATACCTAGAAGGTATGCACCTGAATGATACCTTAAAAATACCTGCAATCTGAATGATGCCTGAAATCTGGGACCTTTTAGACTGGAGATAAAACCCCCAAACAACCCATTGTGGTCCCCCACTTTAGGAGAAAAAACAAAAGCCAACAAAGTATATTCTGCGAGAGATAGAGATACCTGTTTTAAAGCTTCATTTATTTTTCTCCCTCTTTTTAGTTAAGTGATGTAAGTGAACAAAACAAGAAGCTAGAAGTCCAGTCTCAAAGAGTACAAGCTCGCTTAGAGAATTTGCAGGTATGATATAATTTAATTTCAAATGGTTTATCATCTTTGCAATAAACTATTCTTACAGATTATCCTGTCCACTTGTCCTTACAGAGGAAATATGAATTTTTATCAATACAAAAGTCCAAAGGAGCTTCCCGCACTAGCTTAGAGCTTAAAACTGTCAAGCCAGAAAAAGCTATAGCATCATCAAAATCATATAAGGTAAAACACATACTGTTCAGGGAGTGTTCTCCCAACTAGGGTTTCAAAGACTGAAAGGTGTTTTGTTGTGAAACGAGTGGTTTGTTCAACATGAAACAAGCCACTCATTTAAAGTTAAAAACTGTGAATATCAGACTGCATGTATGCATGTAGAAATGGTGTGTAGGGAGACAATGAATTTTATTATGGAAGATAGTTGAAGTTATTTTAGATGTTCTTGTCAAAAGATTTTCCCAATTTAATGAAGTGGAAATATTGCTAGTTTATTATTATGTTAAAATGTATTTTAGATTGTTTTTATTTGTTTAAGAAAATGCAGAGATGGGGAGCAATCAGATTCTTGAATTTCTCCAAGGAGGATATTGACTATGGTTGAATGTGGAAGAAAATAGAAGGTTTGCTTTCTCAGAAGAATCTGCATCAAGGAGAACTAGAGCAGGGGTTCCCAAACTAAGGTCTGCTGGCCAGATGTGGCCCTTCAAGGTCATTTACCCAAGCCCCGCCCTAAACTTTAGACCAGTGGTTCTCAACCTGTGGATCCCCAGATGTAAACTCCCAGAAATCCCAGCCAGTTTACCAGTTGTTAGGATTTCTGGGAGCTGAAGGCCAAAACATCTGGGGACCCACAAGTTGAGAATCACTGCTTTAGATTTAGGGTCACCCCTAAATCTTAAATGACATGAAGGCACACAACAACAACAATCCTACTTAACAGCAAGCTTAATTCAGTTAAGCCAAAAGCAGGCCCACACTTCCCATTGAAAGTTTACGTTGGTTAAAATCGTTATTCATTTTAAATATGGTATTGTTCTTTCATGCTTTTTTGCACTACAAATAAGATGCAGAGTGCATTAGAATGTGTTCATTTTTTTTTTCAAACTATAGTCCAGCCCCCCAACAGTCTGAGGGACCATGAAAAACCTTTAAAAGTTTGAGGACCCCTATTCTACAGACAAATCTCAGGAGGGAAAAGAACGTGTGTATTTTTAGTGATAGCTTTGATGAATGTTTCCTTCATGCAAATCCAGTCAGGAAAAAATGTTCCTTCTTCAAACTGGCACGGCAGAATCATCCATCGTCAGTCTTCCATGCCCTTTCCATTCAGCTGAGGCAGGCCTGTTGCGTGTTGCAATGTAGATTGCACACATTGGTACATGTGGTAGATAATCATCTTCTAGTAGCAAACGTCTTTTAATAAGCCTGTCGTGCTTGCTGTTATGTTTGCCTGTTACGTTTGCAGGTACCTTTTAATTCACACACCTATGACCTTTTAACCGTCTTAATGGACTGGATTTCCGATCAGCACCTCAGCAAATTGATAGTAGAGGAAGAGAAAGAAGACACTCACAAATTATCAGTCACTTCCAACAAACATTATGTCCAGGAGAAGTGTATCAAGGTAATGTTCCCTGCTCTTGTTTTCAGAGTTGATATTTTTCATCTCTGCATATTTGGGGTTTAATGTTTCTAATAATTTTTGGTTGTCCATTACGCAAAGCTTATTTACATTTCACACACAGACTTAATGTTTGGTACAACTTCAAGGATATCTGATGATTTGTTATTTGCATTTATGTTTAAACAGGCTGCTTACCCACATTTGGATGTGTTCCTAGTGAGGGTCAGACCTGTCAAATAAATGTCATTGTAGTATATTCTATTTTAAAATATTATTTTAATACTAGGAAATAATTTTTCTTGTAGTCACTGTGAATCATACATTTGGTATTCGCGCTTGCGCAATACAGCTTTCGGAACCTTCTAGAAGAAACATTTCAAACCCGGCTAGGCCCGCCCACCCTCCCCCCCCCTCGAGTATAAATGGCCCGTGGGGGGGCCTAGCCAGCAGTTCTCTTTTCCGCGCTATTTAGCAAAGACAGCTCGAGAACCTCTCTCATTGCGATCTCTCTCTGATTTTCTGGCTTTCGACTGGACTGATCTTGACTTTGGACTAAATTTTGATTGATTCCCTGGCTTGGACTGGACTAGTATTGGATTAAGGTATTGGAAAACCCCAGACTCTGTCTCTAAGGTGTGTTTTGACTCGGACCGTCGACCATCCTAAAGTCAACTGAATCTGTCCCTCATTATGGCGACTACCTCCTTTAAGAGGTGCGCTAGGTGCCCCAACACCTATCCAGATATGGATGGGCACTCGCTGTGCTTGACCTGTTTGGGAGAGGGCCATCTCACCCAATCGTGTGCAGTCTGCCTGGCCTTTACCCCGCAGACGAGGAAAAACCGGGAGGTTCGCCTCAAGGCGGCTCTCTACGAAAGGGCCCTCTTACCTCCATCGGTTCCCGCCCAGAAAGCTTCGCCCGCGGGGGCGGCTGCACCATTTTTGGGCCGCACCACGAATTTGGCCCAGAAGAAGTCCAAAAATTCCAAGGACAACGGCTCAAAAGATGGCCGCCAGAAGACTGCGGGGAAAAAAGCGGCATCCAAAAGGGCGGGAATCTCCTCTTCGTCTGCCGCTCCTGCCCCCTCCTCCCTTCTAACGGGGACTCAAGAGGAGCATGGACGCCCTCTACCGGCCGCTGTCGGGACCGCAGCTGAGACTCCGACCCGGCCATTGGGACGGGGGGGGACCCAACATCGCCTCGCCCGTGATGCCGGCGATGCCGACTCTCTCTCCCCCCGTTCGGCCGCGTTCAGCTGAAGCCCCCCGAGCAGGGACGGGCGAGACTCCCCCAGGCGAACCCACACCACACGGGGAAGTAGCAGCGGCAGCGTACTTCCCCGAGCCGATTGCATCTGGCAGCCAGGCTTTTGGGGGCATATTTAATGCGCCTCTACTTACCTGTATCGACCTGCCTAGGGAGCTGCCCTCCCCGATGCCGAGGCCTGTGGATGCCGCCGTGCCTACAGATGCGGGATCGACTCTCCTAACGCCTGAGGGAGAGATGCCGATGCCCGCACCCTACCCTCCGCTCATGGGAGCGCAGGCTCCTCCCCCTCAGGAAGACCTAGAACTTCCCCGCCCCTCGCGCAGACCAAGCAGGCGCCCAAGACGTTCCAGATCCCCTTCGCGAGTAAGCCAAGGCTCCCGACACCGTCGGTACCGCTCCTCCCGCGGGGGCGGATCCCGCTGCCGACGCTCCTCCCGTCGCTCCTCTTCCTCATCGTCCTCCTCCCTCTCCTCTTCCTCCGTCTGCTCCAGACGCTGGCGGCGCTCGCGGGCTTGCCGATCCCGCTTGGGAAGGCGCCACAGGCCCAGCCCCAGTCAACCACGTGGCTACTGGCAGATGGGACCATCGGGCCAGCTTGTGTTCATCCCAACTGCGGTACCGCTCCCGATGCAACCGGCCCCTCCTCCTCCTGCCTGGCAAACCATGCAGCCGGGCACCTTGCAGCCTAGCTTTGCGCCATCCACAGCAACTCGGGCCACTCCGCCCACCCCTTCGGGGGCTGTGGCAGCTCCGGTGATGAACATTCACTTACCAGCAGGTACAGCCCCTTGTGCTGAACAGAACTTACCTAATGTGACTGGTGTAGACTATAACTGTGTTGACCGTAACTTGTGCAGACCTAGTGAGGGACTGTCTGCTGCGCCTGCTGTAGGCAATGTTTGTGTTGACCGTGCACTGTGCATACCGACAGGGAGACCACCTATGGCTAATCAGCCTTTGTACTGCCCTGAGGGGTTAGACCATGTGCAACAGGGCGCTACTCCTATGAGAATTTCTGAGGGCCCGGCCCAAGAGACTGGAGAGATGGGGGATAGTGATTGTGATTCTGAACCAATAGATCCTCAAGGAACTGATGACCCAACTGTCTTGCCTCCTGATTTTAATAAATTTGCGGCTCTCATAGAAAGGATGATTAGAGCCTTGGACATCCCTGCCCCTAAGCCACTGGAGCACGTGGAGGACCCCATGTTCCCTTCAGAGGAACAAAATGCTACCCCCTCATCGGCCCTCCCAATGTTACCCTACCTCCTAAAATTGGCAAAGGTTGTGGACATGCCACCGTCATCGGTACCGGTGGTCCCTAAACGATTGGACTCCATGTACAAGATTGATATGTCCAACACAAAATGGGTTGTGGCCCCCCCAAAGGCAAACACTGTAGTTGCCGAAGTCATCAAAACCAAACGCCCCAAAAACACGGTCACTACTCCTCCAGACAGAGAGGGCAGGAAGCTGGAGGCGCTTGGGAAGAAGGCTCATTTCTCCGCCGGCCTGTTTACACGTATGTCGCACTATGCGACATACATGAGCGGGTACCAAACGTTCCTTTGGAACCGAATGCTACCCTACATAGAAGCCCTCCCACTAGACGACCAACGCCTCCCTAAAGCTCTGCAGGTTGAGGCCCTGACGCTGTCCAAAATTCAGAAGGACTTCGCCAAACATATGGCGGAAACAGTGGGCAACTTGTTCGCCACTGCCACATCCATAAGGCGCCATGCTTGGCTCCATGCAGCAAACCTCTCGGAAGAGGGAAAGGCCTTAGCAGAAGACCTGCCCTTCCACGAGGAAGGGTTGTTCAACCCCAATACTGATGACCGTTTGAAACAGAAACAAGATGTCAGGCAGTCAGCGTCAAAATTCGGCTACTCATGGCATCCATACTCCCAATCTAAAAATAGATGGCAATCACCCTCCCCTTACTGCAGGCCATTCGGGAATTCCTTCCCTGGTCCCTTCAGGAACAGGGCTGGAGGGGGCTCCAGATTCCAGGGAGGGCGATGCACCCCCTATTTTCAAAAACCTAAGGCTAACCCCTTCCAGGGTAAATCTAAAGCCCCAGGGGCTCCCAGGAAGCGCCTTTGATGCCGACTCATCAATACATGGGGTCCTCCAACAGTGCTCACCTTCTTCCCCCGAAGTTAATGCCCAAGTTATGAACCCATACCCCCATTGTCTTCCCGCACCTGAACCGGGACCCCAGGTGGGATTAACCCCCCTTTTTCTGGATAGGCTTGCCCCTTTCTCTATGGAATGGGCCTACATAACTTCTGACGCCTGGGTCCTGGACGTTGTTTCTGAGGGCTACTCCATAGAATTCGAGGACTTCCCCAGGGTGGGCCTCGTGAGGGACACCCCCCGTTTCCCCACAGTTGTTGAGCGAAATTGAAACGCTGTTACACAAAGGGGCCATATCGTTGGTGGACCCTAATATTGGTTCGTTCTGTTTTTTCTCACGTTACTTTCTGATTGACAAACGCGGTGGTGGGCTGCGTCCCACCTTAGATTTAAGATTGCTCAATAAACACATTAGACCAAAGAAATTTCGGATGGTGACCCTTGCTTCAATCACTCCCCTACTAACTGGGGGCGCCTGGTTCGCAACGGTGGACCTTAGGGACGCGTACTTCCATATTTCAATTGCCCTGCGCCACCGCAGATTCCTCACCTTCAGGGTGTCAGGTCAAACGTATTGTTTTAACGTGTTGCCCTTCGTCCGCCCCGCGACTTTTCACTAAATGTATGGCCGTAGTCGCGGCCCACCTTAGGACCAAGGGCGTCACGGTCTACTCATATATTGACAACTGGCTGTTAGTAGCCGAGTCCCGCTATCAGCTTCACGCAAATATCTCTACGGTTTTGCTCTCTTCTCCAGCGTTTGGGCCTGGTTGTCAACGAGGAGAAGTCGGTCCTGGTGCCGTCCCAACACGTTCATTTCATCGGGGCGATCCTGGATTCCATCTCCGAGAGAGCCTTCCTCCCAGAGGACCGCTTCACCAATCTCCGTGACCTAGTGGTGCACACCATGAGAGCTCCGCACGTTTCGGCCAAGCACCTCCAAGTGCTCCTGGGACATAGGCCTCAACTACATCTGTCATCCGCCACTCCAGGTTGCATATGCGCCCACTCCAATCTTGGTTTCTATCCAAATTCCACCCACTACTGGACAGCCCCTCCACACAACTCTGCCTACCACAATGGGTCCGCTCCTCGCTCCAGTGCTGGACGGAAGCCTCATGGGCCCGTGCAGGAATGTCCTTTCACACTCCACGTGCCACAAGGACAGTTACCACAGACGCCTCCCTCACAGGGTGGGGCGCTCATTCCGAAGGGTTGGTAGCTCACGGCACATGGACGGCCCACGAAAGCGCTCTGCACATAAACATTCTAGAGCTCATGGCCGTAGAAAGGGCATTACAGTCTTTCGAGAGGGTTATCACCGGCCAGGTAATACATGTCCTCACCGACAACACGACGGTCATGTATTACCTCAACAAACAGGGAGGAACACATTCCCAAACCCTCCTAGCCCTCACCATCAAGATCTGGAACTGGTGTATAGACAGGGACATTCACTTACTAGCAACGCACGTACCGGGGGAGTTGAACATGCTAGCGGATTCCCTCAGTCGGAATCCCTTAGCCCACCATGAATGGTCTCTAGACAGGGAGGAGGTCCACAAACTCTTTCAAGCGTGGGGGACCCCAGACATAGACCTGTTTGCAACACGATCCAACGCAAAGTGCCCCCGGTTCTGCGCAAGGACACAGGCATCTCCACAGGAGGGCTGCCTAGGGGACGCTTTTCTCCACACGTGGACGAATCAGACAACGTACGCCTTCCCACCATTCCCGCTTCTACTGAGGGTTGTAGCCAAGATTCTGGCGGACAAAACCCACTGCATTCTGATAACCCCCTGGTGGCCCAGACAACCTTGGTTTGCCCCGCTGCGACAACTAGCCCAGGGGAGATTCACTCGACTGCCACCCAGAGCAGACCTCCTAACCTCTCAACGGGGCCGGGTGTTATACCCAGAGGTCTACAAGCTGAGACTCACCGCCTGGCGGATTTTGCCGGCGGAGTAACCCCATTTAGAGACTTACCTGAACCGATACTCACCATCATCGCTGCAGCGCATAGGTCATCCACTAAGCGTTCATACCTCTACAAGTGGTCGCGATT
The DNA here is from genome assembly GCF_037176765.1 of Anolis sagrei. Taxonomy (NCBI): domain Eukaryota; kingdom Metazoa; phylum Chordata; class Lepidosauria; order Squamata; family Anolidae; genus Anolis; species Anolis sagrei. The sequence goes on from NC_090023.1 coordinate 107,293,899, forward strand.
CAGCTCCTTTGCTAGAGCTCGGGGAGCAGACCCTAATGTGGCACCGATCCCCCTGATACTGGACTTTTTGATGTCCCTCTTGGACGTCGGACTCTCACACTCTTCGCTTAAATGTTACCTGGCGGCGATCTCCTGGTTCCGTAGAAAACACAGTCTTCCCTCCTGTTTTATAGACCCACTGATTAAGACTTTCCTCAAAGGGGTGTTAAACACTAGGCCCCCTGCAGCCCCGGTGGTTCCGGGCTGGAGTCTAGAGCTAGTGCTAAATACACTGACGAGGGCCCCATTCGAGCCTCTGGCATCAGTTAGTCTTCCTTATCTTTCATGGAAAACAGCCTTCCTGGTAGCTGTTACGTCGGCCCGAAGGTCCAGCGAGCTGTGCACCTTACGGGCCGACCCCCCTTATATCAGATTCCATAAAGACAAGGTGGTCTTACGCACTGATGTGGCTTTTCTGCCAAAGGTTGCCACCAGATTTCACATGTCCCAAGAACTGATCCTACCGGCTTTCTTTCAAGACCCGACTACTCCCTTGGAGAAGGGTTTACACCTTTTAGATGTCCGTAGGGCCTTGGCTTTTTATGTGGACAGGACGGCTCCACTCAGGAAAACCACTAGACTATTTGTCAAGTATCACCTGGACATGTTAGGTCTACCTGTCTCCTCACAGAGACTTTCCTCCTGGATTGTGTCCACGATTCAGCTTTGTTACAAATTGACTGGCAAAGACTTACCATTACTAATCAGAGGTCATTCTACTAGGGCAGTGTCCACCTCAACTGCTCATTGGAAGGGCATCCCTCTAGATGAGATTTGCAGGGCGGCCATATGGACATCCCCACTATCTTTTGTGGGACACTACAAACTAGATGTTGCCTCTGCACGTGAGGCTCAATTAGGACGAGCGGTTCTTTTTTCAGCGGTGGCATGAACCCCGCCATCCTTTTCCTACTGCTCGCTATTCTACCAAATGTATGATTCAAAGTGACTACGACAGGAAATTATAAGTTGCTTACCTATAACTGTAGTTTCCTGAGTAGTCACCTGTGAATTCATACATACCCGCCCATCCTCCCCTCGAGTTTATGCCACGCCTTCCTGCTGCTTTTAGGCGGAAGAGAACTGCTGGCTAGGCCCGCCCACGGGCCATTTATACTCGAGGGGGGGGAGGGGGGGCGGGCCTAGCCGGGTTTGAAATGTTTATTCTAGAAGGTTCCGAAAGCTGTATTGCGCAAGCGCGAATACCAAATGTATGAATTCACAGGTGACTACTCAGGAAACTACAGTTACAGGTAAGCAACTTATAAATTTCTTAGTTCTTGTGGGTTTTTTCGGGCTATATGGCCATGTTATAGAGGCATTTCTCCTGACGTTTCGCCTGCATCTATGGCAAGCATCCTCAGAGGTGAGGTCTGCTGGAACTGGGAAAAAGGGGTTTATATATCTGTGGAATGACCAGGGTGAGACAAAGGGCTTTTGTAAGTTGGGCTAGGTGTGAATCTTTCAACTGACCACCTTGATTAGCATACAATGGGCTGACTGTGCCTGGAGCAAACTCTTCTTGAAAGGTGATTAGATGTCCCTGCCTGTTTTTCTCTCTGCTGTTTTTTCTGTTGCAATTTTAGAATTTTTTAATACTGGTAGCCAGATTTTGTTCATTTTCATGGTTTCTTCCTTTCTGTTGAAATTGTCCACATGTTTGTGGATTTCAATGGCTTCTCTGTGTAGTCTGACATGGTGGTTGTGAGAGTGGTCCAGCATTTTTGTGTTACGTTCAGCAAAGGACAAGAGGGATCCTCTCACCTCTGCAGGAGTCTACCGTATACTATGCAGCTGTGGACAAGTCTACATAGGGATCACCAAACGCAGCGCCCAAACAAGAATCCAGGAATATGAAAGGCACTGCAGACTTCTCCAACCAGAGAAATCAGCCATAGCAGAGCACCTGATGAACCAACCTGGACACAGCATTTTATTTGAGAACACAAAAATGCTGGACCACTCTCACATCCACCATGTCAGACTACACAGAGAAGCCATTGAAATACACAAACATGTGGACAATTTCAACAGAAAGGAGGAAACCATGAAAATGAACAAGATCTGGCTACCAGTATTAAAAAATTCTAAAATTGCAACAGCAATTTATGTGGTCCAAGAATATCCCTCCTGTGGACCATCTAAAAGCAGTAGGAAGCATTTCACAAAACAGCAGTTCAAGAGATAATTAAGACACTTGCACTCATGACATGGGACTTGCCCACAGACCTCTGTCTGGTCTCGCTGTTTGTTAGCCTGCTGCTACTTGTTTTTGGGTAACTGCCTCCAGAAGTAAACAGGGCTCTTATGCCAGCAGCAGCTGACTCTGGCACATTGTTCCTATTTCATCTTGGCACAGAGAAAACATACAGTCAATAGCAATCACTTTCTGGGATTGGTGGTGATCAACTATGGAAACCAACATACCGTATTTCATCGCATAATAGTCGTCATTGCGTAATAGTTGTACTCTTATTTTTGGGGTCCTGGTATTGTTATTTCTGTTTCCCTCATGTAATAGGTGCAACCTTAATTTACTGGTCCATCTGCTCACGCTTCTTCCCGCCTGCCCAGAGACCGACCTGCCCACTCACTCACTCACCCATCTGCCCGCCCATTCACCCGCCCATTCACAGACCGTTTTCCAATGCACACATTCACTAGGTTGCATATGCATTTGCTGACCATCCCCTTACAGAAATGCCACTTGAAGTGGCGTTCTTGGAAGGGAGTGGTTAGCGAATGGATGCACATGTGAATGGGTGGGTGGGAGACTGATGAGAACTGCATTCTTAGAAGGGGCTGGCCAAAGAATAGATGGGTGACTGAATTAATGCATGAGAAAGTGCCCTCTCACTCACTGACTTTCCCACGCACATACTCAATGGTCCATCCATCTGCTGACCATCCCCTACCAAGAACGCTGCCTCAAGCATGAGTGGCTGGGTCAGTGGGTGAGAATTTCTTTATAATAATAATAATTATTATTATAATTATTATTATTATTTCTTACCTGCCTCTCATGGCTCGAGGCAGGTCACAACACAGTCAAAAACACACAAATACTATAAAATTCTAAACACATATATTTAAATGCAGTTCCATAAAAGATACATAGCAAAGCATTTATATAAAATACACATTAATTACACAGGACAGAGACCAAAAACGCAGGACATGAGTTTAAAATTCATGCTTTCAACTTATAGAGTTGTAATATTTCAGTTGTGGTGCTTTTATGTTTCACAGTGCTTACCTCTGGTTTCCGAACAACTCCAATGGATGCCCTTTGTAAATCCAAACTTGCATTTTCATGTGGTTAAATTTCTTTACTGGACTTTAAGACAGTTGGATGGGGGGATGCAGGTAAGCAATTCATACATAACAATCTGTTTGAATTGAGATAAGTCTGTTTCTCTCTCGGAGATTTCTCCGATTATTGATTGATTTTAAGTAATTTTTCTAGTTTTGATACCACTACCTTCATAATATTTTGTTTTTATCTAGAATTATTATTCCGTGACTAGAGGGCTGAGACAAAAAGTTTATTTTGCAGAGAGAAGTAGAATTCAAACTTCATGAGAACATTGCTCTTAAGAATTCCTTCTTGGTTTTAGCAATGTTTTGCTATAGTGTGTATGATTTCTACCCAGTACTGCTCCATCTCATGTACCAAGCTTAACCTATGTCACCTTACATTTTTCTGCTTTGATGCAAGTTTATGTAACTTGTGGAAATTTCATAATTGTTACATTAGCATTCAGTACAAATTTGCACTAGCCAGCAATTGGAGCCTCTCCTAGGTTCATCAGCATATTTTTATCTGAAGTGTTGGAATACATCTCCACTTCTGGCTCAGAACCATAGTTCAGAACATAATGCTGGCATATTGATCAATGTACTTCATTAAGCCATTATTCACTGACCTGTCATGTTATTTAATGTTATTCGCTAGTCACTTAAATATTTAGCTATATTGATTACACTTTTAAGAAATGTACATTATTTTTACTTTTATATTATTAGAGGTTATTATTTATTTTTATTGGTTGTATAACAGTATGCAACAATGACATCAACATTGAGAAGACTGGGTGAAGAGTTATTTAAAGGTGTTGTTGCTAAGGGAAATCAATACACTTCTGAAAATGCTGCTGATACCAAACTAAAGTCAGCGGCTTTCTTCAAAAGCAGCAGTTTACCTTTAAGGATGGTGTCAACTTTAATAATAATCAAAACAGTGACACAAGGTAAGTTTTTTGCTGCATATGGCCTTTTCCAATATGTTTGACATGCCTATAAATTATAGAAAGACCCTAAGTTCAGTTGAAAGAAAGCAGGTAAAGAGAAAGAGATAAAGTGTTTACAATGAGCCTCCACAACTTTCTGGACTTTGTTTTTTTGCCAGTCCAAAAGACCACAAACATAAGCCACATATAAACCTAAGAAGAATACTACTGGATCAGGCCAAAGGGTTGGGAAACCTTCCATACAGTAAATAAATTTTGGGGCTGTGTCTCAAAGAATCCCCAATTAGACAGTAAAATAAATAAATAGTTTATAAAAAATCTGTCCCTATACAAGGCGATACTCACTATGGTCAGTAATAATTGATAAACCCACCCTCTGAGACTGTAAAAGAAAGCTTCCCAGAATATTTTCAACTGGCACAAAATATTTAATATATTTATTGATTTGCTCCTTTGTTGGATTCATATCTTCCACCTTTTCCCCAAACACGGGAATAAGTCTGCATCTACACCCCTTATTTGGATGTGTAAGGCATGTATTTGCAATATAAAAGTGCATAGTTCAAATAATGTGTAAATGGTATTTTGTTTTATAGTCACAGTGCAGTAGGGGGCATCCTAACTAAGGTTTTGCACATGCAAGAAGTCATTCAATTTAGATAACAGTTCCTGAAACATAGCAGTTTTACATTATTTACCTGACCTGTGTATTACAGAGAAGTTGTAATAAATCCAAATTTTGTATTTATTATTTTATCAAGTAGCTTATATTCATATAGATATGCATATGCATGCTGGTTGGAATGCAAATACATTCAAAAATAATAAAGGAAACATTTTCTGATCAGATTGTAAATTAATTTAAACTTGGCATTTTAGGATGGAGTTGTAAATGCGTTTAAGAGAAAAGCCTAAATCCAGTTGTCAGTCCCAGTTAGAATTCTAAATTAGTGGAACTTAGTTAAGTATAAATTGGTGTAAATAAGTCATTTAGTTATAATAATATAATAAAACTTTATTTGTATACCACCCAATCTCCCCAAGGGGACACAGGGTGGTTTCCAACATGTAAGGCAAAACATTCAATTGCCCCAAAGGAAATTAAAATAAACATCATAAAATATAAAATCCTACTAAAACATACACAAAAAACCCAATTTCATTATAACTCCATCAAATGGGTTCAAAATACCAATAGCCAGGATTACAAAATGGACATAGCCAACTATAAAGTTTTGGGCAAGGGATAGTGTAACCGTGTATCATAGGGCCGGGGAAGTGGATAAGTGCAGAGCAGAGTACTATCTGATGGGCTAGGGAAGAATCTAGGGACTAATCATTCTCAAAAACCTGTTAGGACATCCAGAAGTATAAAAAACCTTAAGAGATAAAATTATTATTATTACTACTATTTTACTAACACAAAAGCACAGTATGTCACAGCAAACGAGATCTATATGCTGGATTTTGTATCAAAAAATCACAAGTCGAACACTTCCCAAGCGTCTAGGATTGTGTGATGTATTTTCGAATGATGCGTGCAGATCCAAGTAAGGTGGCCTTTTGCAGTTGACCGTGATTTTGTTAATGTTTATTGTTTCCAAATGCCGACAGATCTTTTGGCACGGCACCCAGTGCGCCAATTTATTTATTTATTTATTTACTTTACTTTACTTGTATACCGCACTATCTCAGCCCGTAGGCGACTCAGTGCGGTTTACAGCCAGGACAATATACAAGGTGCACAACATTAGCATTTAAAACAGTAACTAAATCAACTACGTCAATATAACAATACAACAGAACATCAATATAGCATCTATACATCTATATAACTAATCCATCACGTCTCAACGGTAAAATCATAATCCGATCTCCTCGTCCATTATTCCAAGTTCCAAGATCAATCAGTTGATTGCACTGCTTAATTAAACGCCTGTTCAAAGAGCCAGGTCTTTACTCTTCTCCTGAACGCCAGCAGGGAGGGGGCTGATCTAACGTCTGCGGGAAGGGCGTTCCACAGCCGAGGGACCACCACTGAGAAGGCCCTGTCTCTCGTCCCCGCCAGCCGTGCTTGTGAGGCTGGCGGGATCGAGAGCAGGGCCTACCTGGACGATCTTAATGTCCTAATGACCACTGGGACCACCTTTACTGGTTTATGCCAGAGCCTTTGCAGTTCGATTTTGAGGTCTTGATAGCGGCTGAGTTTTTCCTGTTGTTTTTCCTCAATTTGGCTGTCACTTGGTATGGCGACAAATAATCGTCAGGAGAAATGCCTCTAGAACATGGCCCTATAGCCCGAAAAAACCCACAAGAACCTAAATAATCCAGACTTTTTTCTTTTCCAAAATAGTGTCAGTCTGGATTTGAAAGTCCCACAGTATTTTTGCGTGTTCATTTTCTATTCCCTTTGCAGGTTTATGATCCCACCAATTCTTTACTGCTGGCAGGTGGTACTTGTGTCATAAGTTCCAGTGAATCATCTGGGTCACAGAGTTGTGTTGTGTCTTTGTTTGTAGTCCGTCTGTGCAATTTTCTTGCAACAGCTGAGGATATGGTCCATGGTTTCATCAGCTTCCTTGCACAGTCTGCATTTTGGGTCATCCGCTGATTTTTCAATCCTGCCTTCATTGCATTTATTCTTATGGCTTGCTCCTGGGCTGCAAGGATCAGGCCTTCTGTCTCCTTCTTCAATGTTCCATTCGTGAGCCATAACCAGGTCTTCTCCCTGTCAACTTTTCCTTCAATTTTGTCAAGGAACTGTCCATGCAATGCTTTGTTGTGCTAACTGTCAGCCTTGGTTTGTAGTGCAGTTTTCTTGTGCTGGTTCTTTGTCTGCTGTGCTTTGAGAAGTTTCCAATTATTGACTTCAATTAAAGCGGGTTCTTGGCTTTCCTTGACATATTGAGCCAGGGCGTATGTTCCTCCTTCAACTGCTTGTTTTACTTGTAAGAGTCCTCTGCCACCAGACCTTCTGGGCAGATAGAGCTGGTCAACATCACTGCGAGGATGTAGTGAATTATGAATAGTCATGAATTTTCTTGTTTTTCTGTCCAAATTGTCCAGTTCTGCCTGCGCCCAGTTTATGATGCCAGCAGTATATCATCATCTTATTATTATTATTATTATTATTATTATTATTATTATTATTATATTTTAATGCTATTTATCTAGATTATTGCTATTTTCTCAATCTGAAAATACCCTGCACAGTAACTGGCTGCCTGCCTTTGCATTTTGGATGCTACTTCTGCCTAAAAGAAGAAGAAAAAATCACATGGGCTGCAATTAGCATCAGTTTCAAATGGTTAACAAATTATGTTACCTAGTTTGAAGGACAGTCTAGTTAAACTCTGGAAAGTGATACTGTAATTGTCGAAAGTTTTAACGTTTTGAGATTGTTTGGTTTAATTAAATACAGTCAAAGTTGTATTGTAAGGTGATTTGACTCAAGTTAGCATTTCTAATTTGCTGTTTGACACGGTTAAAGAGAAAAGTTATACATTAAATAAAATTTCATACTAGAGATGTTTTAATATTTCATATTTTAATATTATACATATATGATTAACTTACATATAACTGTTTGATTATGTAGATAAAATAATGAGGTAAAATTTTAATATTTAAATTTGAATGTATTTTCCAGCGGATTACTTGGCTCAAGCCTTTGATTCACTTTGCATTGATCTGAAAACAGATGAAGGAAGGGCCTTGTTTTTGGACTATGAAGCGGTGCCTGTTATATTGAGTCATATACGAATATCAAGTAAAGGCCTTCTTTCCAATGCCATTGATAGTTTACTTCAAATGACAACAGAATCCAGTAAGTGCATTGAATCTTTTTGTAATACTCACTTGCTCATTTTATGTAATTGGCTTAAAACTATGGAAGTTGAAATTCATAGAATACTTGCTCATCCATTAAAAAGATGAGAACTGTTTCCATCAAGGAAACAAGCAATACTCCTACAAAGTTTGTTCCGCCCCTAATTTGGGTTTGTAAATTTTGAAGGCAGGTAATTTAGTAAATAGATATATATTTTCAGGACATTACTTGTCCTAGTGAAATAGAAGATAAAGTGAGGAGGATATAAACATGCCAATTCCTTTTAAACAAATGTTTATGTGTTTAAAATTCATAACTCACAACTCACTTCATATAAGCATGAAGTGAGTTGAGTCAGATCATTTTCCCTTTTTCAGGATATAGCTGACCTAGAATTCTTAGTAATTTCATGTGACGTTGTAAGCTGCCCTGAGTTCCCATTCGGGGGCTGAGAAGGACAGGGTAAAAATGTTGTTAATAAAAAATAAATAAATTACAACCAAAAGGAAAATAAGAATATAGACCACCACATATAATAGCCCTGGGACTCAGTGTGGTTGACTGGTTTGTGTTTTGGACTGGGATTCAGGATGAGCAGGGTTTACATTTTCACTTGGGGACCATTGGGTCATGCTAAATGACCTGGGGGAAGTCACCTTGTTGTGATCTAAGAGGAAGACAAGACAAACTTTCTTTGTACAAATCTTGCAAGACAAACCTGTGATAGGCTTGTCATAAATCAGAAATAACTGTGCATATTTCTAATGAATTGGTGTCACGGTGTAATCATCATTTCACTGGAAGGTTGTGCCACCTCCCCATAATAATCCATGCCCATTTGTTATAGGCACCCTTGCAAATAAACCTGTGGCCTCATCTACACTGCCATATAATGCAGTTTCAGAATGCAAATTAACTGCATTGAACTGGATTATATGGCAGTATAGACTCATATAAGCCAATTCAGTGCAGTTCAATCTGCATCATATGATTTTACACTGATCATATAATGCATCTCAAACTGCATTATTTAACAGTATAGATGGGGCCAGTGTGGATATGCTCCTACTGTGCAATTTGAACACTTCACAATTGGGAGTGTACATTTAGAGTGCAAGCCTTACACCTATTTTGGTTTAAGACCTTATTAAGGAGTGCAGTTCATGGGTATTGGATGCTCCCTAAAGTCAGGCCTAGTCATGTAAATCTAGAATATGCATGTAAGGCAGCTTTCCTTATTATTCTGAACCCAACTTACTGATAAAGTCTTTGTTGTGTGAGGAAGTTTCTTAATGTTTAATGCAGACATGTTTTCTGTCTCACAGATTTGTATGTCCATCGATGTAACTATCTGCCAAGAGAAATTATATGTATTCAGGTTAGCTTTGCACAGTTTTAATTTCAGAGATACTTATATGGCTGCTGGAAGGAATGATCTGTATCGGTTCCTTCAGTTTAAGCAACAGCATTGTCCAGGTTTTGGCTCCAGTAGGATGTAATCATACCTCTAAATTATTTGCTTCTGGTTGTACTCTTCCACAGAGCTTAGAAAGATTTCCAGATGTGCCCACAGCCAAAGAGAATAAAAATTCTTCATTAAAGACTACAGCTAGTTGAACTAAAAGACTGACTACTCTGTGCATTCCTATGCAAACTAACCTGCTAGATTTTCCACTGAGATAAATTTCTGCTAAGGACTCATCCTACGCTTTCTGCCTAGAGTGATTATGCTGTTTTATCTTAACCAGGAAGTATTTTGCTTTTTATCTTTAGCCCCCTACATGCTAATGTCAAGAGAGCAGTTTTGAACACTTCATTTGGTGTTGGAAGCACTTTCCTTTTATGTCAATCTCACAAAATGGCAGGAAGATGCAACAGTTACTCTACTAGCATTGACAAACTTTTCTGCAGCTCATACTGAACTTTTGCAGTTACTTCCTTAACACTTTATGCATTATTTTGCTACTGAGTATACATATGCTAGGCCACATATGATATATGTTTTATAACATTTAGGCATATGTGAAACCTCTTCCGCATACATCTAAATCACAACATAGCTATCATTAAAACAAGTGTGCTGTTAGCCCTATACAGGCATGTCCTAGTTAGCAAAGCCACTGAAAAAGAAACTCCTTTATACAGTGTATTATTGCCTGTATTTCTCTCCCCATTTTTTTCTCGTGCTCTACCCAGCTGGAAGATTTTTATTAGCATAAATATGAGGAGATGGATGGATGGATGGATGGTGGGAGAAAAAAACTTCAGCACCATGTCTGCAGTAAATAATCAGATTCTACTCCAGTTGATCCTACTTTAGCTCAGTGTATCTTCACAGTCCCTTATTGCAGAGCCTCTTAAAATTTTCCCAATCACAATCCTTTCCCATATGAGAAATTTTTATGTGACTCCAGGTATATAAGTATATAAAATAGGTATAAAAAATCTAGTCTTGCTAAAAAGGCTGATTTTTCTTTTTTGTGGAATTCAGCTGAAACATTTTTTGCAGAGTCCACTATAAACAGTGCATTCTATTTCTAACAGATTTATGTAAATGGGTGGTGTCCAGAAATCTCTTATTGTTGCCAAATTTTTGTGACCCCCAACAATGAGCTAACGGGACCCCATTGGTCATTGAGACTCACACTTGAAGAAATAGTGCCTTATTGTACATGTCCGAACAACAAAACAGAGAAAAGAGTAGAAAAATCTGCTTTCACCAGCAATGCCCAACAAGTATCTATAAGTAGGATCACCAGAATGGAAATCAAAAGGAAAGTGGCAACCAGTGAAAGAAAAAAATCATAACTGGATGCATGTTGGAAGAGTCCTTCAGCTGATTTCTGTAAGGCTCAAATGTTTTGCTTTACTTATGTAATGTTTAACTGATCTGGTTGTTTCATTTCACATGTGCTGTTTTATGTTTGGCAAAGAAAGATTGCTGAAAAGATTTGAACTGCTCTTATTTTTCATGATGTAGAAACCTGTCCACATTCCTTATTATTTTTGCTTCTGGTATTACATTTACTCTTAAAGAAATAATGCCCAAAAAACAGATCTACTTCATAATTGAGGTATATCTGTATATTGTGGTGAAGGACAAGTTTATACATGTACTTCAAAAGCATAATGCAGTTTTCTCTGCAGCTGGAGAACACTCATAGAGATAAAGAGAAAAAGAAGCTGGAAAGCCTGAAAAGCAGCGGAACTGAGTTGAGTGTGAAAGATGGAATATTCTCTGATAGCTTTAATAGGAGAGGGTGAAATTATTGAAAAGGAGATCCTTTTCACAAGTTGTATTTCAGATAGCACATAGGGGATCAAGCTGATAAAGACTAATCTAATGGTGTGTTAATTCTGTCAAAGGAAAAGGCTTCCCTACTTCTGAAACAGCTTCAGCAGACTTTGGTGGAGTCTTCATCGTACTCTTCTCCTTGTATAGCCCTTTGGTGCACAGGAAAAACATGATGGTAATTTGGGCATGAGGAAAATGAAATGACAATGAACTTAGGCAGAAAAAAATGAAATGCAAAGGTAAAGAATTGGGGACGCCTGGCTCGACAACAGTATGCGTGAAAAAAATCTTGGAGTCCTCATGGACAACAAGTTAAACATGAGCCAACAATGTCATGGAGTGGCAAAAAAAGCCAATGGGATTTTGGGCTGCATCAATAGGAGTTTAGTGTCTAGATCCAGGAAAGTCATGCTATCCCTCTATTCTGCCTTGGTCAGACCACACCTGGAATACTGTGTCCAAGTCTGGGAATCACAATTGAAGGGAGATGTTGACAAGCTGGAATGTGTCCAGAGGAGGGCAACTAAAATGATCAAGGGTCTGGAGAAAAAGCCCTATGAGAAGCGGCTTCAAGAGCTGGGCATGCTTAGCCTGCAGAAGAGAAGGCTGAGGGGAGACATGATGAGGGCCATGTGTAAATATGTGAGGGGAAGTCATAGGGAGGAGCGAGTAGGCTTGTTTTCTGGAGACTTGGACACGGAACAATGGCTTCAATGGCTACAGGAAAGGAGATTCCATCTGAACATTAGGAAGAATTTCCTGACTATAAGAGCTGTTCAGTATAACTCTCTGCCCCGGAGTGTGGTGGAGGCTCCTCCTTTGGAGGCTTTTTAAACAGAGGCTGGATGGCCACATGTTGGGGGTGTTTTGAATGCAATTTTCCTGCTTCTTGGCAAGGGATTGGACTGGATGTCCCACAAGGTTTCTTTCAACTCTGTGATTCTATGATTCTTGGAAGGTAAAGTTTCAGAAAGAAGGAATGTTGCAACTGTAACATCTGAGGCATATTACAGCCCTCCACTCCTGGTCAGAAGCAAGGACCAAGGAGCATCATCTATTTTTGTCACACTCTTCCCGGTGCTCAAGCTGCAATCAGAAAGATTCTGATTTCCCCCTTCATGTTTAGTGGTCCACCACAACCAACAGGGGCATGTTTTTTTTTTTGGGGGGGGGGGGGGAGGGATTGGCCGAGTGGGTAAAGGTGGTGGTTAATGCCTTACTTCGGGAAGGCAACATTCCAGCGAGCTTAAAACAAGCTGTAATAAAATCACTGTTGAAAAAAAACCATCACTGGACCCCACTCAATTCGTCAACTATCGGCCTGTTTCCAATCTCCCCTTTTTGGGCAAAGTCCTGGAACGTGTGGTGGCCTCACAACTCCAGGTATTCTTGGAAGACACGGATTATCTGGATCTGGCACAGTCTGGCTTTAGATCGGGACATGGAACCGTGACAGTCTTGGTCGCCTTAGTTGATGATCTACGCTGGGAGCTAGACAGGGGGAGTGTGTTCCTGTTGGTTCTGCTGGACCTCTCAGCAGCCTTCGATACCGTTGACCACGGTATCCTTCTGGGACGCCTCTCCGGAGTGGGCCTGGGGGGCGCTGTTTTACAGTGGCTCCAGTCCTTTCTGGAGGGTCGCACCGAGATGGTGTTATTGGGAGACACCTGTTCAACCCCACATCCTTTGTCTTGTGGGGTTCCTCAGGGATCAATGTTGTCTCCCATGTTGTTCAACATATACATGAAGCCACTGGAGGAGATCATCCGGAGTTTCGGGGTGTGGTGTCATCTGTATGCAGATGATGTCCAACTCTGTCACTTCTTCCCACCCGCTACTAAGGAGGCTCTCCTGAACTGGTGCTTGGCCACTGTGACGGTCTGGATGAGGGCGAACAAATTGAAATTGAATCCAGACAAGACAGAGGTACTCCTGGTCAGTCGCAAGGCCGAACAGGGCATAGGGTTACAGCCAGTGTTGGATGGGGTTACACTCCCCCTGAAGACTCAGGTTCGCAGCTTGGGTGTGATCCTGGACTCATCGCTGAGCCTGGAACCTCAGGTCTTGGCGGTGACCAGGGGAGCATTTGTACAGTTAAAACTTGTGCGCCAGCTGCGCCCGTACCTTGAGAAGTCTGACTTGGCCACGGTAGTCCACGCTCTAGTTACACCCGTATAGACTAAATGCTCTCTACGTGGGGTTGCCTTTGAAGACAGTCCGGAAGCTTCAACTAGTCCAACGAACGGCAGCCAGGTTGTTAATAGGAGCGGCGCTCAGGGAACATACAACCCCCTTGTTGTGCCAGCTCCACTGGCTGCCGGTTTGCTACCGGGCCTAATTCAAAGTGCTGGCTTTGGCCTATAAAGCCCTAAACGGTTCTGGCCCAACTTACCTGTCCGAACGAATCTCCCCTTACGAACCATCGAGGACTTTAAGATCATCTGGGGAGGCCCTGCTCTCGGTCTCGCCTTCGTCACAAGCACGTTTGGTGGGGACGAGAGACAGGGCCTTCTCAGTGGTGGCCCCTTGGTTATAGAATGCCCTCCCTAGGGAAATCAGATTTGCTCCCTCCCTCTTGACATTTCAGAGGCAAGTTAAAACGTGGCTATTCGAGCAAGCGTTTACAAATACAGAGTAGCTAATATAGAAAATCGAATGACCTGACAATGGAATTGGACAATGTTTGAGAATAATGAGACACTGATGATGTTGCTTTTATTGCTGTTGTGATGTCTTATACTGTTTAATGTTTTTTATCTATTATGTTTTATGTGTATACTGATTTGTTGGAAACCGCCTTGAGTTGCCAATTGGCTGAGAAATACATTAAATAAACACAGCAAATAAATAAATAAATAAATAAATAATGTTTCATTCCAGTGCAGGACAATGGTAGTAGTGGCTATTTTGAGTGCATGTGCCGTGCTGGCCTTTTTAAGCCACCTGTTCATTGCAACTCCCCTCCACAATCCAACAATAGTTTAATTCATCATGCCTTAAGGGCAGTGCTGACGCCTTACTCTCAGGCCCTGTCTGAAGAGGAAACAAAATACTCTGGAAATTGTAAGCAGGGCTTTCAGCATTACCAAAACCTGCATGGCCATCAACATGTTCAGCCTGACCTGCAGTATGTCCCCTCCTTTGAAGGAGGAAGTTCAGTTACAATTGATTGAGTTATTATTGGAAAGGAGATGACACGTTCTACTAGGGTAGATTCTAATTTGGCAGTACTTTCTAGTAATGCCACCACCATTGACATTTGTAAGGCAGCTACCTGGACTACTCATCTTCCTTCATACAACATTACAACAATGACAAGTTCTGTGAGCAAATGCCACCTCCACAAGAAGGATGCTACAGGAGGTGGTTAAGGACTAGTATACAGTCACTTCCCTTCCTATATACCACATATTAAGGGCATGAGTTTGTGCCAAGTTGTGGGTATTCTTCCTCTCACCAATCCAAAGAATGCCACAATGTATACCTAGTATGAAGGTGCCTCCTGGGTTGTTGGAAAGGAATCTACCCTCACTCATTGTGGCTTCTGATCCTGTATCTTTGTTTGATAAGTTGCATCTCATAGTAAGAACAATTTTGCCTGTTTCCTAAAATCCCTTTGGGTGGGAAAGGGAGGAGAGTAATTTAGTCCAGCCTCTGCCTTCACCCATTACCAGTGTTTCATTTCTGACAGACTAACCTTGAGGGAAACTATCCTTGTCATAAAAATAGTTCTCCATCTGTTCTTATGCCTGTAAAAATACCCTTACTCATAGTTCAAACTCCCCATGAAAAAAGTATTGTTCTGTTTATTTCAGAGGTTCTACAAGGGCCACAAGTGGAGAATGTACTTGATCTAAAGTGACTCAAGAAGAATTGATTTTATGGCTTTGGATTTTTTTTTCTCCTCTGAATCCCAGCTTAATGGAAAATTGGCTGGCCAAGATCTGTCCTAAGCTTTAATAATGTTTCAGGACAAAAATGATGCCTATCTAATGCTTCATACTTTTTAAAGAAACACACTAGCTTTAGCTTATTCAAAATAACAGATATGAGTAAGTATATAGATTATAGGAATTTGGTCACTAGTTTTTACTAAGTATGACTTTGCACAAGCTTCTCATTAAAAATTTAAGAGGGCTGTAAGGTGTGTAATTGTTGGAATAAAAAGCCAGTTTCCTTGCTACTGCTTTCTTGTACACAATAAAGTGGTTGCTAGTAATGTTACTGCATTTTGAATTTGTAGTGTTTGTATTTTTTCCCATATGAAAATGGAAGTAAGAAGAAGTAGTAGTAATAGTTTATTTGTACCCCGCCATCATATCCCCAAAAGGACTTGGAGTGGCTCACAGAAGCACTATGAAGTGAAACACTCAAAACAACAATACACAAGCATATGAAGCAGTATGCAAATATTTTAAACTATTCCAAGTTCCAGGCTTTGTGAGGTTTCTGGCATAGACTCTCATTGGACTTACTCCTGCAGAATGTCAGTGCTTTGAAACAGCAGTACAGGTGGTGTTTGAAGAGTTATCAGTCACATCCTTTCTTCTTTTAAATGACAGGTGTGAAGTCATCTTGAAGAGAGGCATTTGAAGTTAGGAGAAATAATTTGAAGCTTATGTGGGATAAGAAGTTTCTCTTTAAAGCCATCCTTGTCCCATCCTCTCCCTTCCCATCCTGCCTTTGTACTCTTATTTCTGATTATCTCGAGTTCTCTTTCTCTTCTGCCTTTAAAGCAGAGTAGTAGAGTTCAATGCATGGACAATACAGTGCTGTTCTCTATAACACAAAGCAGAGCTTGACTGTCTGAATACATGATTTGAGTTGTCTTGGAGCTTTCAAAGCTATTATCTTTTAATAAAGACAGGATTCGATTATTACTGTATATAGATGGGCTCGTGCAAGCTGAATAGGGTAGGAGAGTGCAAAAATTGTCATGGTAGGTTCGAACCATCTTCTGAAATGCTGCCAAGTCTTCCCTCATGATGCCTCTTCCTCAGCTGCTTTTCAGTTTTGGTTAGTCCCCTTCTAAAAGATCAAGACTGGGAACTGTCTTTCATGCACTAGTGAATTTAACATTGGACATTGGGCTGTTTTGTAATATGTTCTATACGAGACAAAATTTGAAAATGATGAGAAACCTCACCATAGATCTTGACAGCTACAGATTGGTTTTGAAACAGCTGCACACTAATGTGTTTCCAGGTGCTGTCATCTTCAAAACATTAAATGGCTTGGAATTATTTTAAGGAATGTGTTGTCTCACACCCACAATCAATATATACACTTGTTTTGGACCATCTGCCACATCATTGCTAGTCATTCAAAAAGTATTTCCTTGTAAAGCTCAGTTAAATACTCAAATTGAAACTTCTCAGTGTATATAATATATCATTGGTTCTATGTGTGAGATAATATCTTAGCCAGCAGGTATTCCCCTTCCTTCAGCTTCTTTTGCCATTATCTTACATCAATGATTAGTGATAAGAGTCTGTTTAAAACAGTGGTTCTCAACCTGTGGGTCTCCAGATGTTTTGGCCTTCAACTCCCAGAAATTCTAACAGCTGGTAAACTGGCTGGGATTCTGGGAATAAAACTGAACTCTGAGAACAGTTCTGATCTGCAGTCTGAGAATACTGTATGGAGCTGAACTTCTGTTTTCTTAGCCAGGAAAGCTTGTGTACGGAGGCTTATTTCTGAAGAAGCAGGCATAGAATTGAACTGCCTCTTCTAAAAGGATCGGTATGCAAATGTGCTACAAGACCTCTTTGCATATATACAATAAAATAATTATTATATTCTAGGGAACTTGAACGTTGTGTGAAAGGGACTCCACAAAACATTTGAAAGGAAAATCCTAGTATCACATCATTTCCTTATAAAAATTACGTATTGTTTAAATAGCATAAAGATAAAAACGAGTGGGGTACCAGTTTTTGTTTTACAGGAAACAAAGTGTTTTTAAAATCATAAACAGTGTATGTCACTAGTATCTGTGGTTGCAGAGATGCCATGTTTTGAATGTTGTGTCTAAGCGCATCCATACTCAGGTGGCTGCAATATTCATGACCTTTTTTAGGTCAAGTTTGTGAACCTACAATATTAGGCTTCTTTATATTGAAATTCTGATGCATTTCAGAATTCTTTAGATAAAAGAAAACCCTCAGTAATTCAGTTCATTCTTCAGTTTTTGCTTTGGATAAGCAAGAACAGGCCTAAAATTGTTAAAGAAAAGGACATCCAGTAACTCAGGATTGTGTTGAAAAATAACTGTGTTCATTAGAAAAGACAAGGCATTGAAAACCATGTGCTTCACATGTATATATTTGTGTGTGTGTGTGTGGACTGGTTTGCAGCCCTACTGAACTGCTCTTAAATTTGATTAGGAAGTTTTCTTTGGTACTGATCCAGTGAGATTCAGTCCAGGAAGGAGCTACTTATCTCTTTACACATCCACCCCCTAATTCTGTTGTTATTGAGGCATTGCAGAGTAAAGATTGAAAGGAATGTCACTCAGCTACTCCTGACAGGGCTAATGTTAGGACATTTTTAGCAGCACCCTTACTCTTCATCTACCTTATCAATCAGTGTAGTAACCAGGCTGGCCTACATGTCTTCATATCAAAAATGTTTATGGGATAAGATTCTGGATTTTATGCCATATTTACCTGATGGACACAAGAATGCAGTTGCTGCCAAGCTACTCAGAATCAAAACATTGTGATGGAGTCTGCATGGGTGCAAAATCCCATTGGTTTGAAGGCACTGATGTCCCATCAAAGAACCACATCTGCACATAAGCAACCTGTTTTTATCAGATCGAATAGTGAGATAAGGCTATACATTATAGACAATAATGCTTCTGCTATGTTGTCTTCAATGCTCAGTTACTTTGCTTACAGCAAGGTGGGGAAGGGGTACCTGTAAACTGTACTGTCCTTGATACCTTTTCTTCCCCATTTCATTTATATGGTTCTCCACTGCCTTCACGTGAAGTTAGTTACAGCTCCCTCAAATATGTGATTTTTGGTCACTGAGACTTTAAATTCCTCTTTTCTGGCTTCTGTTGGCATTCAAGCAAAATATGAAATGATACTAGTTAGCTAATATTAATATGCATACAGTACTGGCTATATCGCATCCATGCTAAAATCTAATTGTCATAATAGATCCCTTTGTTTTACAGGATTTTTGCGTCAGTTTCTAGAAGCTTGCAGTAACGAGGCATTTTTCCGTACTTGTTCAGTGCTTCTTCGCAATCCTAAACTGGATACGCAGATACTGGAAAAACTCAGCATTCTACTGCAAAAGCTCTCCAAAATTAAGTGAGTCTTTAATCTTTGGAGAAATGTAGCTGATTTTCAAAAATCTATCATTTTTTGTGGGTCAAGTCAGAATTTATGCACCATAGAAAACAACCTGCTTTGAAACTAATTAGAAAGCAGGCACGGAGGCTACAAAACAGGTCAGATTGCAGTCATGGTGGGGCAAAAAAACAGCGAAGTACAGATACCCGAAAAAGTATAGGCGGATAGAGTCTCAACTGGAATTGTGACCAGCCAGCCACAGTATTCCAGATCCCTTTTAGGATGGCTTTGTCAATATCATTTCAAATCAAGGTTTTCCAGACCCTTTTTCTACTGAAGTCCCATATCTCTTCCCTTGGGAATCTAGGAACACTTCATTAAATGTGTGGGGAAATTGGGAGGGCAGAGTTACACAGCCTTGATTTATATTAATGCACAACATTCTGAACAATGACCAAAAGAAAATAAAGTCATGAAAAATATATGTGGTATATTTCTTTTTGTCTTCTTCCAACCTGCCCCTCCCCTCTCCAGCACACAGGCAGCCATACACTATCTGTTGATGACAAACAATAGCAGCCAATTCTCCTTTGCAATAGTTCCAAAATTCTGGTCCCTAAATATTGTTTGGCCTCAACTCCTAGAAACTCCAGTCAGTAATCAAGGATTCTGGTCTGGGTGATGTAATCATATGACATCTGACAATTTTATAAATGTTGATCCTAGTTTAATTAATATGGCTCCATCCTGTGGAATCCAGGGATTTGGGATATTGTGAGATAGTTTGAATTCCCTACAAGAGATCACGCAATACCTTCCCAAATTAGAAATCTCAGGATTCCACAGGATACAAGTGGGTCATTTACAGAAGTATCAAAATGGTGTAATATGAAAGAGACCCAAGATTGGGAACCACAGTTGAGGGATAGTCAAGCTAATATTTCTTTACTGCATAACATTCTTAAAAAAAATCTTTTTCAGGAGCAATAAGAAGATGTTTGAGCTGTTTACTATTCACCTGATGATTCAAGAGCTACAGAGGACAGCACACCCAGATCATGCTTTTTTATGTATTAACCTCAATTCAATTCTCTTTAATTTGGGTTTGACAAAAAGCCACCATCTTTCAAATAGTCTAAACCAGCAGCAAGGTGCATTGAATTGATGTTTGTTTCTTCTAGCTAATCTAATAGATCATTTGAAACACAAGTAGAGTCTTTTTAAGGGGGCCTTACTATTTATATTAAACAGACTATTGATTGTTTTACCTTTCTGTAAACATTTTTATAAGCTTTACAACATGGTCTTGATTCTCCAGTTCTCTGAATCAATACGGAGCATCCTTATAATAAAGTAGTCCTTTACCTGGTAAGACAAAGATGATTAAATGTTGTAGCCTGGGAATCTGGAGCAGGGTGTGCGTGCACTGAATAGTCAGTCCTATTTGCTGAAAAAATCCTCAGCACTAAATGAGAGGATGTTCCAACAGTTCCAGTAATAACTCAGAATCTTTGGTCAGCCTCTTGTGAAGAAAAGACAGAAGTGATTGGCAGAGAAGCCTTGGAAAGATGGTTTGAGAGCATCTCATCAGCCTCCTACCACAAGGGGATTGCTTTCTGAAGTTCTCAGGGATATTGCCGCTATCTTCACTGGCTTCTTTAGTAATCTCATCCTTAAAGCTTTATCTCTGAATTCCCATAATAGAAATGCATTTCATTTGATATGAGAACTTTTGCAAAGTATTCTAATTTCTGTATATTTGGCAGGGAAAACCCCAGTTACTGAAATCAAATTCTGAAATAATTTGACCCTGATCTATGTTATTTTGCTTCCATTCTCCAGCATGGACAAAACATACATAGGTGCTGCTGTGTATTGGTCCCACAGTTTTTTCTAATAGATATTCTAATTTCTGCTGTACCAGAAGAGCAAATACCCAGTTGTTGATAAATGAATAATTATGTGACCATCAGATATTGCTAGAGTTCATCTCCCAGCATTCTTCCTTGTAATGCAGCCATCACTGGAGAGCCATGTGATTTTCACCCTTGATTTGTTTACTTAAAATATCTGTAATTTTCCTGTCAACTTTATGTTTAAACTTTTTTGCCATACATTAAAAATATAAATATAATTTTAAACTGTAGAGTTGTGTTTAATTTTGTATTTGTTGAAATTTTATTATAGAATAAATTGAATGAGTACATTGTCACGGGTAAGTTTTTTCTGAGTCCTGCAGTATGAGGTTGACGGATTATCCTACACTATCATTTTAGTATAGGATATATAAGTTTCTTTGTGGTCTCTGTGAATCACCTAATTGTGTGAATTCACACATTACCACTTGAAGAAATTCAAGGCCCTTCCACATAGCCATATAACTCAGAATATAAAGGCAGGAAATTCCACAATATCTTCTATGAATTGGGTTATCTGAGTCCACACTGCCATATATCCCAGTTCAAAGGAGAAAATGTGGGATTTTATTCAGTTGTGTGGAGGGGGCACATTTACAGATAAGCAACCTGTCCTTATTCCTTCTACCAATTCTTGAGTTTGTAGGATTTATAAAATTGGTAATTCTGTTTGAAATCTACCCTATTCTGTTACATATGTTGTATCTAGAACTGTCATTCAGAGGAGACTGTGAATACAAATTACTAAAAGATTGGTTCATTTCAAATGTGCATGGATTGTTATTTTTAAAATTCCATATAAATTTTTCTAAAATTGGAAGCATTGAAGGCAAGCCTACATTGTCCTGAAACTACATAACATTTCTACCAATAAAATAAAATTAAAATACCCTCCATTATTCTCCTAACAGTTGGTGTTTCTGAGCAATATCTTTTTCAAGCATTGCAAAAGGAAAAAGGAAATGGCATTTCAGTTTCTAAAAGTTAAAGGAACTATTGATAGCTGAAGAAAATACTTGTGGGACAAAAATGAGATTATAGATGGGGGTGTGTGTCTTAGTTTTACTAATGATGACTACGTTGTACTCTGCGTATCACAGAGCATGTGTTTTTTTCTGTCAAGAGATAGATGCATTCTTTTGATTTACCGTACATTTTTTCAACACTTGTTTTTAAAATGAAGGGAAACATGTCAATGAAAAGACATTGGATAATGTCAGTCTTTCTACTGCAAAAGGTGGTCTGCCTCCATAAACTCAAGAAATCAGTCCTAGATTTCATATGCTTTGTGCAAACATTCTTGAGAGTGGCAATTTGCATTGTGGGATGATTTCAGTTCAAGCCCACATAGGTGGAAAACCAGAGGCATGCTTACTTAAGTGGCTTATTTTTCCATTTCATGCATGTGGGTAACTTCCATAAGAAATATTTTGTATGTGAATACTGAGCTAATTTTTTCCATTACTTAAAGTTTATGAGACTGACATACAATTATGAGTATAAATGTAATTGTGCCGCCCACTTTCTAAAACTAAAACTTGTGCGCCAGCTGCGCCTGTACCTTGAGAAGTCTGACTTGGCCACGGTGGTCCACGCTTTGGTTACATCCCGTTTAGATTACTGCAACGCTCTCTACGTGGGGTTGCCTATGAAGACTGCCTGGAAGCTCCAACTAGTCCAACGTGCGGCAGCCAGAATGCTAACACGAGCAGGGTACAGGGAGCATACTACTCCTCTGTTGCGCCAGCTCCACTGGCTGCCAATTAGCTTCCGAGCACAATTCAAAGTGCTGGTGTTAACCTATAAAGCCCTAAATGACTCCGGCCCAGTTTACCTGTCCGAACGTATTCTCCCCTATGAACCATCTAGGTTGTTAAGATCGTCTGGAGGGGTCCTGCTCTCGGTCCCACCGGACTCTCAGGCGCATCTGGTGGGGACGAGGGACAGGGCCTTCTCGGTGGTGGCCCCTAAACTCTGGAACTCTCTCCCACTGGAGATCAGAACTGCCCCCTCCATTCTGTCATTCAGAAAACGGGTGAAAACCTGGCTATGGGGTTTGGTTTTCAACAAGTGAATCAATATTTCAGTGATTGGATAGATGACGATGAATGATGGACAACGAATTCACTATGACGACTGACCATTGTTATTATGTGATTGCATTTTGCTATTATAACGTTTTAATTGAACATGTCGTATGATGTTTTTAATGATTGTTTTGTGATTTTACTGTTGGAAACCGGCCCGAGTCCCCCTTTAGAGGGGAGAAGACCGGTATACAAAATTGCTAAATAAATAAATAAATAAATTTCTAAAATGGAGGTGCAAGGATATTATTTCTGTACTGTAAGCACACAGCCTGGGACAAAGAACAATAAAATGGCTAATATAGTGATTGGAACATGAATATATATATGTAATTAAACACTGAGTAATAAAAGCTGTAGCATTTGGAGGTCTTTTTGAAACCTAATACCTTCTGTGTGTGTCACGTCTTGTTTGGATGCCATCAGTGCTAATTATAATATGAAGAAAGAGATTGAAATGCCACTACCCTTTACAGAAAGCAGGAAATGTTTTTATGGCCACTGGGCTGTGGAGGTGTGGAAGAAGACATGTGCCCACTTCTCTTGTGCCACGCTCATACTTACTGCCTTGTGTCTGCCACTGTAGCACCTTGTTTTACCCAGATTGGATAATAGTGAACAAAGATTAAAGATACCCCCCAGCTTCTGCCAACCTAACAGTTCAAAAACATGCAAATGTGAGTAGATAAATAGGTACAGCTCCGGGAAGTTAACAGCACTCCATGCAGTTATGCCAGCCACATGACCTTGGCGGTGTCTATGGACAACGCCGGCTCTTCGGCACAGAAATGGAGATGAGCACCACCCTCCAGAGTCAGATACAACTGGACTTAATGTCAAGGGACAACTTTTTAACCTTTTATATAACTTTTTAGTCTATACACACATACTGTTCTTATAACCTACAGGAGCGAGGAGTAACAACCATGAGGGAAGGCCAATAGGCTATGTGAAGAGGATAGCTAAACCACATCCATAAAATTGGTTGTTTTATTAGATGTCTCAAGAAAAGCCTAAGAAATCATCAGGCCAAGTTGAGGGAAAGGGCATCAGCTCTCCCCCCCCCCCCCCTTAGACATCTGAAAAAACACATGGATCCAATCTTATTTGTTCTGGCCTCTCTGCTCTTACTTCCTTCCTACCCAACCTTGCCTTGTTGCGCTCCTCCATATTTCCACATTACCTTTGTCCAAGACTCTTCAAGGTAGTCCATCCAGTTTGGGCATGCAGTTAGATCTCTTTGTGGTAGTGCCATGTTACCAGTCAGGAAAGGGAAAATTTACTTAATAGTGTTAAAACCGCAGCAGCATAGGAACATTTAGAATACGGCCAATCTGTGAAAAACAATACAGTGGGAGCTGCATCAAAATTATGCTTATGTTGCTGGCAGCATTCATTCAAAATCAAGGTGATCGGTGAAACTGTTTAGGAATTCCATTGTGCCTTATGATTTATTTTACCGTTTAAGAAAGATAGGACAGATACACACAGAGCAGATCTCATTTAGAATAAAAAGAATTAAAAATTGCTTCCATGTACTACCATTTCCTGTTGTCTGATGTGTGTTTCAACACTTTGAAGTACTTTGTAATCGATAGCAGCAGGCTTCAAAAGGAGTATCAGGGCACCTGAGCAACGGGGATTGGTTTCAGAAGGAACTGGTGTCTTATTCAGAACAGGTTTCTGCATGGTGGCTTATGTTTGCATCCTGAACAGAAAGTTCTTTGATTCTTAAAAGTACAGGAAGCAGAGTTTTTTGTAAAAAAAAAAAAAAACTGCCCCTGTATTTCTAAATATGTAGATTACTATATCATATCTGGCTTCACACCAATGTTGCCAAGTTGTAGGACAGTAGACATTTTCTGCTTTGGCACTTTACAAAAGAGTTTTTATATGACAGCAGTATTTAAAACTACATCTTGTATAGAGCATAATAACCTCCATCTTGCTTTATGTAACTAGTGAAATCAATAAGATTCTGCTGAATGAAAAAGATGCTATGGGAGAAAAGCAGGATATAAATTGAATAAAATTAAAAAGGAAAAGCTGTTTTGGAAGTCTGTTCTGGTCTGTCATACCATTACCTCCTTGTGCCACATTGCTCTTTCATTGCCATGTATAAATATACGAGGGGAGTCATAGGGAGGAGGGAGCAAGTTGCTTTCTGCTGCCCTGGAGACTAGGACACAGAAAAATGACTTCGATCTACAGGAAGGGAGCTCCCACCTGAACATTAGGAAGAACTTTGTAATTGTGAGAGCTGCTGTTCATCAGTGGAACTCTCTGCCCCGGAGAGTGGTGGAGACTCCTTCTTTGGACGCTTTTAAACAAAGGCTGGATGGCCATCTGTCAGGGGTGCTTTGAATGTGATTTTCCTGCTTCTTGGCAGGGGGTTGGACTGGATGGCCCACAAGGTCTCTTCCAGCTCTGTGATACTATGACAGGAATCCTTATTCTGTCCCATTCATTCTGAAATTGAAACAAAGAGTCCTAGAGAAATAAATATGCTCTTCTACAGTCCCCTGTTATTTAAAATTATATGAAGTAATGACAGAGGTCCTTCTTTATGACCTATGGATAATTTTATGCTGTGGTAGAAGTCCTATTCCATGTAAAAGTAATATAGCGACCACTTATTTAGAGACCTTAGTGTGGCTGGTATTGAAAAACGGGCTGATGCTATCAAGACCCAGAAGCCTCAGTGAAGCCAAACACAGAGTAAAAGGTCCAAACACAAGTTTATTGTTCACAACAGAGTCTTTGAAACACTTAAATTCAGTGCCTCAAGCTCAGCCAACAAGTTGGCATCAAAAACAAGATGATATGAGCAACTGAAATATAACCCGGATTATCCTGGCGTTTTAATCCGGTTTAACACAAAAATGCAGCAATTTGCTTTAAACTCACACAGTTCAAAAAACACAATAAGCAGAGATGAAAAGCAGAGTCCAAAAGACATTCCAAGGTCGTGGCACGAGGTAGGCAAGTTGTGTAAGTCTAAGAAGCAAAAACGTTGTCCGAAACGGTCCGGAGTCAAAACGGTAGAGCAGCAGTCATCATACACAGAATCACAAGAAGAAACACAGGAATGCTGGAACACAGGAATCTGTAGTCCAAGGACTCAAGCACAAGAGTTGGCAGGAACAAAGATTCACACCCCAAAAGAGACACTTTGCCTTCTGCAAAGATCCATACAACCAAAACCCATTTTTATCCTAAAGTTCCTCATCAGAAACTGAGGAGCTCCCCACCCTTTCATCATCGCTCTCAGCTGCCCCATTCCCTGCAGCTGAACCCGAGCGCCCATCCCTCCACCTCTGCCAGCATCTGTCAAGACTTAGATCTTGCCAAGTGCTTCCTGGTTGCCAATCTCCTGTAAACCCCTCGAAGTCTTCGCTGGAGGTAGGTTGGTTACAGATATCCCTAATTTCTTGTACACGGGTCCAATCAAGCTCATCCTCCTCCCCCGTGTCACTCCCAGACCTATCACTCCCTTCAAACCCCATGAAGTCCTCGTCTTCTGTAGGAGCGCTAAGTATATAACGGATATGCTTCCTTTGAGTCTCCTCTTCGGACTCGTGTTCGCGAGTAGCCCACTTGACTCCCCTACTTTCCTCCCCATCCCCCATCTCACAGTTGGAGAAGCCCTCAAAGGTTTCAGAATCACTTGGAGCCATGATTATCTCTCTAATCCGCTTTCGCTGCTGCTCCTCTTCCAACATCTGCGCAGCCCTCTTCTTCCTTCTAGCAGTAGTAGCAACGTTACCATCACGCTGAACTACAACAGATGCTCAGTAAGGAGCAGGGCCACATTGCAGGTGGTTTGAGTTCATAAAGGAAGCAATAGTTAGCAAGAGCTGATCAGGGCTGCTGGTGACAGGGCTCTTGGGGGGAGCGGGTGTGTGTCTCATTTACAGGATTGCCATAATTCAAAACTGACTTAACAGTCAGTATAATAAAAATATCTAATCTAGTTAAACATTTCAGTTGCAGTTCTTGTCTAAATTGATGAAAGAAATTCTGTTTGGCATCACAAATTTCCCAGCCCACATTGACTCTGCAGTGATACCCTAAATACCACAGACATCAAACACATCATGGTGAGATTGCCATAACCAACCAAATATTTACCTTGTGAACTCTCCTTACTCTTAAGCAGTGGTTCTCAACCTGTGAGTCCCCAGGTGTTTTGGCCTACAACTCCCTGAAATCCCAGCCAGTTTACTAGTTTTTAGGATTTTCGGGAGTTGAAGGCAAAACATCTGGGGTCCGACAGGTTGAGAACCACTGCTCTTAGGATCTGCTCCCATTTCCAATGAGTTTCATTTTCAACCACATTCTTGCATTGCTCTTTTTTTCTGACATACATACAAAAAATTGATTCACTTAAAGTAAAGGCAAATGTTTTCCCTTGACATTAAGATTGGGGGCGGGGGGGGGGGGGACTCTCCATTTCGAAGCCGAAGAACCGACATTGTCCATAGATGCCTCCTTGGTCATGTGGCTGGCATGACTGCATGGAGCACCATTATTTTTGCTAATAATATGCAAGTATTAAACCTGTAATTCATTGATTTTTATAGTTTTACATTGTTTTTATATGAATTTTATTATGTGATTTAACCTGTTTTAAACAATGTATTTATGTGTGTTCGACATCTAATTGTTGCCAGTCTGTACGCCCCCTGAGTCGCCTTCGGGCTGAAAAGGGTGAGATAAAAGTGTGGTAAATAAATAAATAAATATTCACACAGATCAACCTTTTTAAAAATTCAGTAAAAGGAAAGAACCACTTCCTGGCAGAAATGATTACCTCTCCCCAAGTAGTTCCTCCCTTCAAGTCCAAAGTGAAGTTATGCCCTATGGAGGGTTGACCATACCCTCAAAATCCAGATTTTCTATACAATGAGTAACAGGCAAGGAATTTTGATCCAGATTTAATATATAGATTCTTTTTGGAAAAGTTATTTACTAAAAGTTCAACCTTAAAAAAACAAACTTTTGATCTGCACGTTTTGTCATCCTGGCATCAAAAACACCATTGATTCTTGAATTTGTGCTAGAATAATCAGCCATACAAATGTGCCCTTCTATAATTTATAGTTACTTAGCAATTCCATTTTAGCTATGATTTACTTTCTCTTTTAAAATTTTCATAGTATGCGTTTAACAATAAATTAATAGGAAAAGTTTAAGCAGATGCATTTAACTGAACACTCTGGAAGTATGCCCCTGGCGATAGCTCTCCCTGCCTTAAGAACCTCCATTCACAATGTGTGTCAGTGTTCTGTATGGTTTAATTTATCAGATCAAATTAAAGAAGAGCTGTGAGCAAAACTCATAATTCATAGCTGTCACAGTGTAGCCTTTATAAGATGAGTGGGGTTTTTCACCCTCAGGATTTGATTTGTTCAGGAAAGTCTTTCATCTCTTCAGTTTTTGCCTGGGCAGGCAGTTTCTAAAAATGTTGGTGAGCTATGTGACCATAATTTTTCCTCCTTATTTGTGGCAATGAGAAAGAAGTGCAGATTGTTCTGTCCTGATCAGAAGTGATAGTACAAAGTTGTTAAATTGGTACGATCATTGACACATTTCCCTAGATAGAGAAATCTTAGACCTACCATATCTCCCTTTTCAAAAAGATTACAGGCTTTTTCATCTCTCCTTTTTTTAGTGCTTACCTGAAATACAGAACATTATCTGAATTTATCTTCATTTCCCCTACTGTTCAAAGAGTCAAGTCACTACATATTTCATTAAGTCTTTAGAGTCGTATTTTCCAGACCTTTTGAATGTATCCTGTTCTTTTCTCCTCCACTCAAGAAAACATAGTCTGCTTTCTGAGGCCCCTTCCACGCAGGTGAATAAAATCCCACATTTTCTGCTTTGAACTGGAATATATGGTAGTGTGGGCTCAGATAACCCAGTTCAAAGCAGACACTGTGGGATTTTCTGCCTTTACAGGCATGTAGCCGGGGGGGGGGGGACTCGGGGGGCTTCAGCCCCCCCCCCCGAAATTCTCATGGTGGTTCGCGAAAAGGCCTTACTGGTGCATTATTTAAACTGTTATGTTTATTCATATCATGATCTGATCACCATACTCAATATATCCCATATGCATGATACAAAAGGTTTGCTAGGGTAGACCCTCTTTCACTCAGACTCAGCCCCCCCTGAAACTCAGCCCCCCCCAGAACCCCCCCTGAAATTTTTTTAGCCCCCCCCCCCCCCCCCCGAAACGAAATCCTGGCTATGGGCCTGTGCCTTTATATTCTGAGTTATATGGCTGTGTGGAAGGGCTTTGAGATTACATAAATCAGCACCAAGTGAGTCAACTCTACAGTATGAGAAGTCACAAAGGGATTCTAATGTTTTGGATCTTGTGGACCTGATTTCAAAGCAGAGAATAGTGCCAAAGAAGCATCCGTTTTACAGTTCAAGGTACCTATATTGTAATTCACTGATCAATGTACATGTTCATACAGACATTCATTCTTACCTATCCCCAGGCTAAGAAGAGGGGTGTCAGGAGACAATGAGATGCCCTTAGGTTGTGAAGTTTCAGGTTTCCCATCACAGCTTTTATCCACTTCCTTTGCTTTGTTCTCCAGATATAATTTAGCTTGGAGTTAATAACAAACCTCAGGGGGAAAAATGGTGTCTTGGTTTTTAGGCCTGTTTCTGGTGATATTTGATGGTCTGATCCAGGAATTCCTATATTGTATTTAAGGGAGAACATTGACAATCATAGATTAATACTGTAACAATATATATGACTCAGAGGTCCCACTGAATGTGGGATGATTCAAGTAGACTTAGTGGAAGCACTGGCTGGGAAGGGAAGCCATTTCTCAACATAAAGGGCTAACTTCACACTTTTTGATGAAATCACTCTTGATTCCTCCAATACGTGTCTGAATGAATATGGTTTCTCAGCAAAATAAGTGAGATAATGCTGCTGTGCTCATGTCCTGCTTGTGGGCTTTCAAGAGCCAATGATGGACTGTCATTAGAGAGAGTGTTGATTTGATGCAGAATGGCTACTGCCTCTGTCCATCTGCCCCAGTACCAAGAACTATGAAAATAAATTGATCCTGGCAACAGATCTGTCATTGTGGTAGCTGGAAAATATAGCTTCTGAGATCAGTGGTTTTATTTAAGAAGTGGCTGCAAAATATTTTCCCCATGTTTTCAGCAGGTAGTCTCCTTTTACAAGCCTTTGGGAATGACAAGTATGCTCTAAAAGAAGGGCTCATACATTTTTAGAGGACACCACAACTTTTAAAGAGCCAATTCATCCTTTCCTTTAATGCAAAGCCACCCTTTAATTTATTTCTGGTTTTGGACACATTTGAACACAGTGGGTCCTGTGGGAGGGATCCAGGGAACCAAAATCATTTCCCAACCCACTGATATTAACCATCCCTGTTTTAAGGGATTAGAATTCAGCACTGAGGCTCAACAGGCTGAATTTCTTTTCCATTCTAGAACATCACGCCAGGATATTGCCTGAGGTCTGAATCTTATAAACAGGAAATCATTAATTTATTCATAATTTTTATCTCCAAGCTTATTTTTTTAATCTTTTAAAAAAATCTTCAACCACACATAAACAAGAGCCATTTATTTCTGTAATTAACAATTTGGAAGCAATTTAAAACAGTGAATCTTTCAGAGGTAAGATAGCATATTTAAAAACATGTGAAAGACTTAAGGGGTAAAGAAGAGTAATTACTGCCCCAGATGATCTTTCCTTCTGGAAAACCATTCAAGTGCAGTCACCGTGGATGGTCTATTTCTGTTTATCTGCCTTGCCTCCAGAAGAAGGGGAACCTGGGAGAAGTTCTCTAAAGGGGATTGTGATACACAAGGAAGTGTTTTGGGGAACAGCTGCTCTTTATGGGTGAGGTAGTAAAAATGTGATCTGTGCTACTACATGGCTCACCAATTTTGCGAGTTCCTTCTTCCATAATAAGCCTACAGCCAGGGGCGGCTCAACCATTACGCAAAGTAAGCATTTGCAGTATAGTTGATTTTGCCCAGGGGCGCTCTTGAGGTGCTCTTGGGGGAAAATAGACCTTGACATATGCGAGTTGTAGTTACTGGGATTTATAGTTCACCTAAAATCAAAGAGCATTCTCAACTCCACCAATGATGGAATTGAACCAAATATGGCACACAGAATTCCCACGACGAACAGAAAATATATATCAGTGATTGTTTGTTGGGGGGGGGGGGGCAAAATACTGTTTGCTTACCATTGAAAATTATCTAGGGCCACCTCTGCCTACAGCAGAGGTGTCAAATTTGTGGCCCTCCAGATGTTTGGTCCTCCAATTCCCATAAGTCCTAGCCAGCTTGCCCAATGAAATTTTCCCAAGGAATTTTGGGAGCTGAAGTCCAAAACAACTGGAAGCCCAAAAGTTGGATAGTCCTGCTTAGCTTGCAGGATTAGATGAGATCTGGCACCTTTAGGATATCAGGGCCACATTAATTTTATCCAGACTGTGTATGACTTATATAATTCAAGATTCTTTAGTTTTGGTTTTAACCCATTTTTAAATTCAAACAATTAAATATCTTTTTCATCTTTTAAACATTTGTAATAATTGTTTTAGGTTGGTTTTATTGTAAGTCACCCTGAGATCTTTGGATAAAGGATAGGATTTATAAATGTATCTTCATGGAATTTCTCATAAAACAACTTCATGACAGAACTATTGAAAATTTCCATTACGTGTGAAAAACATGACATTTGTGCACTTGGAAACCTCAGATTAATACTTGGTGACCATGGTGTTCAATTGCTGACCTCAGTCTAGTTTTCGTCTCCATAATACGAGGGGTGTTCATTAAAGATTTCCCTTGACCTACTTCCTCTAGACTGAGAGCAATTAAACTTGGTGCAGTTATTAGTCCTTCTCTACATAGGTGCCACCTAGGGACACTCACTTCTTCCATCTGTTTAAGCAACTATAAACACCTCACTTCTCAAAGTCAACAGGTTGCTCCAAAAGGCCCATTGTGACTGGAAATAGAGTCTCATCATCTGAAAAATGCTTATCCTTCAAAAATAACTTCATTGTTGGAAAGAGGTGGAAGTCCAATGGTGCAAGGTCGAGTGAATAAGGAGGATGCGGTAGAATTTCAAAGCAACAGGAGTATGCTTCCAATTGCGAGTTGTGAACTGGTGCATTGTCTTGCAGAAAGCGAGAGCACCTTTGGTGAGCAAGCTACTTCTCTTGGTTTTGATGACCTCCTGCAATTTCCACAGCAGTGAAGCATAGTTTGCCCCAGTTATCATGGTACCCTTTGCTAGGAAATCCATCAATATTACTCCATGCTTGTCCCAAAATACTGTGAGCATGACCTTGCCTTCTGAGAGTTGGGCATGCCTCTTTAGAGGTGGTGAGTCATGATGCTTCCATTGCGTCGCCTGGATTTTAATCTCAGGGCCATAGTGATGGACCCAGCTTTCATCCTGTGTGATCAGTCTGTTGAAAAGTCCTCCTGGTTTCCATGGCACATCGTCAATAGAGCCTGAGAGCATTTGACTCTTTCCTGCTTCTGGAAAGGTATGAGCAGTGACCTGGCGAGCGGATACCTTATGTATGTGAAGATGGTCTTGGATGATTTTTTCCACTGACCCCACACTAATCTTGACATTTTGGATTAAGTGGCAAATGGTTATGTGGCAATTTTCCAAAATGGTAACCTCCACTTGCTGGATGGTGTGTTCATCAGTAGCAGATTGGAGTCACCTAGGAATTGTAGCTGAAGTCCGACCACATTTGAATGACGATGCCACTTCTTGACTACATCGTATGATGGGGTATCATCACCATAAACCTCTTTCATCTAATCAAACATCTCCTTTGGTGTGCGGCCTTTCAAGTAAAGGAACTTGATGACTGCTCTGTATTCCACTGGGTCCATTATCAAACCTCACACCACTTCAGCATCTGTAAAATCAAGACTGATTGTAAATTGGCACATAACCTATATAGACACATGTGAAGTTTCAACTTCCTGTAAGAAATAGAAATGGGTCAGGAGAAATCTTTAATGAATGCCCCTTGTAGCTGCCAGTTTTTTTTAAAAAAAAAGGTAGGAGAATTATGTATACCATCTTAAGCTCCTAGGAATAAATACAGATAATAAATGTAACAGATAAAGAATACTTATATAAACTTATTTGGAGATTCAGTATAGGTTTGCCTAGCTCATTAAATATTCAGATCAGACTTATCTTTTGAGGAAGCATTTATGTCTAAGTTTTAAATTGTTTTAGTGGAAGAAACAAATTTAGGTGAGATTAGTGGGTGTTTTGTGGGAAAAGAAGAACATTTCTCAGGTCTGAATCATGCTCTGCTGAAGAACGGTTTTATCTAGTGGGAACAGATGTGCCTGAATTTAGAGTTTGTAATGCCTAAGAAATACCATCTATCCCTCTGTGTGTGGGCTCAGATAAAAATCAACTGGATGGGAAAGAAAAGCCATTTTGTTTTTGGGAGAGAGAACCAGAATGTTGTATGGAATCCATTCAAAGAAAAGTGTGTTTGTTACATGCCAATGAAAGCTAATTAAACATCCTTCTGAGTTCACAGGGGTTTAGTGATTAGAGATAAATACATAATGGGAAGAGCCATTTCTCATTTCAAGCAAAGACAACCACAGAGGAAGTGGGCTCGGCTCCCACAGGGTTATTTCCTTGATAAGATAACCTCCCCTTTATGATGAAGCATGGCAGCTTTTACTGACTGGCAAAATAGGAGCACGTTTAATTGGTACCTCTCTTTATTTTATTTCATTTTAAAACCCACCTCTAGGAGCAAAACAACGACAATGAATTATATTAATCTGTTGAAAAGTGTGGTGCCTGATAGGATGTTTATTGCTTTTGTCTGCAAAACCGAGGTGCCTCAAGCTGTCACTTTGGCACAGCAAATAAATGAGCATTTTCCGTTCTTAAGACAAAGAGAGTCTGTAATGGGATATTAGAGGGGCTATAGAGATGAAGCCCTTAAGTAGCTTTGATTTCAGTGTGTGAGAGCCAAAGAGCTCCCAAAGCTTTATGAAAGGACTTCCTTAAGATAGTAGTTTAGGCATGAGAGAGATGGAGAGAGACCCAACAGCTAATAGCACTAGTTGAAGTAGTGCAGTGTGTTTATTCATGGTGTGTGTGTGTGCTTGTGTGTGTCTGTTATATATATATAATTAAAATCAAGCTTTTCAGTTCCTTGAAACCAAGTTCTCTCTTTTAATTAACATAGATGCCCAGGCATGTTTCTTGTAACACTGTCAATATCCTAGAGGACAATGAAATGTCAACAAACAGGTATCAGAGACCTGAAGTGCCCTTATCGAAGAAACGTCAAGAAGTAAGAACCAGGGAAAGGAAAACAAAAGAAATAAATGCATGACCATCAATCGTGTATTTCCAGCTATGGAAGAAACATTCCCAGCTTGATATCTTCAAGTACCACAACTAGTCAAAGTTGACAGTACCGAGCTTGATGAGTAACTTGAACTCAAACCTGAATCTAATTAGTCCCAAATAGAGCCAATCTACAAAACTGATAGAAGTACTTATATGTCGATATTTTATCAAACCTAAAATGGATCCCCCTCTCTTTTATTTGTTACACAACACAACCGGGACCTGCAGCAGGGAGTGCCACAGGTCCCACCAGACAGCATTGGAGCAGTGGGCGGCTGATCTCCACCAAATAGACTCAGCAGCAGCCAGCACCCCTATGGGGAACCCCACTATCCATTCTTAAATTACATTAATAAAATTAAACAAAAACACTTTCTATCTGTTTTCTATGTCTTTGTCCAAGCTTTCTATCTGTTTTTTTATGTCTTTGTCCTTCTTCCCGCCACAAAATTCAAATCACTTCCGGATTTTCGGCCAGCTAGTGAGACCAGGAAAAGCTAGCGCAGACCTACTGCAGGGTCTGTGCCTCCTTTTCCCCACTAGCACAGTCTTATTAACATTAATAAAACATCTAAAATCATATCCCGACCTTACCGGAAGCCAGGGGCTGCATCCCTTTAAACCATGGATGCAGAGGTCCATTGTTCCGCCCCCGCTATCTGCGATCTTGGGTGTCAGGGATCCCCTGGACCCCCCCAACACCCCTTAGCTTACTCTTAACCCCCTGGGAGCTCCGAAGCTTTCGGTAGCCCCCTTATTGACCCTTCAGTCCTTCCTTTCCCTCATTACCTAACCCATAATCCCTTATCTAATGCCAAGATCGTGATCCTAATTGTGATGTTTGAAACCAGGTTGGGCCAGGGCCCCCCAGCTGCCTGCTGATCTATGGTGTATGTCTTTCCCAAGCCTATGGGCCCACTCAAGCCCATGGGACCCCGATCTGTATGTTTACCCACCCAACCTGTGGGGACCAGACTTCCAGTAATGGACACCCCTATAACCACAGCTCCTCATGTATATACATGTATAAACTTGTTTATGCTTTTGTATCACTTTATGAAATTATTGAAGAGGTTGCCAACTTAGTCTTGCGATGACCTTTGCCCGCATTTTTTCTGTCCTGGGAAGATCAGCCAACATTTTGCCAGCTGTCATTTACATTTGATTGGCTTAATCAGCTACCTCAATGGAACCCATAAGACCCAGGTGACACAGAGGTCAACCAGAGCCAGGTGGATCAACCTTCCTTTGTGTTGATGTTTGGACAATACGTGACATTTGCCATCCCGGTATGGAGTTGACAGTCACAAGAAACCATGCAATTGTCTTGGAAAGGCTATTTTCTCTCTTTGTTTTCCCCAGCCATTGAACATTTATACGGACAGTACTTTCTGCTGGAACGTGCATGGGAGTCGGGTGTTCGGGACACTGGGCTCAATCAGAAACTGGATACATAAGGGACAACAAAAGTTTTGGCAGACCCATCAGGGTCATTGTGTCCACACATCAGGGATATTTAATCCTATCATCAGCCATCATCTCATCCGTTGTTTTGAGACCTGCCAGCCCCTCTTCAACCAATGGACATGCCAAACTCCTGCCTCTTCAAGGAGCCCCGCTGATGTCCTTTCAGCTCAGCGAATAGCAGCAATGCCAGGTCCAGCTGGGGGCAGTGAGAATTTTGAACCTGTAAAGTGCATAAAAGTTTATGGTTTCCTGTGTTAAGGATCTTAGCTATCTTTAGCAGGCTACCGCAAGCTGTCATGACTTCAGCTGACTTTAAATAAAATCTTTGGTGACTTCTCTCCAACTTGGTGGGCATTCTTTTGTCAGATTGCCAAGCACATGGATGCACAGCTGGCTGGGCATCAGGGCCACTCACCATTTCACGGGCTTGACTCTTGGCCTCAGATTCTGGCTATTCGTGGCACGGATCTCACTATCTGCGGCCACTTCAAATTGCTAAATTTCAGATACACCAGTCAAAAGTTGATTCAGTGGTCTACATTAGCTGGGACAAACCTACAGAATTCAGGCCTTAATGCAACAATAGTGTACTGAAATAGTAAAAGGGGAGGGTGGTGGTGAGAGAATTACTCTGGTTTCTGAGGCTAGATGTACACTATATCCCAGAATCTGATCTCAGATTATCTGCTTTGAAGTGGATTATATGACTCTACACTGCGAGATAATCTGGGATCAGATTCTGAGATATATGACAGTGGAGAAGGGGCCTGACTCTGCTGAGAGGCAGAGAACTAAGGTGGCTTTCATTTGACTAGCTCTAGGATAGAAAATTAAGATTTCTCATTTTTTTGGCCATGCCCAATAAGGCCTCAGATCTGCCTCATGCTGAGCACTGGAGAAGGATTTCTAATGGTGGTATCACTTCTGTATGACATGCCTCCCATTTCATATTGTATATGGTGAAAATGTAACCATCGTCATCTCTGCTTCTCTCTCCCTCATATGTGAGATTGGAATGGTTCATATTTTTGTTGAATCGACCAGTCGATGTGTGAAGAAAGGAATTTTGAGATTATTTTTTTCTGATTCAAGATCATTTTGTCAAAGGCCATAATGGTTGTTGTGATCAAAGTTCTGCATATGGTATAGATACGTGATGGTTTCTACATGAGTTATGAAACACCATTAAACTAACAGGTGTACAAGTTACAACCAGATGTCATCATACCTCTGCAAGCTAACTTTAAACAGTAACCTATTTTTCAGTGTGAGGATTGACATTTTAAGACATAGGTACACCGGTCTACAGTGGTTTGAATAGTCTACATTAAATGGGGAAATATTTACAGATTCAAACCTTAACATAAAAGAAAGTTCAGACATTAGCTACATAATTCATTTGTAATTTCCAAGGAACTTCTTAGACCCCGGTGGCGCAGTGTGTTAAACCATTAAGCTGCTAAACTTGCTGACCGAAAGGTCGCAGGTTCGAATCTGGGGAGAGGTGTGAGCTCCCACTGGTTAGCTACTGCTGTGAGAGGTTCAAGCTACTTCAAAATGGAGTTTTTGTGTGAATGGATTACATGTTGGTCAGCTGCTGTCCTCACCTTTTTGCCTTGTTTTTTACTCATGTTCTATTTTGAAATAGTCATATGACTGATCAAATAAATAAATATTATTATTATTATAATTCAGCAGGATTACGTGTTGTTCTCTGTTGTTTCAGTCAGACTTGTCCAATCCTAGGACACCTATGAATGTGGCCTGACACAAAATTGTAAACTTACTTAAGTGTAAACATGTACACATACCAGCAAGAAAAGAAAAAAAACATTAGGAGGAGATAGAAGATAATGTACCAGTTTAGTGGTGGGACTAATGGATTTCCAATCCATGTTTTATCATGGAAATTATAAACTGAACTATAGAATTGAAAACAAAAACCTCACCATGCTTTATCGTATTAGATTATTTATTTGTTCATAATGTACAATAATAATAAGTTATATATACAGAATTACACAGAATTGTAACAACAGAAGTAATGCTGGCAAGAAATGAAGAACTAGTCTTGCTTTTTGCCTTTAAAAATGCTTTTGCGCTCTTGGTAACACAACAACAAGCGTATTTATAAGCTAGACAAAATAACATATAAATAGCACAGTCTTCACATTGGTACTATTCACGTCAAGGTCCTGATGCTGCCCATGAATAGAAATAGCTGCTGCATATTTTGCCTCTTAAACTGTATAGCACAAAACTTGGAAGTATGGTAGAGTCTCACTTATCCAACATAAATGGGCCGGCAGAATGTCGGATAAGCAAAAATGTTGGATATTAAGGAGGGATTAAGGAAAAGCCTATTAAACATCAAATTATATTATGATTTCACAAATTTAGCACCAAAACATTATGTTTTACAACAAATTTACAGAAAAGTGCAGTTCAATATATGGTGCCGTTCTGTAGTAAGTACTGTATTTACAAATTTAGCACCAAAACAGACAAGGATTCTTTCTTTCTCCCACCCTGGACATTATTCCACAGATAAATATATACTCCACTTCCCTCACCTGTGGATCTGGGTGGGAGGCAGATTGCATTGGATAATATGGAACGTTGGATAAGCGAGCCTCTACTGTAATATGTTTTTAAAAGGAAGACAACAAATGTTCTTCTTTGACATGAGTTAAGTATACTCATTATTCTTGAGCTACTTTATTAGAATGAATGAGAAGATTTTTTAAAATTTGAGTGTATTTTTAAAATAATAATGAAAAGTACTGTAAAGGTAATCAGCAACTTGAATCACTAAAAATGAATTTCTTTAAGAAAATTACGATCAGTGAACTAAATGACAGATAAACATTTAGTGGTAGAGAAATGTGTAAATAGGACACAGGGATGGGGATGAAAAATTACACCTACAATTGATGCAACGGTGCAAAATGGAAGGACTGAAATTACTGAACATTTTATAGTAACCCCACAGTTATGTTCTGCCAGCAGAAAGCAATCTGTGCTGGTGGATTTCCCCAACCAATAGAACAGAGCAAGAGTGAGAATCCAACCTTGATGTTCAAGACTGTGGACAGGATTAATGTGCTATATTTCCATCACTGACTGTATTTTTCATCTAAATAATTATAAAATTAGAAGGAAGACCTCAGATCACTAGGTGGAGCATCTATGACAGTAGTCCCCAACCTTTGGGCCTCCAGGTGTTTTGGACGTCAGCTCCCACAGTTCCTAACAGTTGGTAAACTAGCTGGGATTTCTGGGAGTTGAAGTCCAAAACAACTGGAGGCCCAAAGGTTGGAAACCACTGATCTATGGCATAACCAACCACTGCATCAGACATTTCTGAATTGGGTCCTTTCTAATCCAAAACTGTCTGGTAGCTTCAGCATTGGTAGATGTTTTTCTCCACACAAAGAGGAGCTGTCACAGCTCAACACAGTGTTCAGATTTGTTCTGCACACAAATGAATACTAAACCTGCACACAGGACCAGAGGGCATGGTTTCAGCTGTTGATCCAAAGGGTGTGTCTAGTTCTTGTATTTATTTAGGATACTGTAAATGGTACTGGAAAGAAACTGAACTGCACTCAAAAGTACCTTTTTCAGATTTCAAACACAGCTATATATACTTTAAGCTTAGAATATAAGAGCTCACAGACTAACAAAGACACACTGAAGGACAATATTAAATATTCATTACATTGACCCTATTAAAGTAGTGACTTTTTAAATTCTCATTTCTTCAGGGCTGAGCAAGTAGGGGGTAGGCCTTTTTATTATCTTCAAGAATATGAGTTATCATTTGCTCAGTCATGCAACATGTAATTAAAATATTATTGCTTTTTAAGTTGTGAAGTTTCTTTTAATAATAATAATTTCTGAGAATTGTCAACCTGGCACTTTGTGACAAACCGAATAATAAATTAACCAGCTTGGTTATTAAGCTAGTCATTGGTCGATGTACTAGTAATTATGGTTTCGCAAGGGCTTTCTGTTTAAAATATAGGTTGCTTATCCTTTTTCTTTTGTAATTTAAAAAACAGGAGCATAAATTATCATATCACTGGCATATGCTTTACATGGGAAGGTATTTGCATAAGGCCCCTCAGTGCAGGAGTAATGATACATAGATCCACTGGTCAAACTACAAAGTATTCAAACTGAGAGAAGAGCAGACACGGTGCCTCCTGTCCTCTTTCTCAGTGTCAATACTGAGGGGCACTGTGCCAACACCAGAATGGATTATGTTCCACAAAAAAGTTCTCAATGCAAGGAAGGATAAAATACATTTGCTTTTCAACAAAGTGTAGCTTCCTGTTTTGTCTCAATTCAGGAAACTAACTTTTTAAATAGTGGGTAATCAGGGCCTGAACACCCTAATGGCACCTGATCCTGTCTAATCTTGGTTAACACTTGGATGCAAGGCTGCCAAAGAATACTAGATGATGTGGGCTCTATTTCCGAGGAAGAAACTGGCAAAGCCACTACTGAGTATTACTTGCCTAAGAAAATGGTACAAAATGCATGGAGTCTCCATAAATTAGTAGGTGAATTGAAAGCCCATACAATTAACAGACGTTCTCACCTTGCTTATTAATTAATTAAAGTAAAAGTAAAGTACAGTTAAGGGGTAACAGGAAAGTGTGATTCCTTCAAAAGTGGATTTGACTCTCCTTGTGCACAGGAGAGAAGGAGGAGAAAAGAGAGTTTAAAGCCTTAGACTTACACTCTTGGCTATATGGTGTACTGATTGGTACTGATGGCCCCATTAATAGTTCCTCTTAGAGTTGCCCATGGAAACTATTATTTTGGTTAAAGAAGATCATAAATGCAGTTGACATCATAACAATCCAACATAGTAGTAATATTTTTGACTATTTTCTATTAATTGAGTTTACTACATTCGAACCTGAAAACTGTGTAAACACCAGTTAGAGATGTTTTATCAACGAATCTCTATAGTTATCTATTTTGGAGAGTTAGCATAATATCCCCAGATATCTTATGATTATTGATGTATAAAATATGGCCACAAGAATATTTTTCTTAAAGCATTGATCATATTAATAGATATATCCTGGTAACCTTATAATTAGTACATATTTGCATTAGTATATATGTATGTGTATAACAAATAGTTCTGAAATGTCTGTGTGGACCACACATGCCAAGAATTTTCATGTCCTGAAAACTGGAGATATAGGCTTATAGGCCAGTCCATATAAGTAAATATAGTTTCAAAGTATTTGTTGCTTTTGTTTAAAAAGTGATGAGAAGAAATTGAGATGGTGTATACAGAAACAGAAATTACATTCCTGTGTGTATCCATGTTATATCTAATAGCAGTTACTAACAGTTGCAGACTGGAAGAGAACAAGCCACAATAAGACAATAAAATTTCTTCAAAACCAGTCATGATATGGGCAGATTGATGTGTATACTTGTCAGCTGAGTAGGAAATGAACCTTAACATCTTTTCTCAGTCCACTTGTCCTAGTTGTTCTCATTCAAGAAGTCTACTGGTTTAGCTCCTTGCATTTGTCTCTAATGACAACCATGGCAAACCTTCAAGCATTTAATTCTCGGAAGTACATCAAATGCTATTGATGTTTGAAGGCCATCTTTGCTTCCAAGATTCTGCCCCATTCTGGGTCCCCTTGCTCTTGGAATCCATTTAAATTCTTTGGAAATGTACATCAGAGCAATGCATGTCACGAAGCCACCACTGGTTCAGGTTTGGGCATAACTTGTGCCCACTCCAAAATATCCGCGCAGAGAGACTCCACAGCATCTAACCGCTCAATTTGCACTAGTTTTGTTAAGAGTTCTGGGATACTGTAGCCTGCTGTGCTGATGCGATCAAAGAGTTGCATGCCATCTGTCATGCCCCCAATTTCATCACGCTTCAGTCCAAAGCTTTCGGCAAGGTGACGCCAAGTCTTCACAATAGCTTTTTCAGTGTTGTATGTAGAGCTGAGCATCCTGCTAGTCTTCTCCAGACAATCAAAAGGCAGCTCTGTGGGACTGAGACCTAGAACAAAAGTTTGAAACTAGATTAACACCAAGATAAATCCACACATTTTGCTTCTAAAGGGTAATACCTTTACATTTAAATCTGGGGTAAAGATGTGAATTACACAGCAATTCAGTTGTTGGAGTGCATCTGTTTGCATTCATTGCAAGTGACTATATTGTCTGTCTGCTGGCAGTCAAAAAATGTCTGGAGGGCTCCATGATTCCCACCCTGACCTATGAAATTATCTTCATTATCATTGTGTGCAGGCAAAATCCAGTGTTTTGTCTAAGGTTGAGTAGATCTACCAAAATCAACGTGGCTCATCTAAATAGTAACTAACAAATATAATGTCTCCACTCAGTGGGACTACTATACTTGGAATGTACACTTGATTTAGCCCTATGCTGAATATTTTTTCACACACACGTACACACACATCCCCCTTCAGTTTGTTTTTGCTTCTTCTTGCAATGAAAATAACAACAAAATGTTGTTTGGTTACACAATGTTCTGCTTGGGCATCAGGTAAAGCCAAAACATTCTTTCTTTCCAAACATATTTGTTTTACCCAAAGCTGTTGATCCATTATTTCTCTCATCCTCAACTTGCTTCCTTCTTTTCTCATCTTCATGTCATTTTTACTACTGGTGTAAGTTTACAGCAAGCCATCATATAAGGCAAGAAAATTTAATTGGAGGCTTTTGCCCAGGGGGAGAGATACAAGTTCCCTCTCCAGTCAAGGCTTGGAGTATCCATTCACAAGCATCAAAAAAGAATCTTTCTTTTAAAATGAATCATTATTTTCTCCTCAGGGGCAACACATATCTCAGGTAAAGGGTGACATTCCTAGTGAGGCCTACTAGCTTTCCCCATCTTATTTGAGGCTAACAACAAATCACACCCTGAGAGAGAGCATTTCTCAAATGCGTCAAAAGGTTATTAAGACAGTATAGCAATTTTGACAGGTGAAA
Source organism: Anolis sagrei (assembly GCF_037176765.1). NCBI lineage: Eukaryota > Metazoa > Chordata > Lepidosauria > Squamata > Anolidae > Anolis > Anolis sagrei. The sequence goes on from NC_090023.1 coordinate 107,336,537, forward strand.
ATATATAGTCAAGGTATTCCATCAGGAAATGAGGCATAAAAATTCCATGGAGCTGAACAACGCCCTGTCTCCTATTTAACCCCTTCCAAAAGAAACCCTAACTATTACATGCTAAATGTGCCAACATGACCATTTATTACCCATGGAGAGAGTTGGGGCTGAAGCAGAGAACAGCCAGGCTATGTGCCTGTAGCTTGATGCACAGCACAGAGATCCTGGCGAATCCCATTGTCATTCTGCATCTTGCTGCAGGCCCATAGTTGGATGCTTCTCTGTTGCCCATTCCTCCAAACTATACAGAAACAAACTGATAAATGAAAATCTTGAGAAATGCAGTATGGAAAGGATAGGTTACTGGAGGGGTTTTGTTGGTTACATGAGGGAAAAAGAGAATTCGAGCTTCAACAATAATAAAAAAAATTGGGCCATGCAGATGTCACTAACAATGTCAGATCTATATAACCAAAGTGCCTTTCTAGCTACATTCCCAAAATATGTAAATTATTCCAAAACATTTTTTTTAAAAACTTCCCCTTTGAACTGGCTTTATCAATAATCGATTGATTGAGTCGTATCAGCAGTTTATTATTTCAGAAAGCAGGTGATGAGATGAATAGGGTAATATTTTCAGTTGATACATATTTTCACTTACCTTCTGCAACACTGCATACATTAGCATACAGATCAAGAATCTTTTTCCTCCGGCTTTGTATCTGAAGAAAATAAAAGATAAAAAACATTTATTATTAAAGCGTGGACTTTCAGAACTTCTTTGGAAATGTGTGAAGAGAAAAATAGAGACAGTGTGTTTTGTGTATTCTTCAACTAGGATGGAAGAAAGAAATTAATTTAGTATGAAATGCAAAATGTACTATGCTGTGAATCTTTGATGTGGAGGTTCTTTAAAAGCAGTGTTTAGCTTTTGTAGTTGTGGAGACAGGTTTGTTGTCATTGAAGTGCAAGCAATGCCTATTGAAATATGAAAAAGTAGCTGAATATAATTATTCAGAGAGCTCAAGGCAAGACTTGAAGGTCCTACTTCATTTTTTTCCTTTCCATTGCAAGAAGAAGGAGAATAGATTATGAAGAAGAAGCTAATGTAAAAGTAACTGTGTATTGCAGCATACCATTTTGTAGAGCAGAATATTTATTATGAGTGGATCAAACTTGTAAGCACACAAGGTGCTCCACCAAGAAGTCTACTAAAGTCATCCCATGCCATTCCTTCTATGGCCCACCTCGAAGGTTAAAATAATCGGGGGAGGCCCTGCTCTCGGTCCCACCCCCCTCACAAACGTGGGGACGAGAGACAGTAGTGGCCCCTCATCTATGAAACTCCCTCCCCATTGAAATTAGATTTGCCCCATCCCTCCTGACCTTCAGGAAAAAACTGAAATCATGGCCCTGGGATCAGTAAAGGAAGTAGTGCAATACGACACTACAAATCAACTTAATGACAACTCAGACCAGCCCTGGAATATGATTTGGATCATGCAATTTTAATCAATGTTTTAATTTTGTTTATTTACCAATGTTTAAATATGTGGCATTGAATTGTTGGTTTTGTAAGGCAGCCCTGAGTCTCCTTCGGGGTTGAGAAGGACAGAATATAAATGGGGTAAATAAATAATTAATTAATAAACAAACAATAATTCAGTGCTGCAAAATAGTGCTACATCCTGTCAAGGTGATGTGTAAGATTGCATAACCACTGGTGTCACACAATTGCAATACCTTGGCTATACAAAGATACACTTTTGGGTGAGTGATATAACTTTGCCCTCTCACTGTGCTACTTCCCCCTTGCGTTTTTTTTCTTTTCCTTTTATTTATTTATTTATTTACATTTATAAAAAAACATTTTTAGGCGAGATGAGTGAATGCTGCCATAGAAGCTGGGAACCTCATTGCATGAAATATGCCCTGGCCCTGTGGCACAATCAAGAGTTATTGAGGGGCTCTGGCCCTTCATCAAAAATTGGTTTTTACTGGCCTGTAAATGGGGATAGGGCAAGAAAATCCTGTTTTAAAAGCAGAGTTCCCAATGTGTGTTTAGATCCATCAACCCCTATGTACATATATAGCTATGCATTTTAGTTCAGATACATTTTGTTTTGTTCTTATTCTGAGCATATATGCAGGAGATTTACGGCAAAGAACAATCACAACATTTCTATGAAGATTTATTTTTCTCAGTCAACATGATGGATATAAGTAAAACTAATTGTGCTCATTTTGTTGTTATTTTTCCCTGGTTCAGAATTCTTTCATATCTGTATCCAATTGTGTTAGTATGTGCTTTTGTTATTTTGGCTCTGCTTTAAGCTTCATCTAATCAGCTCATACAAATTCTGGAATAAGGCAGGTTTTCTCAGCCTTGCCTAATTTCATTTTCAATCTACTGTTCAACTCATTATGTTTTAATTTTCCTTCATTGTCTCCAATATATTTTTTATTGTGGTTCTTTTGGTGTTTTGATAACCAACAAGGGTACAGCAGACACATATCTTAAAGGGAGTTTGCATGTCATAGGAATTGTAGTTTTACAAGATCTTTAACTTCTCTACCAAGGAGTGCTGGTGCCTCACCTAGAAGTTCCATAGCATTGGGCCACAGCAGATAAAGTGGAGTCAAATTGCATTAATTCTACAGTGTAGATGCCTGCTCAGACACCAGTGATTATTTTATGTACTGTATTCTTTCCTCCAATATCCTTCAAAAGAGCAGTTCATCACTCTATCTGGCACCATTTTAAAGAATATATCCAAAGACTTACGCCAGTAGATTTGTTGTTTGTAGAAGATTTATCTCGAGCCAGATGGACTAGAGACAACAAGCACAGATCTGGCGTTCCTTGTTTGTCAATTGCAGCTTCTTCATCACTGTCCATGCTTCGACTTAAAAGTCTCTCATTCTCTGAGGAAGCGTCATTTTCACTGGAAAGAAAATATAAAGATAAGGTTCTGTAAATATGACATGAATGACCACCAGTAGTGGCTTTGGCTTGGTTATTGATTTAAGTAAATATTTCAACAGTATTCCTTGTCTTAAACTAAATCATATGGACGTGTCCCCCCAGCTATATCCTAATTTTGAGTGAATAACATTTTCTGGCACAATTCCATAAATTTCTATTGAGAACAAAGTTTTGTTGAGATTATTAGGGGTTTACTCCCAGTTAAATAGGTCCTAGCAAATCCACATTTCAGTTCCCAGGGATTTTATAAATATGATCAAATATACTCTTTGAATGATGCATTTATTTGAACAGACTTTCTATTCCTTTGCACACATGGTTTGGCATCTTCAGTTGAAATTAATTTTCGAGCACCTTATATGCAGCATATTGCTGCTTGCATGTGAGAATGAGTAGGTTGCAATTTTAATTTTAAAGCATTCAAGAATAGAAGTTTAAGTCCTTCCCTTTCTAAGAAAGCTTTGCTAACTCTAAGGACTTTATTGCATGAGGCAGGCAAACAAGCAAACAGCTGGACCATTGGGGATAAGAGGGTGTGTGGAAGTATGATAGGAAGTCCACAAAATGGCAAAGTGACACAATTGCACTCCTGAAGACAGGTGTGATATTGAATGTTCAACCTAGTATTTATCCCTAACCCTACACTAATACGGCTGTAACAGAATGGCAAGTTGTTGTGATAAAGTCCTCAGTTGTTTTGGGAGTAATTACATTTATCCCTTGGCCCCTTGTGGCGCAGCAGGTTAAACCCCTGAGCTGATGAACTGGTTGACTGAAAGGTTGGCAGTTCGAATCTGGGGAGCGGGGTGAGCTCCCCTTGTTAGGCCCCAGTTTCTGCCAACCTAGCAGTTTGAAAACATGCAAATGTGAGTAGATCAATAGGTATGCTTCTGTGGGAAGGTAATAGCACTCCATTCAGTCCTGCTGGCCACATGACCTTGGAGGTGCCTATGGAGAATGCTGGCTTCTCAGCTTAGAAATGGAGATGAGCACCATCCCCAGAGTTGGACATGACTAGACTTAATATCAGGAGAAACCTTTACCTTTACCTTAAGTTCGCAATAGCACACCTATTACAGAGACTCTGAAGTAAATGGGACTGAACTAAATGAGACCTAATTCAGAGTTCAGGATTGGGCTACACAAATTTCTTCACAATTTCTGTAGACAAATTACAGCTAGCATGTTTTTATGTTTCCTACCTCTTGACCACTTTTGCAGGAGTTGCTGTTAGTTTTCCAAATTCATCTTTCTCTGAGAAAATAACTACATTTTCTGCAAAAACAAACAAACAAATACATTACAAAGATAAAAATCACAAGCCCCTCCAAAACATCATAACATTGTAGACACAATTATGGAGGGTCCCCCCCCCCCCCAAAAGGTACCAAAAATTGAAAAATGAGTTACAGGTGGCAGCACATTGTTGGCTAGGAGTAGAATACTATGTACAGATCAACACTATTAAAATATTACAGATCACTTTTGTACAAGGCTTAGAAATGGCATCTTATAGCAAAACAATCCATATCCTCAGCAGGTTGTTTTTGATTCCTCTAAAATTTGTTCAGATGGATTTGGTACCTTTTGGAAACAAACTCCACAGTTGGTTTGTTAGATTTTCTGGGTGACTGTTTCAACAAAACATGATTTTAAGTGTTATTTCGGGAAGTGGGGGCTCTGTTCAATTAGATTCTTGATTGCCTTGATGCCTTTCCAATTATTCTTCTACTAAATGGAATTTGAAACCAGGCAGTTAAAAGAATGACTTTGCATGGGACATTGCACCAGGGCAACATAATCCCTGTGAGATTCAGTGTGTAAAACCCCGAAATGATAGAACATTTCCAACCTTGTACTTCTTTCTTTTCTTCCTGCATAATAGCTGGAGCTTCCACAGTCTTCACAGGATGGCTGGTGCAGCATGCTGGAAGAGGAAAACATGCCTCTTGTTAATACCCTCTCTCAGCAGCAATTGAAGCCTAGCCTCAGGACTGGAATCCTCTTTCCTAACTCCAAGTTACCTTGTGCTGATGTTTTCGTTTTGACAATGTAGAACATGATGATCAGGACAATAGCAATGGCCATGATGAATATAGTTGACATCGCAATGATGAGAGCTGTAGCAAGATGGCCTTGTCCAGTCAGATCTGCAAGGACAATGATAAATCGTTAGGAGCAAGGAAGCAATTCAATTTTAATTTTAAATTATTTGCCATATGGGTTTTTGCCTATTGAATTAGATTAGGGACTCTTGGGGCACTTTTATAGTTTTTTTTTGTGGCACCTTGATTTATTTGGAAAGGAGCATTAGTGACTCACATATTTTGCTTGGTGCACAATTATATAGGCCATGGGCAGGGTTGTCTGATGAAATAAACTTGCCTGTGAAAGATTCCATCCCAAATGCATGAAAATTAGGCTGCAAAATCATATGCATGTATCAGCTACTGCTCCTGATATAGACCTCAGAAATCATTACAATATGCATACATGAAGAATTTCTAGTGACCATGTCTTCATGTGCAAAATTAGAGGCAGTTATCACTTTTCATTGAGATAGTTCTGGTTAATCAGGGCAGAAGCCGGGGGGGGGGGGGGATTATCCCCTCCCCTGGGTTTCAACCACACACACACCCCCGGAAAATTTCAAGTAAAGAAAACCTGGTTTATTTATGAATTTTAACTGGTTAACCAAATCCCCATGCTAAGTTTATGAGAAGCAAAAATTAAATGAGTCCCTCCAGAACTGCAAGCACTATGTCAAGCAAATTTTGACAATTTATTCATAGCCATTACTTGCAGCAATAGCTTATATAGTAAAAGCAACCAAGTTGGCCCAACCATGACTGGGAGGCAAAACCCATTTGAAGCCCCCCCCCCCCATGAAAGAGATGAGAAAATTGATTGAATTAAGTCTATATAAAATATGGAATGAATCATACTATTTAAATTATTTTCTGTTACGGAACTACTTTTCATGATTCTCTTAAACAATTTCAACACCCCCCCCCACCCCATTTTTTTCTGGCTACGGTTCTGCGGTTAATCCTTTGTCATCCAGTTTACAAAAAAAATGCAGTTTCTCTCTCCTCCTCCTTCTCTCTCTCTCCTCCTCTTCCTCCCAATTCCCCCTTTGTTCTTCTGTTTCTGCAAACTGAATTCTCAATGCAATAGTAGTTTACATTCTATGAATTTAGTAATAGGGTCGGAATCTTGCACTTCCCTATAGAACCAGGAAAGAGTAAACTGCTGCAGCATCTCTGAGCTTGTATGCTATTCCTCATGCCTAATTTGTGTCATCTTGACCACTATTTAATGTTGCTTAGCTGCATGTGCCCAATTTTAACTATGAAATTGCATAGGTACCCAATATATACCAATGGCTCATTAAAAACAATAGCTACACAGGGCTTCATTTGGGAACATAAAGTCAATAAATCCTGCTTTGCATACGTAAAGGTTTGGGGCCTTAATGAGCACCAGCAATTAAAAACACTTTTGCCAATTTGTGCTATAAAATTGCAACCTATTTTAGCACACACATATATATACACCAGTATTTGCTCCAATAGTTGTGATGTACTAAATTCCTGTACTCCAAATAATCCATACTGATGATCAAAGAGTCAAATTAACTTCTAATCTAATTTAATATATTTCAGTTTTGCAAAATTAATCACAGAGCCAAAATACCCTGTCTGCTGAGGAACTGTTTTTGAAGATTCCTCATATATGAGAAAATAGAAAAATGAATTCTAAATAGAAAATATATCCTTTTAAACTCAGACATCTTAAAAGAACAACTTTTACACTGTTTAAAAATGACTCATACGTAAGACTCAATTTTCACTGTCATGACAGAGAACAAGCGAACTTTGGTTCCCTGATTCAGATTAGCCAGTTTTTCATTGGGGCTCCATTCTGTCTCTCCTCTTGACCCACATGCCAAAGGCCAAATGTTAATTTAGCTACTATGGTTTTCTAAACAGAAAAATGAAATCTGAAATTACTTGTCTTACCTTTGTGCACAGGCCGGAAAGGAGATTGAGTACTTGTTCCAGAAGTACTTGAGAAACTGACTGATGCACCCGAAGTAATACCTATACCTGTAATCGTAAAAATAAAATTTGTCATACATTTTCCTGTTTTCTTTATAAAATTTCAGCTATGAGTTGACACATTTTGTGCACTGGCTAGAGCTGTTACTTAGCTGCTGTTTAAAAGCTAACTTTACAATTGAAATGTCACCTCAGCTAGTGGTTTGTAAGTTTATGATACCAAGCTATGAAATATGCATTTTGGCACATGGTTATTACCCAACTAGATATTTGCCAGATTTGATTTGAGCATCAGAGTGGAAGAATTAATATTGAAATCCACTGCAGTTTTGTCAGAAAGGAAATCATTAGTTGCAGGGACATGCCAAGGGGACTCTTAGGAATGCCACCACAGATTTTTTTTTGCCTTCTTATAAAAAGCTCAGCTACACCTTTCTCCTCCTATTTTGTTTTCCCAGGAGCCTATCCAGTAAGTTAGAATTATTCTGTAACAACTTTTATTTAACATGGTAACTTTATGTGGACTTAGCTAAGTAGTTGAGATACTAAGAAATTCTGCTAGTGAAGATGCATATCAGAACACCAGTGAATATGAGCCCAATGCACATTTTACATTAGTGCAGATTGTTGATTTTGTTGGCTCTGCTTTGTACTAATTCAGCTGCAGCCCTTTATTGGGTACAAACTGACCATGTCTACTTCCCACATAGTCCAAAAAAACACATAACTCCCATTCAGGATTTTGACCAGAGCTTTTAAGAGTTACGTATGGGGTCAATAAGTCCCAGAATCCCCACGCCAGTATGGTTATATGGTGATTTACAATAAAAGAAAACAACTTTTTCAAGATCTGGTTGCACATGAGAAATCTAGATACCCAATATATACACCAGGGCCCTTCCACACAGTGATGCAACCCGTATTATCAAGGCAAAAAAAATCCCACAATATCTATTTTGAACTGGGATATCTGAGTCCACACTGCCATATATTCCAGTTCCTAGCAGAAAATGTGGGGGGATTTTTTTCAGCTGAGTGGAAGGAGCCTAAGACGCAATTAAGACTGATGCCTTCTTAGCATTTATGCCTTCTTGGTGTACCAGTAGATCTAGAGGGATCCTTGGAATGAAGTTATCTATTTGTCTAGCTTTTTTTGCTTTGTTTTTTTTTGTTGTTGTTATAAAGTTTTAAACATAACAAATGTCATTAGGTTGTTCACTGAGTTTAAAACATCTCTTTTGGTGTTTAAACCCAAGCACTGAATTCCTCAAGGGAACCGCAAAACCATGCCTGCTTTTTCATGTGGCCAGGTATTTTGAACTGTGACCTTAAAGACAGATTAGTATGTTTGGATTCAATTATCTTGAATACGGAGTTCAAAAAGTGAGAAGGCACGTTGGTTGGCATCAAAGCTAAGCAAAAAAAGTGAGTTTTAAATTGCACATATGAAAGGAATTATTGATTATTATTATCAGTGTTTAAAACCTTGAATCTCTAGCAAAATAATATTGTGTTGGGGAATGTGGGACTGGAACATTTGTGTGGATAACATTATGCTACAATGAAAAAAAAACCCTGCTGTTCGTCAGTTCCAGTAAATATAAACCTTTCTTGGCCAAGCTCCGTCAGACAAATTTGACAGGAAATTAAGTTCTCTAGTAGTGCATGAAAAATGCCTCACAGCTTATGAGGTAAAGACATGTGCATGGCCTAAATAAAATGTATTTTAATGAAATAAAACTATTATAAAACATAAAATATTTTAGTCAAAGACAAAGACAAATTTTAAACTTGGCCAGCAAAGTATGCAGTTCAGTGACTTTTCCCCAAAAAACCTAATCGATTTTCCAAGCATTGGTAGCTATTAAGCAAAGTATATATCCTTTAATATATGTCCTTTTAGGCAAAAGCCAAATAGTTATTATTCTTATTATGATTTTTTTAATATGTTGGTTTATTTTACTTGTTCTTTTGAATAAATCCTGCATACATTATGCATAACCTGGCTTTGTCCTCTAAGGCCCCTTCTACACTGCCATATAAAATCCAGATTATCCACTTTGAATTGGATTATATGGCTGTGTAGATTCATATAATCCAGTTCAAAGCAGATAATGTGAATTATATGGCAGTGCAGAAGGGGCCTAACCAATGTTATTGGGGGGGGGGGGAAGCAATATAGGTATTAGCCCAAAAGATTGAAACATTTAATCCTGGTGTACGTGGATGAATCACATGTCTAATTTCAGCAACAAGAATTCATGCATAAAGACACGATCATCATTATTTTCATCATCAGTTAAAGGCTATTTTCAGTTTTTGGGATGTTATGATGTCCAGATTTCCACTCCATTAAGAAGTTCTCGGGTTAAATTAATTATAATCCTAAAATCATAAACCCAAGTCAAATACCTGGTCTTGTGTTTAAACAAAATAATTAAATTGTTAGACAAAGTATATATAGTTGAATTATATATATAAAAAAATACTTCTACATTATAACTGATGAGAATCTGAAGGCCCTTCCACACAGCCATATAACCCAGAATATCAAGGCAGATCATCCACAATATTTGCTTTGAACAGGGTTATCTTGAGTCCACACTGCCATATAATCCAGTTCAATGTGGGTTCCTACAGCTGTGTGGAAGAGGCCTCGGAGCAAACTGGAGCACCAAAAGGGATGGCATCATTTCTCCAACCCACTTGAGTTTCTCAGTTTGCTCTGGGTCTAAATAACAGTCCCCAGATGCTCTGGGTTTTTGTCTCTACTCTTTATCCCTACCACTATGGGCCTTTCCACACAGCCATATAACCCAGAATATCAAGGCAGGTAATCTACAATATCTGCTTCAAACTGGATTATCTAATCCCTCATTGTTATATAATCCAATTCAATATGGATTTCATACAGCTTTGTGGAAGGGGCCTATGAAACCAATCAAACACTAGCAGAGGTTGGTGCCATCCATTTTGACAGCAATGAATGCCTGTTGACAAAGTGACAGCATCAAGTCCAGATTGATCTGTGCAACCCTGCCCAAAAGATACATGGAATGCTTAAAAAAATATCTTTGGGGAATGTACGTCATGTGCAATTCTAGAAGGCTTAACAGATCTTCAACGTTGGATAGTACCATTTTTAGATATAACTTTGAAATTCCTGCCATAATATGCGTTTGTGTCCTCTGCCCCATTGTTATCCCTTTCCCACCACTTTTCAACATGAGCTTGGTGTTTTACAGTGTTTATTGGTCAATGATTTCCATTATTCAGTGGTTTAAACTTTTCAGTTTGGGCTTTGGCTCATCTGTTTGACAACCCATCAACCTTGTGTGGTTTCTCACACTCCAATGGAAGATATGACTTAAGAGATCTGGGATCTCACACCATCATTACAAGTTGCAACAGGTCAATAGCAGTCTGTTCCTTCTCCCTCGTGCTCCCCTCCTCCCTATCCCATTACACTGCATTTCAGTTAATCCAGGCAAACAATGTGGCATATCATTTGCCTACTGATAATCTAACAGGTTGTATCTTGTTTATTTCAAGCAAGCTACTACACTTGTCTTGTTCCATCCATCGTAATTCAAGATATTAAGCAAATCAGCTTTGTTTTGCTACTACTGGTGATGCATTTATATGACACACAATAGCTGAGATCCTAGGCTGGGAGATACATCCCTCTAACTGCCCAAGTTTGGCAGGGACAGTGCTGTTGTCCCATTTTAAGCTGTTTTGAAAATGTCCCAATTTCTTTAGCTTTCCCCCCTCTTTCTTCCTTTGTGCTCAACTTACTTCAGTTGCTGCAAACTAAACTACAACTGTGAAAAAAAGTTTTCATAAGTAGTTTGAACTTAATTAACTCAGGCTGTATCTACATTGCCATATAATCCAGATGACCAAAACAGATAATTATTTGCTATGAACTGGACTAAATGGTAGTGTAGACTCATATAATCCAGTTCAAAGGAGATAATTTGGATTGTATGGCAGTGAGGGCAGAAGAAATAGTGAAACTCAATTTCCACAAATAATGGAATATTGCTCTTTGCAGTAGGTTGAGGCTAAACCTGAAACAGTTTTTCGTTGATCTATTCTTCTTATTCCATCTCTAAGGCACCATCTACAATGCCATAATGCAATTCAATTGCACCGAATTGCAATATATGAGTCCACACTGAACATATAATGCAGTTTCAAACTGCATTCTAGGGCAGTGTGGATGGGGCCTATGATTCTATTATCAAATTTTGACCATAGTGAGATGTCACTTAGCCACAGATATCCTAGTTTTCATCTGTGAAAGGTGGAAGGTACAGAGATGTGTCACATATCTGTCACAGCTGGAACTATGACACATCTCACCACACAACCCACCTTTTCAGCTACTAAAGGTTTCCAATATGGACCTTTATTTGTTGGTGGAGAGTAAGGGATAGAGGAGCAGTGTGCATTTATGTCAGTCAAAAGCCCAACTTTCTTCCTAGTTGAGTCACACATGTAGATCCCAGTTCCAACAACATTTTTCTAATTTGACAGCCATTCCTGAATTACTTTTATCTTATTTTCCTTTACATATCTGTGCAGAGGAGCTTAAAGATATGTTGCTATATATGGAAATGCCTGCATATTAGCCTTTGAAAGCTGATGACTAAAATATAATGATTACCAATAGAAGTTTTTGATTTTGACCATCTGTATGTAATACGAAAAGAACTCTGAAAAAAACTACATTATTGCTATACTCAATGTGTCTTTTTACAATATGATGTACACTGCTTGGGATGATCTTTTTGGAAGAAGTAGAGTAAAAAACCATTGTAACATTGTCAATGTTACACAGAACTTTGTACAAAAATATATGAACACAAGGATGCATTTAGTATACAGACTGACCATGAGAACCTTAAGCACACCTGGTACGTGAGGAAGAAAAGGAAAGAAGCAGATGGAACAGTTTTAGAAACAGAATTCAAACTAAATGGTACACTTACATTCTTTGGTGTTTGGAGGTGCCAGGGAGCATGAGTAGCAAACCATCCCATAGATATTCCGGGGCCGGTTTTCTAACATGTAGTAACTGTAACAAAAACACAAAACAATATAACTCACTCTGTTGCCATTCAATAAGGTTGAGAAGTAATTGATTATCTTGGGAGATAAAAATTGCTGTTTTTAAAACCACATTTATGCCTTTATCTACTCTTTTTCTGGCTAGAAGTGGTTTCTCTTTCACTGCCTTATTCAACTAGTTAAATCAAGCATTAAAGAGGATTTCATTTATTTATTTATTTGGGGGTATTTATACGTTGCAGCCACTCTTTGCTGCAAAGGCTTTCTGAGTAGCTTGAAAATTGTTAATTTCAAATCCCCTGTCCTCAGGCTCACAATCTAAATAAAACATGGCACAAAGGGAAAAGAAAATGGCAGTGGAGGAAGAAGTCCAAGGCAGTAGCAGCTGGGATGGAAGCCTAGGCATGGTGTAGTTGTGCCTACCTCTATTTCAACCTCATTTTCATAATTCACACTATTTTGTACTTAGGATAAGCATGACACATATTGAAAACTAAACACTGGTGCACAGGCACCTGTCTGCTGCTAGAATCAAGTTTTTCAACAGGTTGTTCTTTGAAACTTTCTGTTGCTCTTAGATTGTTCAGTCATGCTCTGTCATGAGTAGGAAAAAAACCTGGTACCAACACTGGTTGATCCAAAGAGCCATTCTATTTTTCTGCAAATTAAACTCTAAATTGCCGTTCCTTTTACAGAATGCACATGGCTTTGGGAGAATTAAGACTATTGAGTATTTGATATGGGCAAATGTTATAAAGATTGGCTTGAATCCAGACTAAAAATGCAATCCTAACTTGCTCTGACAGGTAGGGAGTAGGCTTGTGCATGGCTTTGGTTTGGTCAATTCTCCTTAGACAATCCGGCTTGCTCGGCTTATTAGGATGTCTGTAATGGTAAGGGCTCAACTGTCTTGCTTTTTTGGCCGAAACAGCCCACATGACTGCTGGGTGCACTTTCTTCCCTTCTATTCGGGAATATGTGGTGCATGCTTCCTTAATTCTGTTGCTCAAACCAAGGCTCCCTTGAAGGAAAGAAAGGAAAGGGTCCCAGGAAGGGTGCTTCCTTAACCCCGTTGCTCAAACCCAGACTCCCTTGAAAGGAAGAAAGGAAAGGATCCCAGGAACAGAATGAGGGAACCTTGTAAGTTCCCCATTGCTGCCAATTGGCCAGATCTTCCCAGAACTTTCAAATGACTAGCTGAAAACAGAATTTTCGATTAGCCGATTTCTGGGAGGTTCCCAATAAAATTCCGATACCAAAAACGGATTGCCCTCCAGTCGAATTGCACATTGGGTAGTATATGATGGTGTAGAAAACAGTGCCCCCCCCCCCCAGTGGTGGAGCACTGCTGTACCAGATGTGGAGAACATATATGTAGAGTAATACTGTGTTAATGTAAAAGTATTACTGGCAGCATGCTAAGTTACCACTGAAATCAATGGGACTTAATTTAAGGCATAATTAACTTTTCATATTGATTTCTGTGGGCCTGAAGTGCAACTGACTTTATCTGGATGCAGGCAGTTTTCTTTTTTAAAAGATGCTTTACCTTTATTGTGGAAACAACAGTAAATTTTACTGATCTCATGCCTAGTGATTTATTTAATGTCACCTTAGATAAAAATCTAGTAATGCAATCAAGTTTTTCACTGGAAATGTTTTAAGATTATATTCTGTCCCTGTTGATAAGTCCAATTAATCAGGATGTTAACTCCCCTTTATTTCAGAGGAACCAATGATAACATTGATTTCCTGTTTTGCTTATTTTTATTTTTTAAAAATGTCTTGTATCACAAACTTGGGATTGAGTTTGTACTGGCATTCCCATTTTGAACACATTCTTTTTCTTTTACCCCCTCCATCTGCCATCCAAAACGTTCCTTCGAATTCTGACACTTGTTTCACATTTAATTTGCTTTAATAAGCATCTGCTACTTTCTTTGATTTCAAACATGTTTCTTAAAGCATGCCTATTACTTATTTAGAGCTAATTATCATTCTCTTAATCGCATGCTGAAACAAGTGTGGCCAGCAGCACAAAAGTGACAAATGTGTGTACATCTTCTAGCCTAAGTGATTTTTTGCAGATACCAAAGTCTCCTAATTAAAATCTTACCCGGGGAGACAAGGCCCACATTCTGCATCATTCTCTTGATCTCCAGGTGTCATAACAGTTGCCCGGAAGAAGCCCTCACAGTCCTTGTGCCGCCTGCAGATCTGATAGCCACCTTTAGAAAACTTTTCAGATGGACAAGGGACACAGCCGTAGTCTTCATCTTTAGTCCCATATCCACATGTCTGTGGGAGGAAACAAGTCTCTCATGTCAAAGAGTCACATTTTAAAACAATGCTTTAAAGAAGCTTAACATGAGCAGCTCATTCCCTGCAGTTTTTAAGGCAAAGCTTGAAAAATAAATAAAGGCCTTTCTGGATTCTTGCCTCTAGAAACCTCCCACCAACCAACATGGCTGCGTTGAGGGATAATTTGATTATCCTTTCTTGTAGGATTCCCAGATCTCACAGCCTGACTCCCTCTTTAAAACAGTAAATTGGGGAGATTTGAGTTGCCATGAAAAGTATACATATACCATATGTTCCCCATTACTTAGACTTATTGGTCATAATCTTATATCAGCTTGTACTTTTATAAGTAACTTCTCCTGGCCAGATCCACAAAACCCAAAAACCTGATGGAAACATATTTCAACTATGTTCCAATTGTTGGCAGAATGGACCTCCTTCTCACCATGCAGCTGATGCTTCATAAAGTAAGCTGGGAGGGTGATATGATTGTGGCAACAGTGTCCAAATCATAACTATGTAGCAATTATGAACATGAAACAGTTACACAGTTAAGTAATTGTTCCATATTCATCATCACTATTCACTTACAAAATTAGCATTATTGCCCTGATTGTAATCCAACTCCCAGCATACTGGGCATCAGCTGCATGGGAAGAGGGAGGTCCATTCTGCCAATAATATCTCTGTCAGCTTTGGGGGCCTTGGGCTGGGAGAAGATACTTGGTATAAACTGATACAACATCCCATCCAATATTTTATTTGAATTCTTTGTGTAACTTTGGTTGACATCTAATTTATCCTAGGGTAACATGTATTGTATTTTCATTGAAATCAGAGTATTTGTTCTAAATGTACAGCTACACACGCAAATGTCACTCCTCTTTTTAAGTGGTGTGTCTCCTCTTTTTTTTCACCCTCTCCCCATTTTTGGCAGGCCATAAACTGCTAAATAACAACTGAGACTGTCCACAACTCCATACACTGAGAACAGAAAAGAAGATGCACTCTTTTGAAGCCTGTCCATTAGGCCCCTCTGCCATTTGTTGTGATTCAAGGGCAATGCTAAGCTTGAATTAGCACAAATAGATGTGTAGAGAGAAGACTAGTCGACCCTCAAAGTCCCTTCTACACTGCAATATAAAATCCATATTATCTTATTTGAACTGGATTATATGGTAGTGTAGAAGGGGCCTGAGCAGCAGGGCTGAATGGGGCTATTGCTTCCATCTTGGCTCAAATGGAAGAGCGCAGAGCTAACCTTGTTGGACTTTCAACTCTGTTCAATTTGAAATATGGTACCCATTAAACAGTAAATGCTGAACAGAACAGCAAGAGTGTGGGCTAAATAAAAGTGGTTGTAATTTTTGGAAATGCCTGTGGAGGAGGGAAACTATTTTGACCTGGCTCTTGTCTATGCCAACCTGCTTTGAAATTCCATTTGGAACATAAAGGCTGTTTTCTTGCCTCATAACAATCATGTGGTGGCCATTTTCTTGAGAGTGGGGGAATTCAGAGTAATGATAGCCTGTATCTCATGAGCAATCACTTTGTCCAGCAGTATTTTAGAAGACCGTGCTTTAAAAGAATGTGTATGTTTGAGTCCCAGGCACATGATTCAGTACAGATGCTCTGAGACTTGCATGAGAGCAGAGGAAATGTCTCATTCAAGGTCTTATGTAGTTCTCTTTCATTTATTACTCTTCTGCTAATAAATTCCCATCTCATGGATGGAGGCACTGAAAAATATTGCTCTCCTTTTGACTGCCAGACCAGAAATTTTGTGTGTATTGAATGTCTTCATATTATCCGGTAAAGAAGTCTTCTCACAAGTAAAGATGAGGCATCCCAAAGATAGCTTTTGACAAAAAGCACATCTTAAATTTTTTTTTGAAGGACAACTACTAGAATCCCCCAGCAAATACAATCACAGCTCATATATGACTAGCAGATTCTGAAACGTGGAGTTCCAAAAGTAACTTCCCAAAGCTCTGGTCCAGATGCTATCACCTTCCATTGTAACTTCCCTATGTTTCCTATCATTTCTTTGCTGGGTTCTTCCCACCCCCTTCTTTCCAGAAAAATAAAGAAGAAAGTATTTGATATGTGGTGCTCAAAGCTTTCCATTTGGAGACACTCCAACAGGCTTTCTAGGGACTTTCCCATCACATCACTCTTTGAAATGAAAATGGCAGAAACAGATCCTGAAACCCTTTGCATGCAAAGCATGTATTCCATCACTGAGGTACAGACCCTCCTCTCTTGTAAGGTGGCTTACTGTGTATGTTGTATAGCAAACAACTTCTTCCATTTCAATGGTGAAGGGAGAGAAAGTGATCTGGGTTGTTTTTTTAATTGAATTTTTGAAAGAGTGTGATAGTATTGGGATGGAAAGACAAATCAAAGTGGAGAATAAATAAATGGTATCAGTATATGGTGGACCAAATGGAATTTGAAATTATGGATGTAAAATTAAATGATTCAAAATGTAATGAAAATAGAAGTTGAAGAAAGATGGAACCGGGTCAAGAATTATATTATGAATACATCTAGAGATCAGGCCATAAGAAATAGGATACAAATGTTATACAGTATGTAAATCTAGAAGGATTGTCTTAAAAAGGATTAATATGTAAAAGAAAATAATCCTCATGGTGGTGGGAATTGTAAATGTTGTGTTTGTGTATGCGTATGTCTTAAAATTTATTTATTTATTTACTGTATCTGAATACCGCCTTTCTCAGCCAATTGGCAACTAAAGGCGGTTTCCAACAAATCAGTATACATAAAAGATAATAGACAAAAAACATTGAGCAGTATGAGACATCATAAAAACAATAAAAGCGAAATTAAAAAAAAGATTTTTAGAAGAGTGTCTAAGTATTCTGAGGACCATTACTAATCACTGTTTTGCATGGTGCACATTTCATATGCGCATTTGTAGCAAAAAAAATTGCCACATGACAAGTGCAATATGTGATAAACTCACCATGTATGGTTCTTCTCCTGGCTCACACTGTGGACACTCATGGCACATCCCAGTCGTCTGGTTGTAGTACTCATTTTCACCACAGTTAGAATATTCAGCATTAGCAGAATAAACAAGTGATACCTGTCATCAAAGGGTAAATACAATTTCATTGCCCATTCCTTTCAATATGATCCATTTACTAAAAAGCATACTCTTAATAGTATCAGGCCAGCCCTGGCATTGGCTGCAGAGAGGCAATCACATGAAGCAGATGTTGGGGCAGTTTCTAGCCATTCCTTCTGAAGACCTATCCCCTTAGCCATTTTTCTTTCTTGATGGATAGAGCTATATGTGCCACACAGTCTGTCCTGCACCTCTGAACTGTTGCAAGTGATTCCAGACATAATGGCTTGAATCCTATTGATGAATTATGTGCGTGTAACCCTAATGGCCCCTGCCCACACTCTAATGACTCCTATGGCCACTAAATGGCTGTGGCAGTGTTCTGTGAATGCTTAGAGAGGTGCATGGAAGGTGGAATGGTACACTCTCCCTGCACATTGTATGATGCTGGCCATGATATAGCTGTCATGACTACCAACCAATCCTCCATTAAATTTGAGTAGCCCCTTTAGAGCCATCCAGTTTGGTGGCTATCACTGCATCTTAGAACACATGACTTCATGAATCAATAAGGACCAGCTTTGAAGATACTGTGCAGATAGTTTAGGTCTAGGTTAAACTTTAACATATGCCCATAGTTGAAATTTCTGCTTTAGCAGTCTTAGTTTGACACCTATATTACCTACCATGAGGAATGGAAACATGTGAAGCCATCGGCATTCTCCCAGGCACACCATGTTATCCTGATTATTTCTCTGAAAAAGAAAGATCACTTGTTATTGGACAACAGAGGTCACTGGGACATTGCAAGTGTAACGGCGCGAGTGGCGCCACCTATGTATAGAACTGTTAGTTGTAAGATTTAAACTGTTGTATCATGCTTGATCCTGCCCCTTTTTACCCTGCTTATGTATAGTTGTATGGATTGGTTGCTTGTAGCTGTCAATCAGTACTGTTTGGCTCCACCTCTTCCTGCAAGAGGGGAGAACTTCCTTTTTCTTCTTCATTCTGCCATCAGAGTTCCTGCAACATGGACGTGAGTAAAAGACTTGATTCTAAAGGACCCTGATTTAAGTTACCTCTTAGCACCAGTTCTGAGGTTTTTTACCCCTGGGACTCATGCTTTATGTCCAGATTGTCCTGGACAATTATTGGCACCAAAGGAAGATCCTGAATCTTCAAAACATAGGCCATCTGAACTGGGGTTGTGGTTTGCTCCGGCATTCACAGCCATTGAGGAAGGAGGAAACTTGGTGAGGCTTCTCAGCTTCAAACCCCTTGGACCCAGGACTAATTGAGACTGTAACGTACGTTTTTCTTCACCCCTCTAAAGTTTTCCAGCTCATTGCTTTGAAGAAATGACTTTGTGATAAATAAAACTTATCTTGAGCTATTTACAGCGTTTTGGGTTTTTGGGAGTTCCAGTTTCCTATAGGAGGGCAAGAAGCAAAACCCTGGGGGAAAGATGCCACGTCCATCCCTCCTTTATTGAGAATAATAGCCCCCAGGCACGACGGCACAGCAAGACATGTCTACTTTGAAATCAAATGGGGCATAATCATTTATTAGGGAATACAGTAGCGCTGTAATCACGAAGTCCTCTAAATATTATTTGACTAGAGCTCCAATCTGCCCTAACCACCATTAAGGAATGTTGGGAGTTACAATCAAATATCCAGTGGGCTGTGTTACCATTTCACAATTTCTGTGATCCAGGCTTATAATCAAATGAAATCCTTTCCATTTTATCTTCTATTTTCAAAAATACTCCATGGATTTTTCTTTTTGCAGGGGAGGTCTGCATGGATTAATAAGTTCTATACATTTTGGTTTAAAAGCTTCACTGCTGGAGGCATGGATTAATCAAGACTGTTTCAATTTGTAAAAACATTGCTATGGAGGGAGGAATGGATGAACTGCTATCACTGTTAATTACTTTGGTCTGTACACATGAATCATTACTAGTTCAGTAAAAGGAAGCAATACGGCGCAAAGGAGTGGGAGAAAGTAATAAAAAACTTCGCATCCCAGTGGACAAAACAATGTGTTCCCCTGAAACTTGAAAAAGACAAGGAGGGGGGTGGTCCAATTTTCAGTTGATCTCCACCAATTAGAGCATATTATTCCAGGAAATGAACAAGACTGAGCAAAACTATTTAATACAAGACAGCTTAAGTTATATTTGGTTAGTATTGGTTTGCTTTCTCTCACAATCCATCCCAATCATCACAAAACAGAAGAAGTAGTATTTTTAAAATGTGTTGTTAAATAGTACAATAAAGCATAGTACATTTTCTATGGCTTAGCAGGGGAGCATCAAAGTGCTATTAAAATTGTAATGATGGCAAAGTATTAAGATAATTAAGGTAGAGGAAACCAGTAGGTCCAGGCCCTATTTCCATTCCTGGCTCATTACAAGGAAATGAAAAAGGATTCTTCCCTTTATGTTGTGCTGCACCAAACTTTTTAGAAACCACTCTTTTCAAATGAAGCTTTATTTTTCGGTACAGTTGCACCAAAAATTCTTAATAATGCTTAATACTAGACTGGCTGGGATTTTAAGCAGAGGAAAAACAATAATTTGCATTCACAAAAAAAGTTGGCAATGCTGAAGCCTGAGTTATTCATTAGAGAAATGAATGAGCAAAAGATACAAATCCAGATTTAATTATTTATGGGGAATACTTCATATTTCACTTGATTGCTGAGTTGGTGTATTTTGTAAGGGAGGAGTGAGCAAGCTTGTTTTCTGCTTCCCTGAAGACTAGGAAGTGGAACAATGGCTTCAAACTACAAGAAAGGAGATTCCATCTGAACATGAGGAAGAACTTCCTGACTGTGAGAGCCGTTCAGCAGTGGAACTCTCTGCCCCAGAGTGTGGTGGAGGCTCCTTCTTGGAAGCTTTTAAACAGAGGCCAGATGGCCATCTGTCAGGGGTGATTTGAATGCAATATTCCTGCTTCTTGGCAGAGGGTTGGATTGGATGGCCCATGAGGTCTCTTCCAACTCTTTGATTCTATGATTCTATGTGAGGGTTTTTTTTCCAGGGAGGAGGGCTTTGTAAATCAGCCACTTAATTCTTCTGTACTTTCATTTGTGAATCAGGACCATTTTCACTAGAAGTTACTCTTTTGCAAGTGTGTACATTTTGACTCTTAAGACACTGGGAGACACAGCAGGGGGGGGGGGGAAATCTCATTTGTGCAATGTAACATACGCGAATATATACACAGATCTCTATCAGTAAGTGAGTATAGTAGAGTGTTCTGAATGCATTCATTACATGGAGATCTCTGAGCTTCGAATATGGTTTGCAGTTGGGTACATCATTGCTTCAGTGTCTTGATCACTAGTCTAATTCAACAGAAATTAAACAGAATTTAAATTTCCCATCTTTCTCCATTACTTATCTTTATGCCAGGAACTGCTGTACGAAAGGGCTGCTAATAGCATTGGATTGCAGCCAATGAAAGGATGCCAACCTGACACACAGAAACACACACTTCAACAGTGATGGTGGTCCAAGTAGACAGCCTAGGCTGACTATGGAAGTATATGAGACATAATAGCTGCTTTGTTTCTATGATTAAGTAGAAAAAGATCTGGAATGTAGTGGAAGATAATTCCCCAGTTGTAGTAAATCAAAAGTGGAACCACAGTGAACAATGGTAACGGTTTGACACCACCTTAATTGCCATGGCATGAATTTTTGATTTTGTACCATGGATATCTACTCTAAGTATAACATCCTACTTTCATCCAAGACATGACAGAAAACTGATTACATTCATTAATTGCTTTCCCCTTTCTTTTTTGAAACTGTGTTTGCGGGCTGGGAAGAAGGAGAGAGGAAGACTTTAAAAATCCTTCCCTGTAGCATGATTAAAAGAGAAACAAAACACACCAATGTTAATGATGTTGCTGCTCGAATACAGTACACGCTGCAGGGTCTGAATAAATTAAAAATCTTCTGAAGTTTGAGGTGTGGCTCTTGACAGTGTGGTCTGAGCAGAAAACATTAGTTACCTTTCTGGAGGCTCATTTTGGAACTCCCTGACACAATAAGAGCTTACAGACCCCAAATATGTGTTAATACAGTCTTCAGACAACTTGAATCTCTGTCTCCCCCTCTCTCTTTTATTCTTTCACCCACCCACCCACATACACACACATACACATATTTTCTCACATTTAAATCTGACACACTTTAGGCAATGATTAGAGTGCCTAACCAGCAAGCACAGAACTTGCTGCATATGTTCCTTCCAGCGATTGGACTAGCTCAGACAAGTTACTATATGGATGGGGAGTGGAAAGAGATAGACGCCTCTCTCTCCCCCTCTCTCTCTTTCCCATTCACTCTTTCGCTCTTCCTTTAGAATGCAATCTAACGAATCTTGGGCTCCTTTTGAAGCCCTATTGATTTCCACAGGAAACAGGGAAACAAGCCCTGAACTTTCTTATGGAGATCCATGCCAGTTCAAAGGGCATCACTTTTGCACTGTGACTCTGAAAATCACTCTATTAAAAGATAGAAAATAAAAACCAGAATGAACAGAGAGGAGACACCCTGTTTTCTTTCCTCTTCCGTGTACCTTCCTTTCTCCCCTCTTGCACTTTTTTGAGGATCGAATATGGTCATACTTGTGAGGTTCCTCGCTTGCTGATGTGATAAGGGTTTGACTGTAGTTTGTGTTTCAAACTACACAATCACAGTACTTTGATATCAGAACTTAAATGGTTACATCCTATGAAATGCTAGGATTTGTAGTTTGGCAAGGCATTACAGGTCTCTGGAAGAGAATTTTAAATAGCTTACAAAACATCAAATCAAGGAATTCCATAGAATGGGTTGTGGCAGTTGGTGAGGCATCAAAGTGCTATAACTGTAGTGTGAAACACCTTGAGGCAAATTAATTTTAATTATTTTATCAGTTTCCATCTCCTTGATTGTTCAAAGATTTTCCCTTTTTTGGATTAAATCTCCCCAGCAAGGTCTGATGTATCATTACAAAATCCCTATGTTGCAAAATGATTTCTCTTTCTTCTTATGTGTGAATTGGGGTTATTCGGGAGATTGAAACCACACTAACATGGGTTATGTTTGGAATCTGTTCAGCTGAAAATGTAGCTACTAGCTCTGGTACCTTTGAATTGAGAATATTGGCACAGGTTTTATGCTGTCGTTTTTAAACTTCTGGGGAGAGTGCCTTTCCTCTACCAGCTTGCCACCCTCTCGCTGCAAAGCATACAATTGCTGTGTTTTCTCCATAATTGGATGCACAAATTTAAGTACATGGCAAATTAAATTCAATTAATCTTATTCCCAGACCTAAAGGAATCTTATTCCCAGACCTAAAGGAATCTTATTCCCAGACCTAATGGAATGTTTGGTTTAGTTTTATGAATGATACTGGATACCAATAAAGAGCCGATCTCTTGTGAAAACTTGCTATTGTTACAGAAAGTGTAAGGTTGATTCTTACAGAAAATCCTCTTGTATTCAATCAGTGTGAGAGCTCATTTTGTGCATAACCCCTTTCGCCCCATGTGTGTAGTAAAGGTAACGTTTTCCCTTGACATTAAGTCTAGTCGTGTCCAACTCCAGAGGTGGTGGTGGTGCTCGTTTCTATTTCTAAGCTGAAGAGCCAGTGTTGTAAGTAGACACCTAGTGCCATTACCTTCCCACAGAAGTGGTACCTATTGATCTACTCACATTTGCATGTTTTCAAACTGCTAGGTTGGCAGAAGCTTGGGCTAACAGTGGGAGCTCACTCTGTTCCCTGGATTCAAACCACCAACCTTTCAGTCAGCAAATTCAGCAGCTCAGCAGTTTAATCCACTGCGCCACCAAGGGACCCGGTATACATGCCAAATTCAACCCAATCCTCATAAAATGTTCTACATTATACTTTCTTCCAAATTGCAAATTGCTTCTGTAATTTTGAAATACCAGAGATGGAATTATGAATCTCAAATGCATAGAGAAACCAGCTGAAAACATCTGTGTATAATATTTGGGATTGATCCCAGGACATTTATATTTTGCTTTTCTACCATGGAATTAAAAACAAGAAACCACTTTTTAGGAAAACGTGCTCCCTCAAGTAGTGAAAGACACCTATTTGTTTTAGCTCATGCTTTTCCTTACTTCCATGCTTGCATTTAGTGAGCTTTTGTTTTGTGACTGTATCATTGAAAGATATGCATTATCTAAAAGTCTGATTACTGACGTATATATCTGATGAAATCTTGTTATGGGAAGAGAAAAGGGTAGACTTAGAGTATACATATCTCTTAATTTCTAGTTTGAACAATATTTGAGCATTCTATAACGTTCTAAATCTCATTCAGCAGGTCAAGTTTCAAAGTCATTGGAGAGAGAGGCTAAAAACTAGGCCTGGGTAACAACGGAAAAATTTGTTTCTAAAATCGATTCGTTTTTTGGGGGTTTTTGCATTTTGTTATTTAAAATAATTACAAAATTTTCCTTTTAAAAAGTTCGATATTTACGAAATTTCGTAAATGTGAAAAAATTACAAAACATTAACGAATTGATTTCCGAAACAATAACGAATCGATTCGTTAATGGCGGACGCGACCGCGAAATACGCTAAAAAATCTCCAAAAATTTCTGAAGCTTCCCTCTCCCTCTGTTGTTGACTGTTGGTGTGATATTATAATTTTTTTTCACTAATTAAACAAAAAACTTGCCCCAGACATGCGGAAATAATAACGAAACGACCTCAGAACAATAACGAAACGAATACAATAACGAAATACGAAGCATTTACAAAACGTGTTTAAAAATTCGTTTTTAAAAAAAATTGCTCCAGAATGGTTCGTTATCGTTTTGTAATTAAAAAAATTAACGAATTATTAACGAATTACGAATTAACTAAACGAAACCGCCCAGCCCTACTAAAAACCATTTCTGAACAGCATGGGAACTAGAATGCGGTGTAGAAGTGTCAGCAGCTCTTGAAGAAAGAGGCCAAACATTACAGGTCTGTTTCCTTGAAATTACAACATGGTTGTTTTTGTTTTGTTTTGTTTTTTAGTATTTTTCTGCATTTGGGAAATGTTGTAGAAATGAAAACATACCCATTCCAATGCTTTGCCCTCTCTTCAAAGGATGAACATACAGTGTCATATTACCAATGCTTTCCATTCATCTTTCCATGATAATTCCCCTGTCATTCATCCTTCCAATGTCTCTTCCAGTCCCATCCTTTATATTCCTGAGTGCATTGAAGTGTTTAAGGAAATCCAAGCAGATTCCATTTCCCCTTGAATTAGTCCCATTTCTGCATCACAACTCATTCTTAGAAGTGCTACTTATTGATAACTCTTAGTATAAGCAATCACAGTTTACTACAGGAATACACTAATTTTCTCCTCTCCTACCCTAGAATGTATGTAGAAGTGGGATTCTTTTCCTTATGAAGAGCTACGGACAAAATAGACAGTGTTAGATTTGCCCAAATGAGGGTAACATGTAGCAGTGACTAGCTGAAGAAAATTATCCACCAGGGTCCAAAGAGTTTCAAGGTAGTCACTGCCAAATTGCAGAATGACAAGGTAGTCATTAGACCATTCAAGGCATTATGATTAATGGTGCTAAAGATGGGTATTGCTTCTTATTGACATCACATATTGTTCTTTCCCCCCATTTTTGCAAAGAGATTTTGCAAAGATTCTCACAGTTCTGTGTTGCTTTATTTCAAAGCAAGTGGCAAGGAATTTGAAAGAGCATAGGTAGTTTGAAAAATATTGGATCCGACAACCCTCAGGGGGTCCATTTTCCTGGTTGCATTCCTTGGTTTGAAATGGTCTTCATCAGTTCTGAATCAGATGAACTGTCAGTCTAATCCAATGTTCTGTTTCCAATGAAAGTCAGGAGAAGATCATCATGAGAAGCAGATGGGGGGAAATGACAAAAATAATTAGAAAAATGCCCATCAAAAAGATATAACATCAGCCCTCTGTATCCATGGGTTCTTTTTCTCCTGTTCCTCTAACCTGCTTCTGGTTCAGACTGCAAAGCTGGACAAACAAGTCAAAGGCAAGCTAGGGTTTTGAGTTCAAATGCAACGACAAGCTATGTTTTAAGGAAAACAGAATACGTAAATGAATGATACTGGATACCAATAAAGAGCCGATCTCTTGTGAAAACTTGCTATTGTTACAGAAAGTGGTTTCTAGGTAAATAGCTGGCTAACAAATCATGGTTTGTTTGAAAGGGCAGATTTACTCGCAACAATATAACGTAAGTTCTGCCTGTTTATGAAGGCTCTGGACATTTAGAGTGTGGACTGCACATGATGTAAGAATGAAAAGGAGCCTTGCTTGACCAGCTCAAGTGCTTCATTATTCCAGCTGACAACCAGATACCTACAGGAACCTCACAAGCATGGCATGAACTGCATTTAGTCTAATTTATGTAAGAGAGTTTGAGTACCAAATAAAGAAACAAAAAGAAAGCAGACTTGTTCTGTTGATGTTCATATTTAGCCATCATAACTGGATGCCACTATCTTGAATTATATTATTCATCTCAGCTACAGGAATCCCATTGAATCACTGAGCTTTACCTATGTGTTGACTGACTGTTTCCAGTACGTTTTTATCACTACTGTTTCTAGCTGTTTGCTTTTCAGGACAAACATTTTGTTGTTTCTTCTGATATTTTGTTAATCTGCTTTAAAAATGATTTTTGCCTCCTCACTTCAAAGGAAAAAGTGAGATATAATATTTTTAGCAAATAAAAAGATCACCCTGTTTCTTCTCCACTGTAAATTGGTGCAATTATGATGTACACATTTGGATTATGTCAGGAAGCTGGATCAGTTCTGGGTGGTCCTGCGTCATGTCATAATTCCTCTTCAAATATCACACATGGTGATTTATCCTGTCATGATGCCAGTTGCTGAAATCATGGTCTTTCAAAGGGGATTTTTTCTCTTACTTTTTCCCGAGAATCAGCATTACTCAAAGTCACTGATATGAAAAATAAAATGCCACACAGGCTCAGCTGTTTATACGAACATACATGTGTGAGAAGACAACCAGGAGCCCTGCTGGCTTGCACTAAATGTCTATTAAGTCCAGTATTTTGTTCCCACAGTGACCAAAAGATGCTTTTTGAGAAGCTCAAAAGTTAGGCATTAAGGAAATAGTCCCCATCTACTTTTTTCCCTTCTAGCAGCTGGTATTCAGAAAAAAATCATGAAAAAACATTATTGTCCAAATCGGTGTCCAATACCATATTCTATGCTAGTAATTTTCATGGTTTAACTAAGTGATCTGTGTAAAAGTGTTTTCTTTTCCCCTTGTCTTGAACCTCCTATATTCAGTTTCACTGGGTAACCCCATGTTCTGGGAGATGGGGAAAAAAGTTCTATCTCCTTTCTCCATACCATGGTACATGCTGCAAAGGACAAACTATTTTTAAAATGTTTTAGCAATTCAGAATAAAAGAGAGGAGAAGACTGCAGGAAACACATTGACTTAAACCCACCTGAATGATTCCCTATTTCTTGAAGATGGTTGATGAGACTGGCATAGGGGACCATAGAGCCATGTGGCAATATCTCATGGGTTTTCATCTGCTAGTAGTGAAGTGTCTGTGGATAGCTGTACTGTTTGTCATGAGTATTGAACCTTTTTTGAGAGCATGAACAGCTGTCATTGCAAACTTGGTCAAGAGTCACATTGGTGCACTACACTATCATAATGGTGCCATGAGGAATTCAGCTCTGATCACACACACACCATTCAGAAGAAGGAATAGAGTCTTACCCTCTTGACATCAACTGTGCCTGCCTTCCCTCACTGCTGTTACACCTATGGCCTTTCTCTTCTTACTAATGTGCCACTGGCATAATCCAAGAGGACCTTGATCATAGGATGCCATTAACCATAACATCAACCCATGGCTTATATTAGCCATAATTTGCAATTTGTCCAATAGATAACCAAACATACTACTGTTTTTGCCCCCACCTTGGCTCTGTTTCTTTCCAGTCCCTCTTGTCAGTTTCAGTTTCAGGATGAAGCTGAGAAAAGTTGGAGACATGCCATGATTCTGGGTTCAGACTACACGATTAACTATATTTTAAAGCAGAATGCAGAAGTCAAAAATCATGGCTTTTTAGTATGGTTTGTAGCTAGTGAGAAAAAAAAATTGGCCACAACCAGAATCCACACCTGATTAACTTAGATGCAAATCCTCAGCATGAAGTTATAGAAAGGTTTTCATAGCAGCAGTTATTATGTGCGTGTGTATGCCTGGCAGGAACCCCATAGAAAGTCTAGGTGTGCAATCATAAGGCAGAAGAAGGAACAGCCTTAGGAAGGACTGCTGTGTTTGATCCCCTTCCAGTGCCAACTCACAGGCCTGAGCAGGATCTCTAGGAATCTGAAGCCACACAGGCTGCAGGCAGAATTTGTATCTACCATGAGCTTTGCAAGCAGTTGGCTGTGCTGCTGAGGATGGTCACGTGCCCAGTTCTAATTACTTAAATCAGGCAATATCTTTTCAGTTAAGCAAACTGGGCTGTAAATCAGTGCTGGAAAACACTGAAAAGACTGGTCAAGTGAAGAAAAATTAATCAGAAGCACTAGGCAAAGAACAAAGAGAACAGGCACACCTGGGTACTCATGTATACGTGTGTATTATTATATTATAGATTATATTATAATATTAAATACTTGTATGTTATATATCACACACACACACACACAGAGCAATTTTGAATGCCAGCATTATGGTTATCATATAAGCATCAATTAATTCTTAATTAATTATTTCTAAATAAATATCCAAATGATAATTCTTCCAGATGTTGTTGGGTATCTCCAGATAAAGAGGCAGAGAATGCATCAACATTGTAGAATTAATGCCATGTGGAACCACTTTAACTACCATGATACAATGCTATGGAATCCTGGAATTGTATTCTTACAAGGTCTTTAGCCAAAGAGGGCCGTAAGTAGGAAACTCACTAAATTATAACTCTCAGGATCCCATAGCACTGAACCAGGGTGGTTATAATGGTCTTGAACCACATTAATCAAGTGCTGAACATGCACACAGAGTGAGAATGAGATGACCAGCATGTAAAGTGATTCAGAAAAAGATTCACTACCATATAATTCAGTTTCTGAATCCAGATTATCTGCTTTGAAGTGGATTATATGAGTCTATGTCATATAATCCAGTTCAAATCAGATAATATGGCATTCAGCAACCTGTTTATATTGCAGTGTAGATGAGGCCCCAGAAAAGGAAGAGTTGGACCAGAGCTTCCAGAAGTCCCCCCATCTAACATTATCATAATGAATGGGGGATTCTGCAAATTAGGGTTCCCAACAGCACTTGGAGGTCCTGAAGACAAGGGGCAGTGGGGAAATCCGTCGGGCAGTGGGGCAAAGCCATCAGGCAGTGAGTGAACCAGCGTTAAGTGTCCCGTATCACCCCCTTCCCCATCACATGGGAGGAACAGTTGCTGCCCAACTTCCCCCACACTGTCCCCAGCTTAGGTAGTGAGCACACAGGCGGCCATCGGTATTCTTAGGGCTCCATCCTACAGTGCTGTCAGGACAGAGGCCCCCCTCCCAGAAGTAGTTCTGTGTCATGTGATGGGCTCCTTCAGGCTCCATCCTGGAAGAGTAGAAGGGTGAAGCCAAAGCCCCATGTGGTGAGGTGATAAGATGGAATTTCCTTATTGCTAGAGATACAACACTGAAAAGTTTTTTTGGGATGAAACAGTACAGAGACTCCTCAAGAAATTCAATGTTTTCTGCCTAAGAAAGAGGCAGTGAGGTTTTTTTTTTATATAAAATAGGGACACCGTTGGATCTCAAGTGAACTGATGCTTCTTTTGAAATGTGGCCAATACAACCACTCTCAAATATGATTCCTTTCCACGAGGAAGTAGTAAACTAGCACATGGATTAGCATAACTTCTTTTTGGTCCTGCTTCCTTCTTCTTTACTCCATCAAGCAAAATCTCAGCTCCCTCAAATGCATCTTCTCATACAGCACAGAAAAAGCACAACCATGCTAATAAATGTTGTGAGAACCCATTCTGCTACACAAGCAATAGATGTTAATTTGATAGCGAAAACATCCCCCCCCCCCCAGCAGAGCTGATGTATTGGCACCAGGATCAATAGATTCTAAATTAGCTACAAAGCTGCAGGGAGTAATAAAGCATTCCCCCCCCACCTTTACTTCTTAATATTATGTTTGCTGGGATTTTTTACACTCCCCCTTCCCGCCTCCCCTGGAGGAACCGTGGGAAGGTTTGATGTTCATCTGGAGGGTTGTCAAGACTACTATAGCAATTTAATAGGCTGCCAACATGGGTGGTTGTTGCTGGAAGGCATTCTAATGTGGTGAAGGGTGTTTTTGTGTGTGTCTGCAAACTAAAGATGCATGTCAGTCAAATTTTGTGTAGAACCAGATGAAAAGTGGAAAATATAAAATATCACTACCAACTGTGCATAAGATTTGTGGGGCAGGGAGTGAGCTTAAATCTAGTGTACCTCTTTTGCTAAACATTAAAGAGGCTTTATATGATAGTGCTGTTAAATGAATTAACAGTAACTTGAATTGAAAGGAAAGATTCCATCAGTAAAATGGGCAAGCTGAACATGGATGAAGGAAATGGGCCGAAGCTTGTGGATTATCGGCACGAGAGTGTTCTCGTTTTTGGTTTCACGATCAAAGCTTGAAAACATTACTCTTTGGAGCTTCAGTTCTTAGGAATCCCCAGTCAACATAGGGTTTATCTCCACTGTAGACTCAATGCAATTTGACATAGCTCAATGCTATGGAATCCTGTGAGTTGTAGTTGTACAAGATCTTTAACCTTTTGTGCCAAAGAATGTTGATGCATCACTGAACTACAGCTCCCTGGATTCCATATCGTTAAGCTAGTAAAAGTAACATCACATTGCATGCATTCCACAGTGTAGATGCACTCATAGATGTTAAAAGTTTGAAAAAGAGACTTCTGAGACTTATAGTTCAAGTAAAGGATTCTGGAAGTTGTATTTCTTCTTTAAAAAAAACTGGCACCAAGTTGTAAAACTAAAGAGGATCCTATCTTTCTCTTGGCCTTAGAAGAAAGCAATGACAAAACTCTTAATAAATCTTGCCACAAAGCACACATATCAAACGCAAGGCCCATAGGCTGACTCTGGCCTGTCATGGCATTTATGTGGCCCATGAGGCTTTCAATGCCAGGACAGAACTGAAACCCTCCATAACACAGCGGGTTAAACCATTAGCTGCAGAAAAACTTGCTGACCAGAAGGTAGGCAGTTTGAAGTCGCGTGTTGGAGTGAGCTCCTGCTGTTATCTCTATATTCTGCCAACCTAGCAGTTAAAAACCATGCAATGTGAGTAGATCAATAGGTAGTGTCTTGGCAGGTAGGTAAAGGACGCCCATGCAGCCATGCCAGCAACACAACCAGGAGGTATCTACAGACAACAGGCTCCCTGGCATGGAAAATGGAACAAGAGCAGCTCCAAATGGCCAGAGTTGACCATTGCCTACAGATGCCAGAGATGGAACGGGAAACCTTTCCCTTTATTTGTGTATTGTATGTCATTGTTCACTGTATAAAAAAAACATTGAACGTTTGCCTATATATGTGTATACTGTGATTTTATATGCCTTTATTATTTTAACCTGGATTGTTTTAATATTAATATTTTAATAGTCTTTTAATATTTGTTTATTTGTATACAAATTATATATTTTAAATTATATAGAAATGCTTTTAGTTGTGAGTCGCTTTGAGTCTCCATATGGAGAGAAAAAGTGGGATACAAATAAACATAACAACAACAACAACAACAATTTCAACCTATCTGTGCACAAAATATTTATTCTTTTCACAGCTTATTTTTTACTGAAGCTATTGGTGCAGAATATATAGCAAACTGAATTTTTATATTCTAGTGCAAGCAAACTCTGGATTATATTGTAATCTATATGTGTATGGTGAAATTTATCTTGAATCATTGCAAACCTATACTTGTATAACTCTGTTTTTAAAATCCCTCTATGCATTTAAAATGCTTTGTGGCAACTAACACCATTAGAGACTCAGCATAGGAATAATTTGATTTTCTGCGTACAACACACCCAGGTGGTGACTATAGACAAAGTGTGACCAGTTTCCACTCCCAGAGATTAAAATACTTTGATTTACAGCCTGAGTAATTTGAAAGTATGAATATCTATCTATCTATCTATTATCCATCCATCCATCCATCTTCTTTCCTTTCTCTTGTATCACAGTATTAACACAAAACCCAATTTACTGTCTTTGTGCTGCAGAAGCATTTTGCAGAGTTGTCAAGGGGCTTATTATATATAATTTTAATTATGTGCTGCCTAATGCTAGACATTCAGAAAGACATAGAAATCAGGGAAGAAAGTGCCTGGGAAAATTGCATGCACAAAATTGCAGCACAAAATAATTTATCTAAGTGCCTGAAATTTGAAGATAAATGGACGTGGGAGTGGGATTGACAATTTCAATGGTCAATGTGTATATGCTTCCTTGAGTTCAGTCAAAATGGGTTTAAAATAATTTCAAACTCCTACAGTAGTAAGGATCTGGAAAACAAGTTGCTGAATGAATTGTGTGGGTTACTTTTTCCACCCACAGGATTCAGGAACCATCTGATTTTACATGTATGGACATTGAACTGTTTAGTTGTAAGTGGTATTTGATCATGGAAGTGACTGAGATGTTCAAAAGTTGTAAATAGCCATGTGACGGCCTCTCTTGAAGAAGTCATACTGAAAAATTCAAGTCCAAGCATGAATCAAGGCATAATTTTTCCCCCCTGTCAAACATGATACCTCTTTCTCTGGTTTCAGGAGAAAAGCACCAGAAGATGTTATCAATGTTTTCTCCCCAAGAATAATGTAGATTACAAAAATATCTAAAGATCATTTGGATGAAGACTTGAGCTATCATTTTGTCTGTGCCTTCAGCTGGCAACCCTTTCAGATACTGTTTAGAGAAGAATAGAAGCTAGGAAACATGTGGGTATTATTGGGATTCAAAGTTAATCCTTTTATTAATGTCTTAATTTCAAAAGTAAGGATTACTGCTATTGAAATTCAAGATATAAATGTGTTGCTAAAACCTCCTTTTAAAAAAAAACCCACCAGGTCGTCTCATTCTGTGAAGAGACAGAAGGGTATTAATAGATTCAAAGCTCTTTCAGAATAACATTTAAAGAATTTTTTGAGAGCAGTTGTCAAAATGTCTAGTGAAGTAAGAAATATGCAATATGTGTAAAAGTATGTAACATCTGGAAGAATCAACCATGGAAATATTCCCTTGTCTTCAGGGTATTCTTTTCCTCTTGTATTATATCAAGCATTTTAGCTAATACATTGAGAATTGATATTTTTAAATTTTTTGTCTAGTATGTGACCCAGGAAGTATTGACATCCTTAACGACTTATTTATATCACAATTACCATCGTTACCTTTTGCTTCCCTTCTGTATTATCTAGAGATAAGGGTTGGGCTTTAGCAGAGCTGGTTAATCACCAACAGCAATCCATATTACCAATCAAAAGGTTGGCAGCTCGAAACCCAGGTCTGGGTGAGCACCCGACCTTCAGCCCAGCTTACTGTCCACCTAAGCACTTCAAAAACAGCTGGGAACTATGAATAGAGAAATTAGGCATGGCTTAAGTGGGGAGCTTTTTTATAACACCATAAAAGAAATACCAGAAAATGCTGGCAATCAAAAGGAAGGAGGAAGTCTGTGATCAAGGCTTTTTGCCATAGAGGATGGAGCAACAGCACCCCCTGTGGTTGGAATTTAGCACTACCTCCAGGATTCCAAAGTTGAGAAAAATGCTAACATAATACCTCTATCTGTTGTCTGTCCTGTCTGTTTAACAGCATTGAATATTTGCCATGTATATGTTCTGTGATCTGCCCTGAGTCCCCTTCGGGATGAGAAAGGCAGAAGATAAATGCTGCAAATAAATAAATAATAGAGATGAATGGGAATACATCCTGTTGACCCTTTAAAAATAGTAAGCACTTCATAACCGTGAAACCCATATTCACAGTTCTGACCAAAAAAATTAATTCAATTTTTTGATAATTACTGTTATCTTTTTCTCTTTGAACTGACGTTTTGTTCAATCCCAAGGATCATGCAAACATTGACCAAAGGGCCTGCTAAATGTATAGTCAATGTTTGCATATTTCTTGAACTCAAACAGAGAGCAAAAAACTAGGCCAAATGAATTTTTACATATTTTGAAACTTTTAAGGTAGAGCAAAATGCCAGCACCACTATTATTAACTGCAGGCCCGAGCAAATGCCCCCATACATAAAGTCATAAGTCTTTGAAAATATGTGATTCATTTAATAATAATAAAAGATTGCATGTCTTTAGCAAACAACCATAAACTGTTCCTATTGTAACAATTTTCAAGATAAGTACACTGCACGCAGCCCATCAGTGGAAAGTGTCCAACAATAGTGACTTTTAACCTTGTCAAGAAAAAAATATATAATATGTCCCTGCCGTGCTATTAAATGCAAATTGCCAGTATTTTTCATACCAATACACTTGGAAGCAGAGGTCAGCCTTTGAATATCCCCAAAGCCTGGTGATCCATGACAGATGTGAAAACTGGAATGAGATGGTAATATATCCCCACTCATTTTCCATAAGATTCAATACTGTACAGAAAAACTATTGCAATGCACATAGGAACAAGGGTTGTTGTCCATCTCCCTGATTACCCAGAGCAGTGCAGTGGTTAGAGATACAGGATGAATTTCCCACTAGATTATAAAGCTCCCTGGGGGCCCATTCCCATTACACAGTTATAGTGTGGTGCTCCCACTTTAATCGCCATGGCAAGATCCTATAGAATGCTAAGAATTGCCCTTTATGTAAAGTGACTTTGGATGATCTACAAATATATATCTTCCATCCTTGTCTTCCATTGGGGTATTCTAGGTACTTGAAGGAAACAGTCTGCTTCACAAGGAATTCCCCTTTCTTGTTGTTCATATGACCAACATTTTACATCTCCCCACAAGAAATTAATAACGGATATCCAGCGGAAGAAAAGGATTGTGCTTAGACAGGGACACCAGTGGGATAAGAGCTGAATATCATTTCTGTTCATGGTCACCAAAGCTGGATTGTCAATAGTACAATATCAGCAACTGCTCCATGCTCTCTGTGGCCAGATGCCTTATGCTGCTGTGTGTGGCACACATATGCATTTAAATACCTCTGAGGCTGCCAGATCAGGACTAAACCCAACTCTGAAATGGCAAGACCAGCACCTGAAGCTTCAGGACAATTCCCTGTAATGCCATTGGGAAGTGGAGATAGACCCTAGTGATACTACTAGCAACTGCCTTGAGAATCAACTACAGTTTCACAGGATATGCTAGTCCAATAAACAATACTGAGCTGAATGAATGAGGAATACATACACCCATTTCAAGACAACACTCTTGCCCTGAGTTTCCTTATCCTTGCTCTGCGCACCAGACAACAGTGGACATCCATGAATCCTACTCTAAAGACACAGATCAATACAAGTTTCTCTCCTATTCTTTTCAAGACGTTCTAGAGTTTGCTTGTTGTTGTTGTTGTTGTTGTGTGCCCTCGAATCATTTCCAACTCATTACAACCCTATCAAGGAGCTTTTCTTGGCGATATTTGTTCAGAAAGGAGTTGCCATTGTTTTCCTTTCAGGCTGAGGAACTGTGATTTGTGCAAGGTCACTGAGTGGACTTTCATAGGTGAACAGGGATTTCAACTCTGGTCTCCAGAGCCATAGTCCGGTGTTCAAACCACTAAATCATACTGGCTCTCTAGAGTACATTGCTTATGCCGTTGCCCAACTCTGATACAAGTTACGAAGCAGGTGATACATTGCTATCCTCTGAAATTCTGGCCTAAGTTGCGCCAGATGGTACACAGGCAAGGAAGGATGCCTAGAACTGATCTCCCCATAGAGGAATCCTACTGGCTAATCATGCAAGGACTCTTTGCATACAGATGATGCATCTACACCAGGGGTCCCCAAACTAAGGTCCATGAGCCAGATACGGCCCTCCAAGATCATTTTCCCGGCCCTTACTCAGGGTCAACCTAAGTCTGCAATTACTTGAAAACTCACAACAACAATCCTATCTCATCAGCTAAAAGCAGGCCCACACTTCCCACTGAAATACTAATAAGTTTATATTTGTTAAAATTGTACTTCATTTTAATTATTGCATTGCTTTTAAGTGGGGTTTTTTTTGCACTACAAATAAGATATGTGCAGTGTGCATAGGAATTCATTCTTTTTTTTTCAAATTATAATCTGGCCCTTCAACAGTTTGAGGGATTGTGACCTGGCCCTCTGTTTAAAAAATTTGAGGACCCTTGATCTACACTGTAGAATTACCACATCGATACTACTTTAACTACCATGGCTCAATGCTATGGAATCTTGGGACTCTCATGATTCCATAACATTGAGCTAGAGTGGCATCAAACTGCATTAAATCCACAGTGCAGATGTCTTAAGAATCCACATAATTTTACAAGAACTCCCCTCAGCATTTGCTGATTTCTCTCTTAAGTTCCAGTCTCAGTCTTCAGAACTAAACTGTCCCACAGGTTTATACTACCTAATATATGTACACGCAAACCACAGTGAGTTATGTATCCTTCATCTCCATAGACCCCAGAAACGTGAGCCCCACTGAATATTGGCTGTGTTTTTGAACAAAAACAAAAGAGTGAAGACATGCACCCGTTGAAGATCTGGCCTCTCTCTATAGGATACATGTTTACAATGGCCACGGGGGTATTTCTTATACACTGCTCCAAAGCACTTAACATGCACCTTGCCAACAAAAGAATTACTCAGTACACGCTGGAGGCAGTACAATTGATGATGAGGCCTAGGCAGAGACACTAAAGGAGAATTTTATAGAATGTTTGCCAACTTAGATTTACTGGGAATTATAGCCCTTGGGAACAATATCACAAGGGGAGAAAACCACTGCAGCCATTATATACACTACTATAGGTGCCCTTAAAAATCTGGAAAACCTGTAATTAGCTTAGCATTGTAACATTTTAAAAATAGCCTGCAACAATTCTTTTTTCATTTTCCTTCTACAGCTCCTATCCTCCCTTTGCATGATTAGGAGAGGTGGCAAATACATTATTAACATTTAAATCTCTGCCGAGTACCATGGCTACAATCCTCTACACATTTACTCAGGAGTAAATCCCATTTAAGTGTACAGGATGAATTTCTGAGGAATGCTATTACTGATGGTTGACCAATCTTAGAAGTAGCGCGTTACACAGTTCTGTGAGGAAATACTTTAATATTGGAGCTGTTTTTAGGTAATTTTGGCACTAAATTTGTGAAACACAATACAATTTGATGCCATACATGGTTCTTGGTCCTTTCACAAATTCTACTTCTCTTTAAATAAATATAATTTACAAATAGTATAAATTGTTACACAAAGTTCTCATATTTCCTTTGTGAACAGGACAGTGGATCAATCAGTCAAGGCTGGGGACAAAAACATCAGCCTCTAGAACAGTGGTTGCCAACCTGTGGTCTGCAAGAACTAAAATAGTGGCTGAGAATGTGGGAAAAGGGTTGCCCAGTGAGTTTTCATGGCCAAGCCACTTCTGTTTGACACACCACAAATCACTCACAAGAATGGATGGGAACATTAGTCACAAATCTACCTTTGCAGGTATTTCCCTAATTTATCAGAAGCAAAATTAGAGGAAGATATGTTTATACAATGACTAAAATAGAAAAATAGGCTTGAAGTTCCTTCAAAAGTGTGATTGCTAAAGTCCTTGGGAAAAAATAAGAATCCAATTATGCATTCATTGTTGGAAACATCTTGGAAGAATTCAAAGCTTTGTGAATCTCAGTGAATAGTAAAATTAATTTATTGACTGTGCACTTGGACTTTCCCCCCAGAACTTAGGTGCAATAAATGAGGAGTAGGGTGAATGTTTTCATTAAAACATGAAAGAGATGGAAAAGAGATACCAAGGAGCGTTAATATGATGGGGGATTATTGCTGGATGCCACATCATGAAAACCAGGAAGCAGGACACGAAAAGAAAGGCAACAGATGTAACTTCACTGGCAAAAGAAAAAGGAGCCACTAAGCCTTTTGAATAAGGTTCAGATGCACATAGCCAAGTTTTATAGTTTTTGTAAATCAATATATTCGGAATTGGCCACAAAATAGTTTTCGTGTGGTGATTCTTTCTCTACTAATTTCATTCAGTCACATATTGCAACATTAAAAAGTCAAAGCAAGTTATGAAACATTATCTTTTTGTGATCTGAGGTCATTTTTGGATTTAGAATACCAAATTCCTATGAAGACAGCATACTTTTGTTAATGACCTTCAATTTTGCAGGCCTGTGTTAGAGCTGAAACCAAGTTGGTTAC
Source organism: Anolis sagrei (assembly GCF_037176765.1). Lineage (NCBI taxonomy): Eukaryota > Metazoa > Chordata > Lepidosauria > Squamata > Anolidae > Anolis > Anolis sagrei. Next base: position 107,374,570 of record NC_090023.1, read on the forward strand.
AACCATTGAATTAACTGCCAAATGCTGAGTTGGCACACAGATGCAGTCGTTCTACTCTAGCTGGCAGTGGGATTTAGAATATAAGTAATTATGTTTCTTACAACATATTTAGGGTTTTTAATTTTTTTAATAAAGTGAGTAAACATTGTTACTCTTCTGAAGTTGAAACAATAATGATGGAAAGTTATAATTTTAGCCTAATCAGCAAATGTTCGTCTGTCTGCGAAAAATGTTACTATTGGCCAAATTATATCTCTCCCTTGGAACCTGGCAAGGGATGAAGCTGCTGCTCGCCTCCTGAACTCATTTCTTCCCTCTGAACTCACCCCTCTCCTCCTTCCTTTTATTCTTTACCAAAATACTGCATGGGATCACAAGCCTTCTCTGCAAGTCTAATAACTTTGCAGGAAGCCTCTGAGGAATGCTAATGACCTTGTAAACCAGGGCACAGACCTCATCCATCATCCAACCGCTTTACTCCCAGTGGAATGTCACTTCCAGAAATGTTAGCCTAAAACAACAAAGAATCTTGTGGCGCCTTAAAGATGCAAACATTTAGGCTTTCATGGACGATGTTCCACTTTGCCATATGTTTGAAATAGTCTCTTGAGGCATTACGTATGCACGCACACATACATACAGTCAGAATTGTCTATCACCTACATAGCTACATTAACCACCCTAGTTATATAGCTATGTAGTGCCTGGGCCTGCCCCCACTCCCAACCTCACTTACTGGTTGGCAACCACTGTCACTGATGGGAAGCAGATGACCAATGTTCCATCCATTCTTGTGAGTGATTTGTGGTGTGTCAAACAGAAGTGCCTTGGCCATGAAAACTCACTGGGCAATCCGTTTTCTACATTCTCAGCCACAGAGGAAACCAATGGCAAACCCATTCTGAAAAAGGTTATCCCTATGGGCATCATAAGTCAGAAATGGCTTGAAGGCACACAACAAACAAAGTGTTCCAACACAGGTTTACATGTATTTTTACACATTAAATCAGTGGAATTTGTTTAGATTGGTTTGAAATGAAGTATATGATGACCAAAATTATCCTGATTTCTCAAAGTAGCATTAGGAGTCTGCAGTAAATTAGTATCTTTGGTTAGTTACTGCCATGCTCTCACCATTAGCTACAAGTCGTAACCTTCTGTAGTTCCAGCGTGGACTGTGCATTCTAGCACTAGACACATTTTGAGAGCTGGTATGATGTAGTATACATTCAGTCATTATTGACCACTAACGTGAACTCCTAGCAATTATGAAATCATTAGTCTATCTTATGTTCTCGTAACTGCTAAACAAGATGCCAAACGTTGTGATTTTTTTTAAAGTTAACATTCTTGTTCCAGCCATGGAAGATAGAGTCAAACCCCTTGATTAAGTGTAGCTCAGCTATTTCAGGGTGCTTTGGGTGACAGAAAGAGTACACACACCTAAACATTGTATCTTTCCATTATCTCAATTCATATTATTTTAAAATAATTTGTTCAATCCCTGGCCCAGTTGTATATAAATGAAGCATAGAACACATTGTAGAAAGCTGCCTTGTACTGAGTCCGAAACTGATCCACCTATCCTAGTATTACTGATTTGGTTGACCGTGACTCTTTAGGTTTAAAGCAGGACTTTTCCTAGCTTTCATAGAGATCCTTGGTGGTCTCCCATCCAAATATCATTGAATCTTGCTTAGCTTTGAAATCAGACAAATGCCAATTTAAAGTGTTGTGCTGCAGTGGATCAGTGAGGAATACAGCATAATACAACTGGGATCTGAACTCCACTGTATTCCTTGTCCCAGTCATCACTTCTTCCATAGGGGAAAAATGAAGAGCAGCCAAGATTGAGCACTGGTTCTCCTATGTTCCCCATCACTTGCCATGTCTGTTCTTTCTGTTTAGTGGCTTTACTCTCTGTAGCCTCTGTTCTGAAAGGTTTCAATAGCTGGACCTTCTAAATTTTATTTAATGACATATTTCACATTAGCACATCCTAAATGAAATCAGATGGTTTCTGGACCAGGTAAGAGAACACAGGAGTTTTTATCACCTGCTTTCTGGCACAATTTTTCAGATTTTATTATTAACATTTAGAAGGTGTCAGTTTTGGCTAGGAAAATAGATGTAGCAACATTTATCCTCCAGGAATAATGTCATATGTTGATTCCCAAGAATTTGATGCAATGGCAATATGCATATTCTTTGGCATGTGGCATGTCCCAAGTTGTCTCTGCCAGATGTTTCATGTGGTAAAGCACAAATATGCACATCCTAATCTACAAAGAGGACAAAGATTAAGTATAATTGCACTAGACACATTTTGAGAGCTGGTATGATGTAGTATACATTCAGTCATTATTGACCACTAACGTGAACTCCTTTCATTGCCCCAAACAAAAGTTCTTAAGACAAACTTGTACATTTTTGACTTTCAGGATTGAAAATAAACAGTGTTCGTACTGCACTCCTCTGTGTAATCATTTCTGCTTATTTTTACTCTTGTTTTATATTTTGTTTTAATATTGTTTTATGTTGTTTTAACTTGATTTTATGCATTGTCATGTGCTATAATTTAACTCTGTTGATTGGGCTTGGCCCTATGTAAGCTGCCCTGAGCCCCCTTTTGGGAGATGAAGGTGGGGTATAAAAATAAAGTTGTTGTTGTTGTTATTGTTGTTGTTGTTGTTGTTGTTGTTGTTGTTGTTGTTGTTATTCCTCAGATAGTCATCTAAAAATTGCACTGAAAGGTTGGGTCTTACCAGTGGATGTTCATCCCTGGCAGAAGGCTGTGACTGCAACAGTTTTGTGGTTGGTGTTGGGATTGTAAATGGTTACATCACAAGGGATGAGTTTACAACATACTGTCCAATTCTCCCATGTTTTCAGCAGTGACTGTTACAATTAATCCAGCTCTTATTAAAATGTATTGGTGTCCCTCTCCTCCTCTCACTGTGCCATTGATCCTTGGTTTAGCCCAGCTGCTATAAACTGGGTTCATAGTACAAAAGTAACTTGAACTCACTTGGTTCAGGCAAAAGCAAAGTTCTGCAGCATTTCCTAGCTTGCATGTTTTTCCTCATTAATAATGTTTGCTGTCTTGACCACACTTGTCCTGCGTGCTTGAATATATCATCCTCAGTAAAGAAAATATCTGAAGCTTTCTTCAAAGATTGTCTTATGATATACAACTAATGTTAATTTACACATCTTGAAGTACCCTGGATGGAGTTATCCCTAACAATAGATTTCTTTGACTTTGACTGGAATTCTGGCACACATGAAACCTCAGCTTATGAATTCATAAATACTGGATGATATTAAAATCTGAAATTGGCATTGTCTTGTTAGCCAGCTTCAATTGCACCATGCCTTTATTTGCTAAAAATGAGTTTCCCACTCCCAAACATCCCAGCTGTGAATGCTTTCCTTGAAAAATAACTTAGGCAAGTCATATATATTATTTGAAAAAAATGTATTACTAAGGAAGATGCACACTGCTTGCTGATTTTATGTCTTTATAGAAAGCAATCATTCTAAAACCATGTCAAGGCACTGAAAACACATAAAACTGAATGGAATGGCATGGACTGATAAGTTTCTTATTTCTTTCTCTTCTTAAAATGAAACATAACTTCATAAATATTATGAGCTCACCTCTGGTAGATGCCAATAGAGAAGGTGATGTCAATTTTTTCATATAATGTATCTTCTGGGAAGCTGTTGAAATCTGCTTTTGTTTGCTTTAATTAAGCTTTAGGTAATATAATTTTTCATTCTGTTGCCTCTTATTACATCAGGAATTACAGTGTGTGGATAGGATGTAGTTTTCTCTTATTGTTTTTTTTAAAAAAGTTATTGGGGGAATAACTGATCAACTCCAGTGATTTTAACCTTTTTGTCACAATGAATTTCTTTGAGATTCTGGTTCACAGTTTCTAAAAAAACAAATATAGTACTTATTTTTAAGATAACATGAAAGAAACCAAGGAAAACAAATGTGCCCAATTTCCACGGACCCATCTACATGGTCCAAAGCATTGCTACTTAGGACTGGTTTCAGAGTCAATGGAAGTGTTTTCACACTCTGCTTCCAACCATGGTAGAAATAGGAGTGAAGCCCTGATCATCAAGCCAGGATGAACCTGGTTTGCCGCTGCTGGATGGTCACCTTTTTGTCTTATGTCACTGCAGCAGCAATCACGGACCCCTGGATATCTCTTGGCCATTGCCACATGCCTTTGCTGATGACAGCAAAGGCGTCCGCATAACTTGGGGGAAGAAGGGGACATCTGACAATGGTAAAAGTAGCTGGTGATGGCCAGGAGCTCTTTGGAACTCTGTGGCTGCTGCTGTAGTGACAAGCTTTAGAAGAGGTAAATGCTATCTGCAGGTAAATACCCTGCAGAGCACAAGTAAAACAGGATAATGGCACTGGCTTGTGTGAACAGCGGGCCAGTTTGAATGAGAACTGGCCTAGCAATTAACACCAACTCCAAAGTGCAGGATTGCTCTGGAGTATCAGGGAAGCCACAGAGCATTCCTCAATTTCTGCTAATGCTGAACCTATTCACGGGCTTTGAGATCAGCAGGAGTGGCCCTTCTCTCAGTTCCACTAGCGTCTCAAGCACAGTTGATGGGGAGGAGAGAGAGGACCTTCTCTGTAGTGGCTCCTCGGCTCTGGAATACCCTCCCAAAAGAGATTATGTTAGCCCTCATCCTTGACTCCTTCCAATCCAGCCTAAAAACAAGCAGGTTTTTGGCCTTGAGTAGGCTGAAATGGGCCCATATGAGGCTGACACCTTGGCACTTTAGCTGTGATTTGAAGGCAGCTAGTTTTAACTACAGGTGGTCTGTATTTTAAATTGTGTTTTTATTTCATTTAATGTGTTAATAGTGTGTTAATAGTGGCTGTATATTATGTTATATACTGCACTTGTAGTGCCTTGCAAGCCACTCTGAATCTCTTTTGGGAGATGGTGGTGAGATATAAATAATAATAATAATAATTATTATTATTATTATTATTATTATTATTATTCGTGAAAGCAAAACCTATATTCTCCCTTTCCTTCCAGGAACTTTGCTTGGCAAATGGAAAACATTGTGTTGCCTTTTGTCCAATTTGCAATTATATAACAGAAAATTACCTTAGAAGCATTAAAAAAGCAGCCGAATATTGGAAGGTGACTCCATGAAACTATTAAACAGGATCAAACCACAAGGCTGTTTAACTTATTAATCAGAGCAGGGCTGTCTGTGGAAATGCATCACAATGACTTGAGAGCAAGTTGTTTTGTGAACACTACCTTGAGTTCAAAGTCTGAAGGATCAAGGGAGCTGTATTCCCCCTTCCTGCCTCTGTGAAACAGAATTAAAAGAACAACCTTTTCTGGATCCATTGCAATTTTAAATCTTTTATGTGTTTTGAGCCTAAGCAACAGCTGGCCTTATATTTGCTCCACTGATTTATTGAAGAACCAAACTCTCTTCCTGCAGCTCTTTGAACTGAGGTACATCATCAATCACAATCCCCATGCGTCATTCATTTCACATCCATTTGGGGGGTTCTTTTAAAGTTACTGTTACTGTTATGATGTCAAAGAAAATGGAAATCTGGAGTGACATTTTCAATAGAAAACTGAAGTTTGCAGATTGTTTTGGGTTTATAGGTTCCAAAATATGTTTTGACTTATTATTTCTTATAATTAAACATTATTATAATGATGCCAACTTCATTAAGCAGCAGAGAAAAGATAATCTGCTCTACAAAGTAGCAAAGGCATTTGGGATTTATTCTTTTTGGGGGGAGAAACATGTAAAATCATGAAACTTCACTGCATTCCTTTGAAGTTTTGAGCTATGCATACATTTGCCTGAAAAGTTACCTGAAGGAAATAAATCTGTTTAGGAGTCAAATGAGGGGTGTTCTCTGTTCCCACTTAAGGCAATTGGTTTTGGTACCAACTTACAGATGGTAACCTTTTAAACCACAGTTGTAAAATAGGTGTTTCATTTTCATGGCAGTGAAACAGCCAGAGGCCTGCTGCCCTTTGTGAAGGTCTTGCGAATGCAAAGTATTTGTTTCCAAAGTCTGTAGGTCAGGAAATACTAAGGGATTACATCCATCATTGGAAGTGCAGGCATTGAGACTGAGTCTGTGGGATTCTGAGTACAAAGCAGGTTTGGGGGCCCTATTCAGTTATGCAGCATTAACACATGGACCATGTCTATGTTTGCATGAAAACTGAGGTCTGGATCTAATCTTGGAGTTGTTCTACACTGTACAGTTAATGCATCTTGACACCACTTTAACTGTCATGGTTCAATGCTATGGAAGATGGGTATTGCAGTTTTACAAGGTCTTTAGCCTTCACTTCCAAAACTATAAACCCTAAAATTTCATAGCATTGAGCTATGGAGTTAAAGTGGTGTCAAACCACATTAATTTTACAGTGTAGATGCAGCTTTGGTAAGATTTTAGTGAGATAAAGCACCACTAACACACATTTCAATGGGTCTAAAGGATTGCTAAATCCAAACTACAATTATCACACATAACACTAAGAAGTGTCTTGGAAGCTAAAGTAGTCATCACACCAGGGCTTTAAAGCAGGAAGCATTGCATTTCTGCTGCCTGCAGAATTCTGGGAAATGTAGTTTAGGGTGGGGCCTTTTGAATTCTCAGCTACAGAGGTCCTCGCCGTTCCAAACTACATTTTCCAGAATTCTGCAGGTAACAGAAATGCGGGACTGCCCGCTTTAAAGCCCTGGTGTGATAACGTGATTAGTTGTCCCTCATCCCAAGTTGTCCCCATTCTATAATAAGAACAGTGTTGGAGCCATCAGTCAAGAAACTGAGTTGGATAAGGAGATGGAGTTATAAGAATGTGGTTTCTATTGTAAGATAGCAGTCTCTAATTTTACAGAGAAGAAGAACCAGATATCATGGTCTTGAGAGAGTCTTGAGATGTCTATTCAAATCATAGGGAAATATACATCAAGCCTGTATGTGGTCCTTCAACATTACTGCAAACTGAACTATTCTCTAATAAACATGTACTGTATTCCCATTTTAAAGAAAGATATCATCAACATATAACTTTGAAACTGGCCCCTAAACCCAACGTAAAATATCTTTGCAACAAAGATGTGTGGGAATCAGGGCAGTAACCACATCCCAGTGTTTACCCATCAAATTGTTTGTACATCTCTTTAACTGAGGGGGAAAAAGCAACATAGCTAAGAATACGAAACACTGTGAACTAAATCTGAGTGCTTTTCCGCCTGCGCTTGTTGTAAAAATGTTCTGGTCTGCCTTAGATTGTTAAATGTTTCATCCTTGTAACCATTTTGATCTCCATTAATTATAGGTCAGGGAAGCTTATAGAGGCACCCTGTCTTTTTTAATACACACAAGATTAATTATATGGTTCCTGCATAAAATGAACCACCAGTGGTTTTACAACAACAACAAAAAAATCTGTTTCCTTTGAGAAGCCCCTGGATTTAAAGGGGGGGGGGGGAGAGAAAACTGTACAAAGTTAAACTGTTACAGGAAGCAGAACAGCTGCCAAATTACTTTGCCTGTGAGCTTTACCCTCATTATTAGACTAAATGAATGCCCCCACCCCAACACTTTCATCTTCTTCCAGGCACAAGGAAAAGTAAAGGAAAGAGAGAAAGAGAGAAATCACTTTGCACAAAGAAGTGTCTCTGAAGTTTGGAATGTACAGTGGTTGTTTGAAGGCTTGATTTATACCTGACACCTTTCTTAAAGCTCATTGTTGAGACTCGTCTGTTTGCAAATCAACCGCAGACTGACTGCTTGAGGTACTTCATCTCATGGCGACCACATAAGCTACGATAAAGCGTACAGGGAATGGATAATGCTTTAGCGAAAGGTGTATGTGAGATGCGGTAGAGGAGGATGTGTGTGTATGTGTATGTGTTGAAGAGTCAGATCCCTAATGCAATTCAGAAGCATCATGTAGAGTTCTGAGTGAAAGATGGGTAGATAGGGCATGCAAGGAAAAGAAAGTATCAGGGAAAAGCGAGATGCAATAAGTGTGCTACAAGGAGGTCTAACAGGTTAGGCAAAATGATATACAAGTTGTGACACCTGGGTATGTCACAGAAATATAAAATATACACATAGGTTGGTTCAGAATGATATCAGTTCCTCCACAGGGAATAGCTCAGCAACATGGCTAGAACCTGACCGAATGCATCTAGAGATAGAAATGCTTGTTGTTGTTGATGATGGTGATGATGATGATGATGATGAAAATGATGTGTGCTTTCAAAACATTTCCAGCTTATGGCCATTCTAAGGGCAACCCATCACAAGGTTTTCTTGGCAAGATTTCTTCAAAGGAGGCTTGCCTTTCCCTTTCCATGAGACTGAAAGAGTGTGACCACCTGAGAGAGTGTCATCTAGTGGGTTTCCGTGGCTGAACAGGGATTCAAACATCATAGTCCAATGCTGAAACCATTACATAATACTACTTCTTCTTTTTAAGGGTTCATATAAATCCAAAGGCACAGTTTTGGCAGCCATATTCAAGAACAGAATTACTTCTCCCTTTTGGAAGCAGACCTAGGAAGTGCAACATGAAAGAACTGCCTTATATCCAGTCTGGCAAATGTCAGTCACCAAGACCATTATAAACCTAATGCCTTTAATCTACGTGTAGAAAAACAGTTGCATAAATGGACATAAAATTGCATAGGATTCTACTAACTGAAATGATCTGAAATTGCATAACTGGACTGTCCAGCTAATCAAACTTTCTCTTTCAATGATACAAAGAGTATCTGGCAGAAGGAATACTCAGTTAGAAGAAGTCTTCCTTTAATGGAAGGATGCTTTTCGCTGATGAGAATGTTTGATCGTACTTTATATTTCAAAGCCATTTGAATGAGTTATTGGAGAATGTAGACTTTTATTTCAAGTTACTTGGAGTCAGTTTTGTAGTAGAAAAAAAATCATTTGTTTCTTGTGATTGCAACAGTACTAATGGTAATCCCATGAGGCAAAGTATAATTTTAAAAGACATTTTTAGTGAAACAAAATAGTTTAGCTGTCAAGCACATACAGAAGGGGAAGAGCTTCTGTATGGCAAAATACACCAGCAGATTACGTAAAATACAAGGTAGTAAAGCTTTTACACTTAGGGTGTCAATCAGTTTTGTTTGTCTGCTTCAAATACTAAAACTGTCTGACTTCCACTTAACTTAAATGAAAGTTTTCAAGAAATGTTGCTAAAAGGGCAAGCTGACATCCCACAAGATGACTCTAACTGAGAGCAGTTCATGGTCTCCATATCAGGGATGTAGCAAATCCACTCTGGGTTTTATTCTAGACTTTAATGGAACTATACATGGTACCGGTCTATCTCCGAAAGCAAGTTCAGCATCTTTGTCATTCCTTGAAAAGAGAGATGAAATTCAATGATGATTTATTTCATCATTGACTGTGAGGCATTTCTTTCTGACTCTAAGGACCTCATCACATGGAGGCCAAGAAGTCAGGGGACAACAGGAGAAACCACAGGCCAGTGAAATGCTGTGTTCCCTTAATGTCATGGGGTTCCTTCCCATGATGTTTCCCCGCTGTCCCCTGCCTCCTCCCCAGCTTCTCTTTAAGGTGTTGCATGTACACCTGACTCCTCTAGACTCAATTTCTCAGTGCTGCCATCATGCTCTCAGCATGGAGCTCCACTGGAAGTAGTCCATTTGATGGGCTCCGGGGGACTCCAGCCTAGCAGTGTGCCAACAACTCAGAGAAGTACAGAGAAGATGCTTCTTGATTTCAATGTGATGAGGTCCTAAGTGCCATTCCACACCATAGAATTACAGCTCTATGATTCCCTTTAACTATCCTATAGATCCTTAAATGCAGTTCTTAGGATTTTATAGAACTATTCCTGTTAAAGTGACATCATAGCACTATGACTGTATAGTGTAAAAGGGCACTTAGTGGCTGTAGCAATTCTTCCCCAAGGTACTGAAGATGACCCAAGGCATTTGAATGCAGAGGAAAAGAACAAAATGATGATGATGATATTTTGCCATGTATAACAGCCAATTGGGCTGGCAGTCAAATATTTCCCAAATACTGCCAAAGGAACAGTGATTTCAGCAGTGCCAGAAGGCCCTAGGCTAGCTTAAGGGTGACAGGGCCTGTATGCCTTGAGACATAAAGCTTCACATTTCTTTCAGCCATCCCAAATTTCCTACTGACAAAGGTGGATGCTTTACCCCGGCTTGGCCCACAACTGTAATAAAATTTGCCCTCTGTTATATTCATGGAGAGAAGATGAAGTTAATCCTTTCTTCTTTTTTGTATTTTTGTGTGTCGTATCATCATTTTCAGTAAATATTTACAATTATTATACCATTACAAGGGAGAAAGGGAAAGTGTATGTAGCTAAATTTAGTAGTTTCAAATACTCCACACTTAATATAATTAAGGTGTGTTATCATTTAGGTTGAGACCATATGATGTTAAAATCCTGAGTCTATTGACCCAGAAAATTCCTCTTTTGTCTAAAACGACTGAATGAGATTGCACCTCAATTGCAAATAGGGACAAATCAGAGATTTCCACCTTGGCAATGAGTTTTTATTTTAAGCATTTGCGGAGGATGAAACATTTGGCTTATTAATTGATCTATTAGGTCTTATTTATTAATTACTTTCATATATATGTGTGTGTGTACTACATACACACACACATGTACATATATTTATTTTTGGGGATTATGTGCATCTTACTGTCATCCAAAATAAACTTTAAAAAGTACTGTTTGTTTGTAATTATGTACTGTATATGTGTTTGTGCATGTGTGCATAGTGTGTGTGTATTCAGTTTTCATATTCCGAAAAGGCCTTTGAAGTGAAATGACCTTAATGGCATAATTGGAAAATAGCTTCCAGGGACTTAGAAAAATACAACCCATGATTCTATGGCAAACCAATCTGGAAATGCTAGAGTTTTGTCTGATGAGAGATGTTTCCTCAAGCTGTGAACACTGAATTTTGTCAGTGTTAGAATTCATCACTCATTAGGAAAAGCAACATGGCTTTAAACCAGTGTTTACATTTGATAAGCCCCTTTGGTGGAAGCATTAAGCAGAAAGAGGCAGCCACCTGAGGCAGAACATCCTGAGTGTCAAGTAAAAGCAGTCCATTGTTAGTAGTGTAATTTTTATTGTAATTTTTTCTGTCCTGGGTAAGAAAAGGTACTTGTGGGTACTCATTTGCCAAAACAATTTGACTAGTTCAGAGTAGTATGTATCTACACTTGAGTGGCAGATTAAAGTCTCCATATGTCTTGGTCCAGTCCTTCGTAGAAGACCATGGAGACAACAGGATCAGAAAATGATATTTCACATTATGATGAGTTTTGGGGAATGGATAAATAATTGCTTTACATCCAGAATGAAGCAGATCTAAGGCTGGATCTACACTGCCCAGGATCTGTTCCCAGATTATCTTTTTATTCCATTTTATCTGGTAGTGGACACTCATATAATCCAGTTCAAAGCAGATAATCTGTGATCAGATCCTGGAATATAGGGCAGTGTAGATCCAGCCAGAGAGAGATTTTGAAAAATATTATGCTACTAAGCAAATTTTGGAAAAATACTTTTCTGGATGACATCTTCCAGAATCCCATGGCCTAAACTGAGCTCTCCAAGCTATTCTCTTAATATTTCCCCACCTAGAAAAGACGGCAACATCGGACAGAGCTTGATAAGGTTATTTTTTGGTCTATAACCTTTTGAATATTCCAGATATAATTGCCAGTAATCCATAAAGTAACTTCTACAAGCTCTCCTTTTTAAACACACAAGTAACGAGCTTGCATGCCGTCATACAGGCTGAACAAACAGGATTACAGCGCCAGCAGTTTCACAAACGCCACATCTTTGCTGCCTGTAGGCATAGCAACGATAGTACGTCTTGCAAATTCTGTCTTCAAAAGAGGCGCTAACTTGCAGGAACATATTGTGTTGTCTGCAAAACATCTGAAAATGAATTACACATAATACAGTAATCAGATAAGTATCAGGCTGGGCTCCTATCCAGCCAATTCAAAGAACAGGGACAAATGAGAGGAGCTTGGAAAACAACGAGGCAGAATTGACTGGGAGTATGACAGGACAGAGAGGCAGCATTTGTTACAGGTGTTTTCTCACATTCCTATTGTTCTGAAGTGAATATAGCAGAAGGTATGCTGTGGCAAACCACAAAAAAGTCATAGAAATGAGAAAACAAGGAAGGCAAAAGGACAGAGCACTGCTCTTTTTCAAACAGGTAGCTGCATTAGCCTGTTCCAGTGTATAAAAGTGCTGCAACACTTCTGTTGTTGAATATGTGAACTCGTTTTAATTAAAAACTTGGTTAATAATGTGTTGGCAGTTAAGATTCATATAACAGTTGTCTCTTTTGTGGTTTCATATATAAATCACCCTTACTTGCATTTGTCTATTGTGTGATATAAAAATATAATGGGAAATAAGAATTGCATTTAATAGTGCTCTCACCTGTCTTTCTGAGTACAAATCACTCACATGTTATCAAACACTTTGACTAATCAAAGCATTAAAGCAATTCACAGCACCCAGTAGGGGTTAACTCCCTTTTCCAGAAATCTGAAACCGAAAATCTTTTCGTCACCAGCTTCTGCCCGTGAATCTCATTTATCTCTTAGATCCTCTCTCTTCAGCATTGCATCTCATACACAACATAAGTAGCAAACAAATGAAACATGAGGCTGGGGATAGCAAGGCAAAGGTAATGAAATGTCACATGTATAGACAGTCTCATTATGTATATGCAAACACAGATATTCCCATTTTTTTGTTTAAAAAACCAGCATACCCTGAATATTGAGCACATCTGGTTCCAAGCATTTCATATTAGAGATACTCAACCTGTACTTAAATGAAATAAGAAACAAGAAAGCAGTCAAAGTTAAAGATAAGCAAATTACATTTAACCCAACCTTCCTAATGCTGTGACTCCTTAATAAAGTTCCTCATGTTGTGATGACCCCCAACCATAAATTATTTTTGTTGCTTCTCCATACCTGTAATTTGCTACCTTTATGAACTACTTTTATGTAAATATCTGATATGCAGGATGTATTTTCATTCACTGGATCAAATTTGGCACACATACCCAATACGTCCAAATTTGAGTAATGGTGTGGTTAGGGGGATTGATTTTGTCATTTGGGAATTGCAGTTGTTGGGATATATAGTTAACCTACAATCAAAGAGTATTCTGAACTCCACTAATGATGGAATTGAACCAAAATTGGTGCACAGAACTCCCATGACGAACTGAAAATACTGGAAGGGTTTGGTGGGCATTGACCTTGAGTTTTGGAGTTGTTCATCTACATCAGGAGGACACTGTGGACTCAAACAATGATGGATCTGGACCAAACTTGGTACAAATACTCAATATGTCCAAATGTGAACACTGGTGGAGTTTGGGGAAAACAGACCTTGGCATTTGGAAATTGTAGTTACTGGGGTTTATAGTTCACCAACAATCAAAGAGCATTCTGAACCCCACCAACAATAGAATTGGGCCAAACTTCCCACACAGAACCCCCATGACCATCAGAAAACAGTGTTTTCTGATGGTCTTTGGCAACCTCTCTGACACTCCCTCATGACTCCCCTAAGGGTCACAACCATCAGATTGAGAAATGCTTATTTAACCAAATGCAAACTAAAATAAATGACATATGAGGTCTGGGAGGAAAGTTCAATTTTCCTAATACACACTAACCAGATGTCTTTCTTTCATGACCCCAGGCAAAGAGAATGGGAAGACAATGCTTCAGACAGTTTTCCTGTAAGAGTGACACCAAGCTGCAAAATGGCAACTGAATAGACAATAAAGTTAGAATGAAACCATATGGTTTGATCTGTTTATTCTGTTTCAATGATCGATGGCCTTTACTGAAAGGCAGGAAATTCAAATTCTTAATGCTTTCTGTCTGAGAAATTTCCCTAAGAGGTGAAAAATGTCAAGAGGAAATCTAACTGATTCTGGTTTCCTTTGGATGAGAGATCACTGAAAACATCTAATTTCTGTTTTTATTGTGTGGCTTCAAGTTATTTCTAACCAATGGTGATCCTAAGATGATCCCAAAACACCATTTTCTTGGCAAAATTTGTTCAGAGAAGTTTTACCATTGTGTTCTCTGGAAGCTGAGTGTGACTTGCTCAAGATTACTCAGTGGGATTCATGTCTAAGTGAGAATTTGAAGGTTTATTGGCACGAAATATTATTTGTTTAATTTACAAATATATAAGGACTGAATAGGTGGAGGTGAACAAACGCTCTTAAAAGAAAATGAATCCATATTTCACATCAGATCTCCAGAAGAGATCATCAGACCACAAGTCTCTAGATCATTTTCTCTGCTTGTATTACTTTCCCTTAGATGTGTATTGAGGTGGTTGAGAGTGAGAGAGATCTTTCCCAAGTTCTGAGAGATATGGGATTTCATTAACAGTTTGTGGTATCTCTCAATGCAGCTCAACTACCCCAAGCAAAAAATGAAGTCCACAAATTCACCAATTGGGTTTTAAAAACATTACGGTATATAAACCATATAAAGTATCACACACAAACACAGATAAGAGCATACTAAAACATCAAGTTTATAAAACAGATTGAGTTAAAAATAATATTTTCTGGATTTTTTAAAAAAATGTATATTTCATATTGGATAATAGATTTTACTTCCAGTTATATTCCTAAGAGTTTTAGGGAACAATTTTCATTGCACTAAAACAATTTCTCTGGTGGTTTGTTCTGGGTCCTTGTGTATATTTGTCACTTGGTATCTTGACTGTACTACTCATAGTTGGACAAGCAGGAAAAAATATCAGATTACTTATGCAGCAGCTCACCTTTTGTCTCACAAAGATTTGACAAAACTTAGCAGTTTTTAAGGAAATAATTTTGGCCTGGATATTTCCGTTTCAGTAAACAAAGAGGAGGAACAATGGCATTATTGTTTTAAAATATGACTATCAAAGGTTGCTTATGGGGAAGCAGAGAGAAAAATAGAAATGCTGTTTCTAGCAAATCACCCAACATGGGGGATGGTGGCTTATTAACTCCAAGTCGTTGCCAAAATGCCATGGGAATCTAGATATGAATCTCCAATCCACTCGTTTCCAAGGTGAGGTAAAAGATGGAAGTCTCTCTCTCTCTCACTCACTCACTCTGGCGCCTTTAGCCCTCACAGCAAAATGCTTCATTACAAGGACCCAACCTGTGTGTTTCTCTGAACACCGCACCTCAGCCCCAAGCAACGTTTTAGTGTTGTGCTGAGGTAGTAGTTTAAAGCGCAAATTAGAGTTGATAATAGTATCATCTTGCACAATTCAGTTATACTGGATAATACTTTAGAGAACAACTTCTCCATGGATGATGGCACACCTCTCTTTCCTCAGGGAAGGGGAAGCGATAGTATGCGTGTGCAGTGCAACCAGCCAAATCTGGCACACAATTGTTACATCTCTCTAGTTTTCTCTTTGCCTTCTCAGCCAGGAACATGTCACAGATGGAGTCATCATCCATGGCTATGAATAGCTGTTGCAACTGTACCATTAATGTAGAAAACAGCTGTAAGTCGAGCACAAGGTTTGTGGGGTTTTAAAGCAAGCGAAAATGAGGTGACAGAATATGGCAATGTCTGTAAAATGCAACAGCATCAGTACTTTCTCTTCCTACAAGTCTATAAAGATGCCGCTCTGTGGAGTCCATAACCAGAAACCAATTTCCTCTCTGCTCTCCATATACACAAACACACTGAATGCTTCAAGATGGTGAACTATCAGAATGAAACTGCGCGTATACATTGAAAGAACTAGCAAAGCAACAAGACATTTTGATTTACTCAGCCAAGTAAACTCTAATACACTGAAGTCAGTGTCAACTCTGTTGTAAAACTATATTTTAAATATTCCTGCTTGGATCAAATTCAAAGCCTGTCTTGTCTGCTGCTCTTATTTGACCCCTTACATTTGGTTACCAGGCCCTTCTACTATAGTTACCATTTCCAAAATAACTGCTGACTGCATACAAAAAAAAATCAATTTTATGCCATAATTCTGGAATAAACCCACAAGGCATTGATATCTCACATCCCCAACCTTTGCGTTTGGCAGGCAGGTTACCATATATTTTGTATACACCATCAGAGACACAGCTATCTGTACTTGTATCCCATCTCCAAAAGGGCCCACCCACACCCAGAGGTATCAGCTAAACACAAAGAGATCATGGCGTAATAAAAGATCCTCTTTCATCACTTTGACATTCTCCAACACAGTCCCTTAGGCCTTCATTTAATAGAATAGTACAGGATCCTATATCACTTCCAGATTTCGACAGGATTATTGCCATGGCAGTTGAAGTGGAGTATAGTGCTATAAGAGTGTAATGTGACAAGGCTCTTTCTCTTTCTTGGCTGTTGCACTTCATCCATTCTGGCCACTATGGGATGGATGCATTTCTTTTCCAAGGCGCTTCAACATGTTATCTACCTTGAAGAGTACAGAACTGAACTGGGAAATACAACAGGATGTAGTCTACAGAAAAAGGCTCTTATGTGGTGGCGGTAGTGATTGTTGTGTACATAATTATTGCCACTGAAGAATTATGATGCTTGCGGCTCTATCTCTAAACTAATCTTGTTGGTGCATTTATTTTGGGATGATATTGTGGGAATAACAATTGGTCTGAAGAACATAAAGCTCTGGTACAAAGCAGAACTTCAAAGGCTTATAGTTTGAGAATACAACTCTCCACAGGGATCACCATGGGAGAGGACACACTGCAGAATTACAGCAGTTTGATAACACCTTTAACTTTCATGGTTCATTGCTATAGAATTTTGTACCAGAGCTCTGTGACAGGGAAGGTTAGATACCTCAGAAAACCACAAATCCCAGAATTCTCTAACAGTGAACTGTAGCAATTATGGTAGGGGCTATAATTCTTCAATGTGGCTATATCCTAGCTTCAACACTGAATTGTGAGCATCCACTTATCATAACATGGTGCTGGTGTAAAGCAAATATCTCAAAGTACCTTGAGAGGGTTTTCTTGCACCAGAGCTTGGAGAAGTTAGTATTTGAGACTACAGTTCCTAGAATCCCCTATCCCCAGTGCCACTGATAGCATTGCTTGGCAAATTTCAAGGTTTTGTTTTGCATGAATAGCCAATGTTCTCCAGATCAACTACTATCCCTGTGACACTGAGTGAAAAATACTAGAGATCCATCTAGTCCACATACTGAATGTCTCTCTGCACTTCTTTTATATGCTGACAAGGAATGTGATAGAAGCAGTAACCCTCATATAGTTAGCTCCTTGCATTTGGGCACACTAGGCTATACTACATATTAGTTCTTAAGTGGCTTACTTTTCCTTTAAAAAACAATTTCTATGAATGCATTTTGATGCCAAGCAGATATAACAGTGTATCCTATGAGTACACTCTGCTGCAAGTGAAATTTAATTGAATCCATAAAATTAAAGTGCTTGTCATGACCCAAACATAGTGAACACTGTTATGCTCCGCTAATCCCATCAGTTTAAATTGCTGGTGTCCCAAGAAAGAGTGTTTTCTATGTTGTTAAAACCTGTTCCATATGTTGCTTGAACTTGGTGCTCGGGAACAGAATGCAATGTACATCTTGGTCATGGTGATTTAAAATCTATCAATACTATGCACAGTAATCCAAATGAATGATTTTCTTCTCATTTTC
This sequence comes from Anolis sagrei, assembly GCF_037176765.1. Classification (NCBI taxonomy): domain Eukaryota; kingdom Metazoa; phylum Chordata; class Lepidosauria; order Squamata; family Anolidae; genus Anolis; species Anolis sagrei. The sequence continues at coordinate 107,392,389 of NC_090023.1, forward strand.
ATCCCCACTTCAAAATATTTGAGTAAGTGAAGCAGTTGTGGGTATACTCAAACTGTTACAGAGGTCAAAATATTGGAGAACCTGTTGGTCTCTATGTGATTGAGACTTCAGCCATGATAGCAGGAGATGCCAATGACAAGGCTCTATAGGAGACATCTGAAGAGCAAATGATCTCCCATCTCTGATTTACAGCATACTGTTGATGTGATTTAGTTGATATACATTTTTTATATGTTCAACATCTTGCTAGTGGAGATCTTCTAGGTTTGATCATTGTTGGCATAGGCCATTTTGGTATCCTTCAAAGAGGTTCATTTGAGGGAATGGTTCCGCTATATGATACAGTATATCTAATCCATTGCTGTGCTTCATTATGAATCTTCCCCCCTTCAGGGTGCAAGTCTTCCGCTACTGTGAGGTAACGCTTGAATAATTTGACTCTAGGCCCTAGAAGAACACACATCTTGCTGGAAGCCACTGGGATGAAAGCTCCTGTGTGCTTAAGGAGGTAACCTTAATCCGCGGAAGTCTGTAAGCATTTGGCAATGACTTCAGTGAATCTGGCCATTCTGAAGTTGCGAATTATGCCCTCCAGAGCAAACACACACTTCTGCAAGCATCAACACAAAAGATTTGCTCACTGTTGCTAGATATGCCAGCATATACTTGTATCTTGAAAAAATCATTAAGAGTATATGGCATTTTAACGATATGGCACATTGGCAAATTCTTGCCTCAATCTAAGGACGCCAGCAAAAAGCTAATGAATTTTATTTCCAACAAATGTATTGATGCTGTAGGCAAAAATAATAAAACATTATTTCAGTTCTCTGAAACTAAAAAACGTGAAATGCTAAATATAAACAAGTAATATGTTTTGTAGCTATATTTAACTTTTTTCTCTCTCTGCAGCTAAGTGCAGATGGATTTACCCAAAGGTTAAGATAAATGAATCAGCTCTGACAGCAATATCTGAAAGAAGTTGCCCTTGAAAATACATCTTGGTTCTGTATTCACAACCTGTCATTCACATCATATACCTTCTTTACTATTAACAGTTCCTTGAAAAGCTCATGAAATTCCACTATTTCACCTCCCTGAGAAAAACACCATCAATGTTTAGTGATAACCCTTCTTCAATTATCTTGAGCAGAGTATATAACTGATAACAAAGCAACAAGGTTGTTACAATTCACCAACATAAGGACTTTTTGAAGGATCAACGTTAAGTAGCAAATGCATTTCTCCAGTGTTGTTCTCTCAAACTATCCTTATACTGTGTGGAACAGAGTTTGGAAACATGACAGTAACAATCTGAATGCCACAAACCAGCATGGTGTTATCTGAAGGGAAGAATTTTCAGAGGACATCTTTCCCTGCTGTTCAATCTCAATGAATTTAAAAATGGCTCATTAAAAGATCCTCATGTTGGGTTTATGTAAGTGACTGTCCAACTGCCCAGACAAACTAGCACAATTATGAAAAAGAACCAGGAAGCTCCTATGTTGATGCCTTCTTCTAGATGGTTTTAGGGAGTCTGAAATATCATCCACTATTTCTCTTCTAAGGCTAGAAATAGGGCTATTAATACCTTTGCCCATGATTCTTGCATACAACCACAACTTGTATGAATAAAAATCCTTTCCTCTTTTCCCTCTTTGTTCCCCCTTCTCTCTCTCTCTCTCTCTCTCTCTGCATTTTTCCTGTAGACATACTGATGATGAGTTCAAGGAAGTGGAAAGGTCCATTAGATGGAGGTTCCGCCTCAACAAAGTTTGGGCAACACTGAGTTACCACCATCTATCACACTCTTTCTCACATTCTCTCTCATTCTATCACCTATCAAAATGATAATACATATTTTATACAGTTTTTTTTTCCATTTGTAAAGCTGGAGACAGAAAAAATGAGAGATCTATCAATACTTGCCAATGCTACCTTTTCAATTGTCTCAATTGCTATATTATGTTGAAAAGCAGCTTTTTGCACACACCATGCAGAATCTTACCCCATTTAAGTCATTTCCAAATGAATTGAGATTTTCATAGGACATGAGTAGGGCTTGAGCAATAAGCCCATGAACATAACTTTCACTAATACCTCCATATTAAAATGTCATTTCTTCCTTTGGCAAAATGTTATACAGTATCATTAAGGAAGAATGTTTAATGTGATGATACAAAAGCCTTATTTAAGAGCGAAAAAATCTAAAGACTGAATTGCAGGTCAGAGTGCATCAGTTTGTTTCCACATAAACCCTTCATTTAAGGTCATGTTGTCTGCTTATTGAACAACTGAAAATACACTGGTTACATCATAACATATTACAATATACGAAGCTGCCAATATGACTTCATGCAGTAATACCTACAAGCCAAAATAGGATATCACATTTCTTTCAGGTTATTGTGCCACAAATAAATACCAGTTTTCAAAAGCCATTTTCTTTTACCACTATGAGATTATTTACCTTTGGCTAAAATGCTTATATCAGCATATAATTGTATCCATGTCTAAGATGTAAGACAATAGGGCTTACTCCTCATCATATGATGAATCTACATGGCTGTATAATGTCGTCTGGAACATAATGCAGTTCCAACCAAAGATGCAAGAGTGAAACTTAAACTATGACATCTCTAGAAAAATATCAATTTTATTGTAAAACTATAAAATTAATAAAAGTCTTACCATTGCTTCTCTCTCATCCTTATACTGTTCCATCACAACAGGCAAATAACTCTAAAGTTAAGTAGGTGTTTTCAGACCCTATTTCATTTTAGCATTTGATACTAAGAAGGCGGAGCAGTTCTCTATCTTGGAAAGGTGTGCAAGATGAGAAGAGATAAATCAACTTTTTAATTTGTCTTCTGAAAGGAAACCTGCCGAGTTCAAAAGCCTCAGAGTCTAACCCACGGTTAGACAACTGATTCTGTGCAACTTTAGAACATGCTGAAAGGCCTGGAGGCTTGTAGCATTTTACCTAACATTCTGGTTACATCTAATTACCAATTTTGCATATTTTTATTTAACACCCTGAGTGCCAAGACATAGGCAATGGGCACAGAGGTCTTTGCTTATGTCATTTGTATTTGAAAATTATTAACTTTCATGGGGAAAAGCACAAATTAAAGCCTCAATAATCATCAAATAGGTTTAGGAATGGTGTCTTCCATCTGGGATTTTAAATGGGACAGGAAACAGCAACAAGATAAAACCAGAAGAACGCTACAGAGCTATGTTAAATCCAAGGACGTGCCTTGTCACTCGTACAAGACTCCTCTGGATCCATGTCAATGGATTTTTAACACATTACATGTGGAGTCAATATGGTAGACCAAGGGATTTATTCACCAAATTGTTCTCTTTAGAAGCAGCTCATGAAACGTGTGTTTGGCATGCAGAAAGCCCCTGGTGTTTGCAGGTAGGGCTGAAAAAGGACCCTCTCTCCAAATTCATAGTGAGCCCTTTACTAGTTAGTCTTGGTTATCTAACTTAAAATAAAACTGTTTCCTGCTACAATGTGTGAAACTTACTTTTTTAAAATTACCAAACACAAAATTCTCCAAGCAGCTACACTGGCTGCAGGATTCTGAGATCTGTAGTCCAAAGATTAAGCGCTGGTTAGGGCATGCTTGTTTTAACTACCTGGAAAAACCCTTTTCTCCCACAAATTAGAAGAAAGACATACATATCATGAGCTTCCATTTGCAAGCAATTAAAATAATTACAATGCTTCTTATCTAGACATGGAAAGTAATTCTCTGAAAGACAATATTCTGTACTGGGGTGCTGCTCTCAGAAAATGCATGGTCCTATCCTAAAACTTGTTGAACTAAACAGTAACTTGGTTTACAATTGGGGATTACTAAAAAAAATAATTAAAAAGTGCAGTGATCAAAACTAGCAATAGCTCTCCTTATCCCATACAGCATTCATCACACATAGGTACCCTACTGACAATGAGATAGATGGAAGAGTATACTTCATACCACAGCAGTTTGTAGCATCCCAGTGTTAGAAAAAGTAACTGCTTCAGTTGTTTTTATTAAATGTAAAAGTACAGGTGGTTTCTAAAAATTAACTGCAATTTAGCAGTTCTTGCACCTATCACTGTAACTCAGGCATAAGTCTAAAATACCTGGAGGGCCGAAGTTTTTCCATGCCTACTGTAACTCACTTCAAATGCTATTCCATGTAAGCATTCTGGCACAAAGTTGGCATTCTGGCACACTGAACAAGTATGCCAGAATCCTAACTTTCTAAATTTTGGAAGAAATTTGCAACTAATGCAATCCAGTCTAAAAACAATACCCGATAACATAGCATAGCAGCTAAAACTTGGACCATCCTTACAAAGGATTGGCAAGACTTTATTAGATAAGTTGCATCAATATTTAATCATGCTTAGAACAACCAGTCGAAATCAATGACATGGATTAGTTATGACTATTGTTTTCAATAGTAATACTCCAAGAATGTCCCCTCCAAGGCTCCTGGCATCCTTTTGAAATGCCAGGAGCTCTGCAGGAATCTCATGCCTCTGTTCAGATGCTTTGAAAGTAAGCTATACCCCTGCCAGAAATGTGAAGTTTTGGCCCCCATCCGGCTACAAATCTGAGTGAAATTGGCATTTTAAATGAATTTAGGCCAGAGTTAAAAAAATCCATTGTTCTCAGCTCCACCTGGTTGAGGATGGTAGCTACCTTGCTATCTGGGCTGAACTGCAAAATCAACTAAACATCCAGTTACCAATGGTTCCAGCTCCAAACTTCAATGGGAAGATGATAATGATCATTTATCTACTGCTATGATTCCTGCAAGAAATATTGCACTAAAGTTCTTTTATTCTGGAAGACACTTGAGAACTGACAAATGTTAGAATAGTTTTTAGCTGATATTTTGTAAGAATTGTAATGTTTAATCTCCTCACCATTCCCCAGACAGTCATACGTTATTGTTTTATTGTCTGAGAAACATATGCTGGCTGCCTAAGAGGCACCTCTATCCAATTCTCACCTTTTGTGGTCAGAGATGGTTAAGACTGGTCTACTCAAGGCATGTCGAACTCATTTTCATTGAGGGACGCATCACTTCATGGTTGTCTTCAAAGGACAGTTGAATCCATGGATGGAGAATCCATGTATAAAGGTGCTCTTTAGTTTTTACCCAGTTGGGATCCTCAGATGTTAGTGAATGACAAGCCCCATCACTTTTGATCATCCACCATGTGAACTGGGGATAATGGAAATTACAACCCAACAGCACTGGCGGCTCTGAGGTTGGGGAAAATTTAAAGGAAATTGTAAAGTCAGACATCATAACCACAAGCTTTGATTTAAATTCAAAGCCCATTATCCTGACTAAACCAAACAAACGGCAGCCTTCCAGATGTTACTGTATGACAACACTCATCCGCTTTAGTCATGGCATCTAATAATAAAGGATCCAGCAGTTGTAGTCCAGCATCCAGAGAGCCACATAAAATGACGCAGCAAGCCGGATTTGGCCTGCAGACTTTTGAATTTGACAAATGTGGTCTAACTTTTTAAACATGCTCAGAAGGGGATGTAAAAACTTCGATCCTTACACCTCTGTCTGATCTTGTACTACAATATCCACCTTAAAAATATATCAATGTTCCACTATTATTGTTTGTAGAGCTCAAGCCCTCAGGCAGAAACAAACATCCTACATTGCACATCTTCAAAGCCTTCATTTAAAGTTTTCATTGCTTTTAATCTCCCACCCCCCGTATCTATAGGTGAATAAGCCTACAATGATCCTGCTACAGATGGCTTCCTGTTCTTGCTGCCAAATGTGGAACAGCTATAAAACTTGAAAAGAGCTGGAGGTTGTCACTTCATGAAAAATTACACTTTAAGGGGAAAATTAAATATGAGCCTCATCCTTTAATTGCTTAACTTTCATCTTGTTTCAGAAATGGACTTCTTTACCCTAAACCTTGCCTCAAAGCTTCCGCTAACATCACCTGAAGGGCAAAATATAGCTATGCATTTCAGTCAGGTCTATGTTCTCAAACAGCAGCAGCAACAACAGCAAAATAATAATTACCTATTTCCATTTGAAATTGTACCAAAATGACACTGAAGAAGTGACGTTCCTTTGGCTCAACTTCACAAAGATGTGTAACATCCCAAGTAGGGAAGATATCTTTATTTTTGGTGGAGGGCAAGATATAGATAATTTTAAGAAAAATAAATAATAATAGAAGGTGAGTAAAACAGTAAGGGAAACATTTAGTCCTTTATGCTGCTGAATTGCCTTTTGAGTTCAGTGGGGTTTGATTAATCTTACATACAAACATACTGACACTATGAAGACTACGATTTCGTGCATAAAATTACACAGTCTTATGCATCCTTATCTTTTTGGACTACAACCCGCATGGTCACGGCCATGTTGTCTGTTGAGAATTGAAGTCCAAAAAAGTAATTTTTAAAATTATTGTAAGTCATTTTAATTCCATCTTGGGAGAAAGATAGGATATAAATTAATTAAATAAATAGGACCAGCCCTGCATAGAAAAAAAAGAACAACACTACATAATTACCACAACAAAGATCAGGTGGAGAAACATTACAGATATCAAACAATGCTTTCTCCATCTGCAGCATAGTAATTCTCTAAGCTTTTGAAGTCGAAGTCATATTCTATCAATTTTGATGCTGCCAGTCTCCCAATCAGTTGGCTAAGTGTTGCCTGTCATTACTAAATAATGATAAACTAGAATGGCAACTTGATGCCAGTCTTCCCATTCCCCATCTGATGGCGTCACACCCTATCTGAGCATCAAATGAAATTAGGAAATGAAATGGAGAGAACAGAATTGTTGAGGGAAGTTCTCAAAACTTCATTTCCCTCCTCTGGCAGGGAGAACGATGACATCCATTTAGGAGCTTCTGAGGAGAGCTTTCTTTCTTCATGTAGTTTCCCCCATTCTACGCCCTATTGGCACAGTAAGATACACAGGGAGACCCTAGTTTTTGAAAAGTGTTCATTATGCTCAACCCTTCAGGCTACACATAATGCCAGGGTAGGGGCAGAGAGGTGATTTATTATTAATGATAAGAATCCTTTGCAGGTGAGATCTTTTGTTTTGTTTTCTCACATTTAATGATTTATTTATCTTAAGCAATCTTAAATAGCTGTTTTGGAATTATGCAAGTCGTACATCCCTCTGGCTCTCAATAATCTCCCTAAAGCTATTAGCATCATGATAGGTGTTCACCACAAGAGCTACTTTTGTAAAACACTCATTATATTAGTCAAGAAAAATATTGATTAAAAAACATTTAGCATGGCCCCCTTAAAGAGTTACAGAGGCAAAAAATGCGTGCCTAAACTCATAAGAGGTACCCACTCCAATATACAGAATGAAAAATAATGAAACCATAATCAGTGGTTTAGGTCCTTAAGAAGATGCAGTTAGTTGCAGAACTTTAACTAACAAAGCACCGCTATGAGCATGCCCCCCACCCCCCCAAGGAGGAGAAACAAAAGCCTGTTAAATTTTTAATGAAACTTATGTTCTTAAATGCAGATGCTAGGGTTAATATGATGAAGATCACACCTGCCATGCAAAGACTATAATGTGTGCAAGGAAAACATTAAATTAAATTCAAAATATGTGAAATATATGCAAACCTAGACCATGATGTAGTGAGTTAGTTTTCAGTCTGCATCAGTCATGAACTTTCCAAATGAAAAACAAAGTCTGAGAGAAAGGTAGGCTCTAGGATTTGGAAATCTCTCAAGCTCTGGGAGGCTTGAGCTATTGCTTCTCTCCCTGCCTTTGGCTGAGCTAATGAATTACTTTTGTATTCTCATGAATATTCTGATTACTAGTTGATAAACGTGATCTTGATAATTAATTGTAAAAATGCACAACTAGTAAAGGGTTATGATTATATGGCAGCCACTTCTGTGGATAAAAGTTCTCTTCTACTGGCAGAGGCCTCTTCTGACATTTGGTCTTAGGCACCTGGTTACAGAGTGATCTGTCTAAACAAATTCAGAATTACTGTTGTCTTCAGCTGCTGTTGTTGCTATTATTATTATTCCTCTCCTCCAAGGCATAACTTAAACATCTCTCTACTCCCTCCCTTTTTCTGCCTTTGCTCTCAGCTTACTACAGTTGCTGCAAACTTAATTCAAAGTCCTCCAGTCCAGGGGAACACCCTCAAGTTAGGTAAGGCAAAAAATAATAATTCTAAATGATCCATAGATTGGGTGGCGTTTGGATTCAGCACAGCTCCAGTTAGCTTAGCTCATCCAGCTCTCTGCAATCTTGGCTAATTAGGGCTGCACTTTAAGTTCACAACCACTGTTTAGTCATTATTTTGATACCATTGTCATGATTCTAATTCATCCCCACAACCTGCTTTTTGGACATCAGCTTCAAGAGGAAAAGTAAATCTGTTCTGCCAACGATCAGAGCACAGTTGAATGATCTTTCCATCAGTTTTGGAGGGGTTGTGACTAGAAATGGAAAGTCCTGAAAAAAACCTGAAAAATTTGGAGGGGGCAAAAATGGAAAAATTGGGGGTGGGGGAAACAGAAAAAAAAAACCCTGTGCCCCCCCCCCCCAATTTTTCCCCAGGCCTTCTCATCTCTAGTTCTCACTGAAGAAGTTATTTAGTTCAGGATGATATGGTGATACAGGAGCCTGATTGGTTTAACAGCTTACTCTCGCATACAGTGGAATCTCAACTTAAGAGCACCCCACCTTAAGAGCATTTTACGAGCAATTGCTTGGCCCGGGTTTCACTTTAACATACGAGCAGCATTTTGAGTTAAGAGCTAGCTCCCTCTTAATCAAAAACGCTCTTAAGGTGGGATGCTCTTAAGTTGAGGTTCCACTCTATGTAAAAAAACAAACATAAATATATAAGGAAGGAAATAAGTCTTCCATCAGACTGAGTCTGGAGAAAGAATACGCCAGACCAGATTACATTAAAAAATATTGTGGGAACTTTAGTCAAACACAAACCAAAACTAATATAATCAAAAGTGTATTGTTGATATTAAGTTGTACAAATCAACATTACAAGGTAGCTGGGATTCATCTAAAGCACTTCTACTTACAACACAACCTAATAATTTCAATGCAGCTTGAAAATATCTAGGAAAACATAAATCCATAGACCAGCATATTATCTAGGGGTAAAAAAGCTAAAATTATGTAGACCAACAAGATCATTCCAAGGAAAAATGTCATAAATCAGAATCAGAAATTATGTAAAAGATGGAGCTCTGGGGAGCTAGCCATGTCAAAAAGAATATATATCTAGAATCTATGCCAAAATAGGGTTTATATTTGTATGTATGTTTTTAAAATCATGCCTTTCAATAGGCTCCACAGAGCGCAGCCACTAATATTGGCATATATAATATCTTTATTGTTGTTCAGTATATCCCAGATGTTGTTATTTGTATCCAAGTATCAAATCTCAGAATCCCAATTCTACTGAAAATACAGAACACAAATAGTATGATCTGAGTACAACTGCAGTCTTGTGTGATTCTAGTATATATTTTAATCTATTAAAAGTAGACATGTGGAGACTCAGAGATATGTTCTCTTAAACTCAACAGGCATACACTAAAACAATTGGATATTAGATTGCAGTGCCACAAACAGTATAAGTTTTCAGAATATACTACTCTTTATATTTTATGGTGTTATTAATTTCTTCTAGAGCAGTGGGTCCCCACCTTTTTTTTGACCAGAGACCACTTTGACCAGGGACCACTCTCCAACATTAGTACCAAAAGGGTTACAAATAAGTAATAAAGTTTTGATCAACTTTAGATTTGGTTTGGTTATTTGGGGTGCTGATTCAGAAAATTCCATTGGCTAGACCACATCAGCCCTAGATTCTGATGCAGAACATTTGCCATCCAGTAGTTGCTATCTGCTCACCCACAGAAAACCATATTTAATAAGCCTCGGTATTATAAGAGAGTTTCAGAAGACCAGTCATTCTCATTGCAATGGTGTAGTAACCTTGAGGTCATGGACCATATTTTAGTTCTTGCGGACCACTGGTGGGAACCACTGTTCTAGAATGTCAAAAGATACCCTGCCACTGTAAAAAGGAGTGAGAATTTTCATACCCATAAGCACTCACACAATTTGAACTGTAAAAGGGTAGTTGTATAAGCCTGCGTCCAAGAAAAAGCACCATATCCATACCCCATCACTAATTTTATTTCTTTCAGTACTCAACAATACAATCTTGTACATGATTATTCAGCTGTATCACTGAATGTGGACAAAGTTGTTCAGAGGTACATTTGTTTTTTTTTTTGAAAATAGTCTTTATTAAGCGTTTAAAATTTTATGACATACAGTTAAATACATTTACCCATAAAACATTCGAGCGAGAGAGGTAAGGACTGAGGGGGGAGGGTAACAGAGGAGGGGGAGGGGAAGGAAGAAAGGGGGGAAGGGGGCAGAGGGGGGGTTATAGGAAAGCGGGGGGGGGGGAATGAAAGGAAGTGAAAAAAAACAATGAAATGTATACAGATTAGGAAGGAATCCTACAGTAGAAAACATGCGTACAACAATCAAACAACAACAGGTGAAGGTCGAAAGAGCAGTCGACCACAATTGAACTTCCCAAAGTGGATACAGCAAGGTGTATTGCTTAGAGCAAGCTCAATAAGGAAGGGGATAACTAATGCATATTGCTATGTCCTCCAAGCAGCTTCCCTAGTCTCCTAGGTTAATGTTTTTCCTCTCCTTTAAATAACGCCTAAACGGCTGCCAGTCGATCCTGCGTTTCTTGCTGGTGTCATATGTCATAGTCGCTAGAGTGTCCAGTTCCATTAAGTCTCTGATCTTTAGAAGCCAGGTATCGATTGATGGTATCTCCTTGGTCTTCCACTTACTAGCGAGTACTATTCTTGCAGCTGCGGACAAATGAAACAATAACATGTCTTTATTAGGGTCTAACTGGAAATCTATCAGATGTAGCAAGAAATATTCCGCTCTCAGGTCTATTTTTAACTGTAAGATCGTCTGCACTTCCCTATGAACCTCCCTCCAAAAGCACCTAACTCTTTTACATTGCCACCAGGTGTGGTAGTGGGAACCTAAATGGCGCCCACACTTCCAACAGTCACTGTTGGCTCCTTTATAGAATTTTGCCATCTTTTGAGGTGTCAGGTACCAGCGATGGAAGACTTTTTGCCAATTTTCTGTTATGTTGGCGGATTTTACCAGTTTTAATTTCCTTTTCCATATGGTCTCCCATTCGCTGAGGAGAATGGAGTGTCCAAAGTCGGATGCCCAGTTGATCATATTCTCTTTCACAATTTCCGTTTCAGTCTCCCACTCCAGCAACTTCTGATATAACGTTCTTACCACTTTTTTTTTCTTTTCCCATAATTGTGTCCCAAATTGACTCCTGACAGGAGAAGTCCTTTTTTTTGTCTAACTTATAACAATCGGCTATTTGCATATAAAGAAGCCAGGAGATCTTCTCATCCGTCTTACGCAGAGATTCTAAAGATTTCAGTTTCCAATGTCCTTCTCTTCTTTCCAAGAGGGTTTTATATGTGTGCCATCTTTCATGTGGTATTTCTCTTTTATGTACTGCTTCGATAGGGGAGAGCCAGAGGGGAGTTTTGCAGTATAATTTCTCCTTATGTTTCTCCCAGACCTTCAGCAACGCGGCTCTTATAAAATGGTTGGTAAAATTTTTTTCTATTTTGGCTTTGTCGTGCCACATATACGCGTGCCATCCTCTTCTGATATTGAAGCCTTCTAGGTTTAGGAGTTTTTTCTTTTTTAGCGTTGACCATTCTTTGACCCAGGATAGAGCGCAGGCCTCGTAGTATAATTGGAGGCTGGGGAGGCCAAAGCCTCCTCTCTCACAGGCATCTATCATTATTTTGTATTTGATTCTTGCCTTCTTCCCGCACCAGATGAATTTCATTATGTCTTTTTTCCATTGGATGAAAAGATGATTAGTTCTAATCACCGGAATCGTCTGGAATAGGAAGATCATTCTTGGGAGGAGGTTCATCTTGATGAGGGCTATTCTGCCCAAGAGGCTTAGGTTTAATTGCCTCCATCCTTCCAACTTCTTCCGTAATTCCTTCCAGGTTTTCTCAAAGTTGTTCTTTACTAGTTGGGAATTATTGGATGTTAGGTTAATCCCTAAATATCTTATCTTGTTGGTTGTACTGATGTTTGAGATATTCTCTAATCTGAGCCTCTTCGTCTTTTCCATGTTCTTTGTTAGGAATTTTGTCTTTGACCTGTTAACTTTGAGCCCCGACACCTTTCCGTATTCTTCTATCTTTTCCATCCATTTTTGGATTGTCTCGGAAGGGTTCTCTATTATACACACTATGTCATCCGCATAGACTTTTAGTTTAAATTCATCCTTCCTGATTCTAGTTCCTCGTTCAGAGGTACATTTGTATAGGATTTCACTCACTCATTCACTCTGACAAGACTGGGGCAGAGGAATCAGAAGAGAGGACAGGGGGAATTTTAAATATTGTGACCTAAACTGATTCCCGAGGTGATAGAAGAAGGAAACTCGGGTGAGGGAGCCATCCAGTTGGAGTGCAGGTGTGTGGTAAAATTGACAGAAAGAGAATAAAGGCTATTAGTTGATAGATTTATGTGGAAATACCTACATCCACCTGTATGCAGGGAAGAAGAAAAAAACACAGCTCATGTGAACATGGTAGGAAACTCCCATTTGTACCAATGTGGAGAAAGGGGTGGCTGTCAATACCAAATTGTATTTGGATTATAATGGTGCATACACTATTAGTGGCATTAAATTGGGGCAGAATACTCTCACTGGAGCTGCGATGTAGCTCTGGGGTGGATTCAGTCTAGGATTAAAATAGCAATACAATTACAGTAGAGTCTCGCTTATCCAGCCTTAGCTCATCCAACATTCTGTATTATCCAACACAGTCTGCCCCCCCCCCCCGTCCAGATCCACAGCTGCTTCAATACATTGTAATGTTTTGATGCTAAATTCATAAATACCGTAATTACTACATAATATTACAGTGTATTGAACTGCTTTTTCTGTCGATTTGTTGTAAAACATCATGTTTGGTGCTTAATTTGTAAAATCATAACATTATTTGACGTTTAATAAGCTTTTCCTTAATCCCTCCTTATTATCCAACATTTTCACTTATCCAACGTTCTGCTGGCCTGTTTATGTTGGATAAACAAGACTATTCTGTAACAGCAAAATCACCCATAAACAAAAATCAAGTCAAACTGTTGTGAGCCAACAATACAATACAGTGAAATTGAATCCTTCTGAAAAGAACAAGAAAAGAACCAAAATAAAGGTATTTCAGGGATGTTGAAGCATCACTGAAAAAAGGCTTGAACTTCATGCCAGCTACACTACTCTCTTTCAGCATTAGACCAGGTAACCACAATTCAGGTCAAACTTAAATCTTCAGGTCATCATCAGGTGATCCCTCATGGCTGAGTATAATAGTCTTGCAAAGGTAGAATCTTGACAATGGGTCCATAGATTAGGGCCCTTCCAGACAGGCCCAAATTGCGAAAGGAGACAGGATTTAAATGAGAACCCAAATTCTAGGTTTTCCCTGGAGAGGTGGCTACATGCTTTTCTGGGTTAACTAGCTAGCATCTAGCTAGCCCCCCCCCCCCAATTTCTCCTGTCAAAATGACATGTGAGGAGCTTTGGAGAGGGAGGGAACTCTCCTCCCTCCAAAGCTCCCTACACAACATTTTGACAGGTCAGAAGTTTCTCCAAGGGGCCTGAGAACTACACCAGGCCCCTCCAGTAAGTTTACAGGAGAAACCGGGATGTTTTAAAAATCCAGAATAAATCGGGAAACCACACTTTACTTTGGATTAATCTGGATTAACCTGAGGCATTGTTTGGACATCTCAGGTTAATCTAAAACCCATCACAGGGTTTGGGGCCTGTGTTGGAAGGGCCCTGACTATAAAGACCTATTCTGGATCCACATGGTCTTTCACATAAGATTTCCAGATGGAAGGTAGTCACAACAAAAGTTTGCTTGATATGCCTCTCTCTTTGCCTGTTTCTTCCTTTCACCCTATATTCATGCCTCTTCAAAATACATATCACTGTTGTTAACAGGTAGCTTTTAAACAATTATAAGTTTAAGGGTTTATATCTTGCTTTCTTTATCTGAGACCAGTTGCTTGAGCAGATGACCTGAGGCTAGTCACACTAGAACAACATAACCCTAACAAGCAAGCAGTCAAGGAAGCCTCCACCCAATGCACAGAAGCAGCTTTACCTACAAAAGGCTACAGTCTTAGTTCAACGAACTCTCTGCAATATCTCTCTGGGACAAATTAAAACAATCACAACACCACAAAATGAAGACTTGTGACTTTTTGCCAACTTGTTATTGAGTAATGGCAACCCTAAGGAAAACCTAACATGGAGTCTCCTTGGCAATGGGTTGTTGTAGGTTTTTTTGGGCTATATGGCCATGTTCTAGAGCAGTGGTTCTCAACCTGGGGTTCCCAGATGTTTTTGGCCTTCAAATCCCAGAAATCCTAACAGCTGATAAACTGGCTGGAATTTCTGGGAGTTGTAGACCAAAAACATCTGGGGACCCCAGGTTGAGAACCTGTTCTAGAGGCATATATTCTTGGCAATATTTATTTGGAGGCGGTTGCCTTTCTCTTCCTCCAGTGTAGAGAGAGTGGGAGTTACCCAGATCATCCAGTGGGCTTCCATGGCTGAGCGGGGATTCACAATCTGGTCTCCAAAGCCATTGTCTAATATTGAAACCTCTGCTTCGCCCACTTTATACATCTTTTAAAATGTCAGTTGAAACAGTGAGGTCTCATTATCCACTGGGGTTTACTCAGAGATATTAGAGACACCAAAATCCATGGATGCTCAAGTCCTATTATGTACAATGACATTGCAAAATGTCTTCCCTATATAAAATAGCAAAATCAAGAGTTGCTTTTTAGAATTTTTTTAAAAATCAGCAGTGATTGGTTCAATCCATGGACACAGAATATGTATATATGTAGGACTGACTGTAATTAAAATTGAATATTAAATTTTAAACTCTAAATTAGATTCCAAACGTGTTGGCAGCACTTATTGGCAGTGTTCTTGTCTCAAATCTCATGAGCTGCCAACTGTCAAGGAGTAATTACTGTTTAAAGTTATCTCTCAGATCACACCAGCACACCTGGCATGCTACCATCCCCACTACCACCACCAGTTTATAATGTTCCAGGATATGCCAACACAGAGGTTTTATGAGGACCCCGCTGGGCTGCCTTGTGTGGGCAGGTGGGTCTGTTCAGGAGCTTTCTCACAAAGATCAATAGCATTGTTTTGATGTGAATGCCCAAATCCTGTAACTAGAAAACTGCTATGAAGCTATTCAGCTACATTCAGTGTGCCCCAGGGCATTAGCAAGAGGGCTACAGAAGTAAACACATCTTATTTGCTTCACACCTGTATATTCTGAGTGTGGAAGGGTGTGCTATGACAGTATTATGTCATGATGACTCAGTTGTTTCTCCTAGAGAAGGATTACTCTTATTTTCCCACAAGCCTGCCCATGATCTATAAAGGACTAAAATCAGTGAATTATCTTTATTCCTTCATCAGTTCACTTGTTATATTATAGGCTAATTTGGTGACACACATTTGCTTCTGGACCTCATATGTTTATAACAGTACCATCCTTTTTGGATCACAAACCCTTTAAAAAAAGTAATGAATGGGAGCATTATTTCCCATTTCCATTTTCTTATCTCCCCCTTTTAAAACAGACTTAGGTATTAATTTTGTTTGCCTTCTCCCATGTAATTGGGAAGGAAATATGGGCAAAGAATCCAAAACTTAGCAGCATATGCATTGTGGCTGGCCAAAATGAGATTTACAATAACAAGTAACTTATATTGGGCAAATGTTGTCCCTATCTTCAAGGAGGGAAAAAGGAGGATCCAAACAATTATCATCCAGTCAGCCTGACATCAATACCAGGAAATATTCTGGAGCAGATCATTAAGGAGGCAGTAAGCAATCTCTTAGAAAGGAATGCTATGATTATTAAAAGTCAACATGGATTTCTCAAAAACAAGTCATGCCAGACTAATCTTATCTCTTTTTTCAATAGAGTTACAATGTAGGTGCAGGGAATGCAATGCATGTAGCATATCTTGATTTCAGTAAGACCTTCAACAAGGTTCCCCATGACCTTCTTGCAAACAAACAAGTCAAATGTGGGCTAGGCAATGCTACTATTAAGTGGATCTCTAATTGGTTAAGTGACCAAACCCAAAAAGGTTCACCAATGGTTCTACTTAATCCTGGAAAGAAGTGACTAGAGGAGTGCCACAGGGTTCAGTCCTGGGCCCAGTACTGTTCAACATCTTTATTAATTACTTGGATGAAGGTTTAGAGGGCACACTTATCAAGTTTGCAGATGACACCAAATTAGGAGGAATAGCTAATACTCCAGAGGACAGGCTTAGAAATTAAAATGACCATGGCATATTAGAGAGCTGGGCAAAAACTAACAAAATGAATGTCAACAAGGAAAAATGTAAGATATTACACTTTGACAGAAAAAATGAAATGCAAAAATACAGAATGGGTAATGCCTGGCTCAACAACAGTCCATGTGAAAAAGATCTTGGAGTCTTTGTGGACATCAAGTTGAACATGAGTCAACAGTGTGATACAGCGGCTAAAAAAGCCAATGGGATTTTGGGCTGCATCAAAGTCTAGATCAGTGTTTCTCAACCTTCCTAATGCCGAGACCCTTTAATACAGTTCCTCATGTTGTTCTGACCCCCAACTAGAACATTATTTTGTTGCTACTTCATAACTTTAATTTTGCTATTGTTATGAATTATAATGTAAATATCTGATATGCAGGATGTATTTTCGTTCACTGGGCCAAATTTGGCACAAATACCCAACACACCCAAATTTGAATAATGGTGGGGTTGTGGGAGGGTTGATTTTGTCATTTGGGAGTTGTAGTTGCTGAGATTCATAGTTAACCTACAATCAAAGAGCATTCTGAACTCCACCAACGATTGAATTGAACCAAACTTGGCACACAGGACTCCTATGACCAACAGAAAATACTGGAAAGGTTTGGTGGGCATTGACCTTGAGTTTTGGAGTTGTTGTTCACCTACATCCAGAGAGCACTGTGGACTCAAACAATGATGGATCTGGACCACACTTGGAATGAATACTCAATATGCCCAAATGTGAACATTGGTGGAGTTTAGGGAAAATAAACCTTGACATTTGGGAGTTGTAGTTGCTGGGATTTATAGTTCATCTATAATCAAAGAGCATTCTGAACCTCACCAATAGAATTGGCCCAAACGTCCCACATAGAACCTCCATGACCAACATAAAATACTGTGATTTCTGATGGTCTTTGGTGACCCCTCTGACACTCCCTCGTGACCCCCCAGGGGTCCTGACCCCCAGGTTGAGAAACACTGGTTTAGATCAAGGGAACTCATGGTGCCCTTGAATTCTGCTTTGGTTAGACCTCACCTGGAATACAGAGTCCACTTGTGGGCACCACCATTCAAAAGAGATGACAAGCTCGAAGGTGTCCAGTGGAGGGTGATTAAAATGATCAAAGGTCTGGAGACCATTCCCTATGAGGATTGTCTTAAAGAACTCAGTATGTTTAGCCTGCAGAAGAGAAGGTTGAAAGCCATGTATAAATATCAAAAGGGTATCATAAGGAAGAGGGAGAAGCTTGTTTACTGCTGCCCTCAAAACTAGGATTTGGAGAGAAGAGCCTATTGCCTTTCCCAATAGGCTCAATCAAAAGCAAACTTCAACAATCTTTCCCTGAGACCTCAGAACCCAAGAACAGCTATAGCCAAATTGCACTTCTATGGAAATGTTTTTGTAATGTTTAATCATCTTTTACATTAGAATGTTTTTAAATATTGCACCCTCATCTGCTAGATTATAGAGCATTTCATTATGAAATATGTTCTTCCCCCATAAAGTATTTCTAGCCTGGAGACAAATCATCTCTTCAACATATTTTTGAAATGCTAAACAGCTTGATCATGTTTGGTTGCTCGCTTCTAGGCTTGTCTGACAGAACTTGAAACTTCAAAGCTCTTCTTCAAATACTTTTCAATATTTCTATATTTTTGTACAAGTGAACATAGTCTTAAACTCAAGTTTTCTGCTGTTCGTTCCACAAATAATTATGCTGAAAAGGGAGCACCACCACTTGCCCGGCACA
The DNA here is from genome assembly GCF_037176765.1 of Anolis sagrei. Lineage (NCBI taxonomy): Eukaryota > Metazoa > Chordata > Lepidosauria > Squamata > Anolidae > Anolis > Anolis sagrei. Next base: position 107,410,680 of record NC_090023.1, read on the forward strand.
TTGCTTCACATTTATTTTACCTTTAGGTTATGGAAATGGGTTTGGCTTATTGAACGCTCAATCTGTGATTGCATTTCTGTGTACACTTACCTAGGATATGTTCACTGAGCATAGGAATACTAAAGTAAAGGTAAAGGTTTCCCCTGACATTAAGTCTAGTCATGTCCAACTCTGGGGGGTGGTACTCGGCTCCATTTCTAAGTCAAAGAACCGGCATTGTCTGTAGACACCTCCAAGGTCATGTGGCCAGCATGACTGCATGGAGTGGCATTACCTTGTCATAGAAGCGGTACTTTTTAATCTACTCATATTTGCATGTTTTCGAACTACTAGGTTGGCAGAAGCTAGGCCTAACAGCAGGAGCTGACCCCTTTCGGTCAGCAACTTCAGCAGCTTAGCAGTTTAACCCACTGTGCCACAAGAGGGCCCATACTATCTTATATAAAATTTTGGGTTATGCGTTTTCATGTTGGCATTCTATTCCCCTTCCCTCAGCTGTGTTCCAGGCTGCCCCAAAATCTGTCCCAGATGATTTTCTAGCCTCCCTCCCCCTCTTTTTTTGAGGCTGTATGGCAGACGGTAGAGTGGAGAGGAAAGAAAATGAAAGCTGAGCTGGATATTGTCTACAGACCTACATTGCATGGTATTTGTACTTCTGCACGTGGTTTAGCCTGCTGTATGATATGCATATTAGCACATGTGATTGCCACTCCAGTGAATTATTGCTTTATTTATTGTGCCCACTGAATTCATTGGAATTAAAAGTAAAGTCCAGATTTCTCTCAGTTTAACTAAGGTCAGAGAGAGCTGACCCTTTAAAAACTACTGCTGGAGCCAGTTTCTTCCTTTTTCTTATGAGTTGGTTTATTTTCTTCTTCTTCTGCATTTATATTTAGACATGGGGAAAATGTCTTGGGGGAATAATTAGAAACATTAGCGTTTAATCATTATTTTCTCCTTGGTGGCTTCTTAAATGAAACATTTGAGAATTTTTCAGCCAAGGAAGATTAAATTAAATGCTTCTGATCTTAGTCATTCAGCTGACTTCCTTTTGCCCACCTGAGCCAATTAACTTCTTAATGTTTATGACGTTTGGCTCTGCTACAGTTCTACTGACTCTGCAGCTGTCCCAAACTCATAATTCAGTTCAGGGTGATATTGGCCAGTTCGGTCTCTCAAAGGAACAGGTGTGGGAGTGAGACTCATGCTATGCCAAATCTTGTAGCCCTTCTTCAATAAATATTACAAGATGAGCCTCATGGTGCATTGGCTGGTTGTCTTTAATGCACAGAATATATCCCAGGAGGAAAACCCAAGGAACTCAAAATTATTTATTTATTTATTTATTTATTTATTTGGGGTTCTTGTACCCCGCCCTTCTCACCCCGGAGGGGACCCAGGGCGGCTTACAGCTGCAAGGCGCACTTAGACACCTGCCACACAAAACAATCATCACAAAAGTACAACAATACAAGTTCCCACAATTCAGCCATTATCCCAATAAAATCAATAAAATGATAAAAACAATAAAACAATACAAACCTAGTTCTTCCTCCTACCCATCAGTGTACACTAACTCAAAGATCTGTTTTGATTCCACTTTGACAATCCTGCTGATCTTACACATCTGATTGTCTTATTTAGTTGTCTTATTTAATTGCCTGGTTGCCCAAAGGCCTGGTTCCACAACCATGTCTTCACCCTCCTCCTGAAGGAGAGGAGGGTTGGTGATGTTCTGATTTCCCCCGGGAGTGAGTTCCACAGGTGGGGGGCCACCACTGAGAAGGCCCTGCTTCTCGTCCCCACCAGCCTCACTTGTGAGAGTGGTGGGGTCGAGAGCAGGGCCTCCCCAGATGATCTCAAATTCCGAGGTGGGACGTAAAGGGAGATACGTTCGGACAGATACACTGGACCAGAACCGTATAGGGTTTTGTAGGTTAAAACCAGCACCTTGAATTGTGCTCGGAATTGAACCGGCAGCCAGTGGAGCTGGCATAACAGGGGGGTGGTGTGCTCCCTGTATGTCGCTCCAGTGAGCAATCTGGCTGCTGCTCGCTGGACTAGTTGGAGTTTCCGAACAGTCTTCAAGGGCAACCCCACGTAGAGCGCGTTACAGTAGTCTATTCGGGATGTAACAAGAGCGTGGACCACCATGGCCAGATCAGACTTCCCAAGGTACGGGCGCAACTGGTGCACAAGTTTTAATTGCGCAAAAGCTCTCCCGGCCACCGCCGAGACCTGGGGTTCCAGGCTCAGCGGCGAGTCCAGGATCACTCCCAAGCTGCGAACCTGCGTCTTCAGGGGGAGTGTAACCCCATCCAGCACAGGCTGTAACCCTATACCCTGTTCGGCCTTACAACTGACCAGTAGGACCTCTGTCTTGTCTGGATTCAATTTCAATTTGTTCGCCCTCATCCAGACCATTACAGCGGCCAGGCACCAGTTCAGGACCTCAACAGCACCCTTAGTAGCAGGTGGAAAGGAGTGACAGATCTGGACATCATCCGCATAGAGATAACACCGCAGTCCGAAACTCCGGATGATCTCCCCCAGCGGCTTCATGTAGATGTTAAACAACATTGGGGACAGAATAGATCCCTGAGGGACTCCACAAAAGCAAATCATGTCCCTATATTCATTTGCTCCACAAAAGCAAATCATGTCCCTATATTCAACATGGCACAACTCATAGCACATGTATAACATCCTTGAATGTTTCATTAGTACACAAGAAGAAATAAGAATAATCATGATTACATATATTGAGAGGCTAGGAAGTAAGCATTCTCCAATATATGGAAGGAAGGAAGGCTGGCATCCAAGAAACACGTGCCGTCTGTATAGAATGTAGCATGATACAGGTTGAGAATTCCTTATCTGAAAAGTTTTGTACCAACAGCACTTTGAATGTTGTGTGTGTGGGGTGGGTGGTGGGGTGGTAGGGTGGTGGGCTTGGATTTTAGAATCCAACCTCATGTCCTCTTGGAGGCATACACATACATTGTGAGATCTCTGGACCCAAAGCTAAACAACACATTCATTTATATTTTATATACACCCTATACAGTTAGCTATCCTTAGGGTAATTCTATACACAACAGTTTTAATACAGTTAGATGTGAAATTTTTTTTGCGTACATTGAATCATCAGAAATCAAAGGTGTCAATATCTCAGCCACACAGGCGGACTAAACTGAATTTTAGAGTAATTTGGATTTGGGCATTCTGGATAAGGGGTGCTCAGCCCAGCCTATAACAATAGAACCTGAAAATCTTATGTTTATCTTTAACTCCCAGAATCCCTAAAATAGCATGGCCATAGGCCAGTGAATTCTGAGAAATATAGTCCAAAAGTAGTAGAATTCCGACTGTTACTCAGAATAATATAGTATTCTGAACAGTGCTGTGAATAATAATAGCAAAATAGGTTCATCTGTAATAGTAAATGATACTCATAGCCACTGCTTTTTCAATATTTTTTTCGGTAATTCAAAATTATTGAAATAAAAGTTAAAGACATAGATATTTATCTTTCATACACTTAGATCCAATGTAGAAGAGTAGTTTGAGTAGTTAATAAGAACCCCAATATTATGAATTGGGGCAGAGAGCATAGAATTGTTGACTTCCTCATGCGCCCAACCCAAAAAAGGTAGTAAACAACATAAGCAAAGGTAAGAATGGTTGTTAGTGGTTGCCTCCGTCCTTTGTTGGGTTCTGTGTGAACTAGGATGATGAAGAACCTTTTCCCTGTGTGTCAGACTGTTAAATGATGCTAGGAAACAACCAGACTGATGCCTGCATTATTTTGTTGGCTTGTTTGCCTCTCCATTTGACTAACTTTAGTAACCAGTGACTACAGTTGTTATGGTTTTTTGGGAGATATAATCTCTAAGCCATTTTTTTTAGTTCTGCTCTGCATTAACATTCAGGTGGTACACTTGTTGTCATTATAGTATTTTTGCATGGCTTGACAGTGGCAGCCAGGTGATTGAAGGACTATTACGTGTAAGTGGTATTTTTGGATTGAAATTCCCAGAATCCCCAATACAGCATGGTTGGTGACAAGGGCTGGATCTAAAATGTCTTGTATCACAGGATCTGATCCCAGATGATCTGATTTGACCTGGATTATATGAGTCTACATTGCCAGATTATCTGGGATAAACAGATTATCTGAGATAAACTCCAGGGATATAGGGCAGCGTAGAAGGGGCCTAGGATAGTGACCAAGATAGCAGGCATCTTGGCTCAAAATGGGATCCTCAGGTTCTATGATATGTATGTTCATATTGCTACCAAATATAGTGAAAGCAATTCCTACAATTGTGTAAAGGTGGGGGTGGGAATAGCAGTTGTTCTGAAAAGTTGGATTGAAGCATGCCAAATCCCTGCTTTTCTATGCTGCATCTTCTGTGCCATCCAAGTTTAATTGCAAGTGCTAAACAGATGGAATTCAAAAGTAAAAGTAAAAGTCTGCCACAGCAGAACAACTTGGACACAGCATATTATTAGAGGACACAGAAATACTGGACCACTCTAACAACCACCTCGTCAGATTACACAAAGAAGCCATTGGAATCCACAAGCATGTGGACAATTTCAACAGAAAGGAGGAAGCCATGAAAATGAACAAAATCTGGCTACCAATATTTAAAATCAGTACAGTAAATAAAGAGCAACACTCAAAACACAGGGTAATTCCAGGATCAATTGGGGCCAGCTAACACCTCTCAACAAAGAAGAAGCCAGGCTTTGAAGCTGCAAGGCCATTAAATGCTTATCAAAGTGGCCAGCTGCAATATTCACATTTACCTCCAACAGACATGAGTTCTTTCTCCCACCCTGGACATTCCACAGATATATAAACCCCACTTGCCTAGTTTCCAACAGATCTCACAACCTCTGAGGATGTCTGCTATAGCTGTGGGCAAAATGTCAGGAGAGAATGCTATAGCTGTGGGCAAAATGTCAGGAGAGAACATGGCCATTCAGTCTGGAAAACTCACAGCAACCCAGTGATTCCGGCCATGAAAGCCTTCGACAATACATCAAAAGTAAAAGTCTCTGGAGTTTGCCCTATCCATTTTCAGTAATGTAGTGACCACTGCTGGCCAAAAGTTGCTCGGCTGAATTGGCTTCATTTTTTCTATGTGTTTGGGCCATGCAAATCAATGGGTTTCAATAGATTAGTGCTGAGAATTTCATCCTTCATCATTCCACTGCTTAATGAAACACCTTCAATTTGCAGTGCTTCTTCTTCTTTCTTTCTTTTTTTTTTAAAAAAGCATTGTCATAAGCTCATAAATGTCCCTACATCCCTTTCCATATTGTTCACTAACTAAATTAAGCAACATTCTCAAAGATATAAGAGGACAGGGTCATTTTCTTGTATCTCCTGTATTCTAGTTCCCTGTCTTTCTTGCCAAGCAATACTGAAGAAGCTTTCTCCTTCAAACAAAACCATGCATGCTCCTAACTTGTATTTACAGGTACGTAATTCCCCACATTCACTCAAACCCATTCCAGCAGGCACTGATGCGTCTTGCAGTAATATTCTTTGTTCTATCCAATGTATGAAATATTATGTATTGCTGAAGGCTTTCATGGCCAGAATCATTGTTGTAGGTTTTTCGGGCTGTATGGCCTTGTTATAGAAGCATTCTCTCCTGACGTTTCACCTGCATCTGTGGCAAGCATCCTCAGAATGTCTGCCAATGATGCAGGCAAAACGTCAGGAGAGAGTGCTTCTAGAACATGGCCATACAGACCGAAAAACCTACAACAACCCTATGAAATATTATATTTGTCTTCCATATATGGGTTGAATAACAAAAGCGGCAGTCTCCCCATACGAAGAATTTAGCTTCTAAACAAATTAAAAAAACAGTCCTCAAGCAAAATCAAATCTGTTATGACCAACCTTTATTAAGTGTCTACTTTAAAGGAAAGACCATACTTGAATCAAACTCTCAAAACAATTGTTTTAGTCAGATACAAGGAGGAAACATGGAGATCTTTCATTGAGTCATCTCTTCAAAAATGGTACTTTCCCACCAGAATATTCAAAGCGACATACTTTTTGCAAAACTTTCTGCACAATTGTTGCCGTGAACAGTATCTTGATTTCCCAAGCATAAATTCCTTATAGGAAAACAATTCCTTTATAGTAAAAGAAAAACAACCTTACCTTTCACGGAATTAAATCACAAAGCTGAAATCCAGCCAAAGAATCAGTATAGCAATAAAGTGTCGACAGTATCCAGTCTCAAGAAGCTCCAGCGGGTTTCACAGTTGCCAAAGGGCATCCCGGTGTCAGGTCCTGCAGTTAGACATATATCAGGAATGTCCCCAGCCCTTGGCTTCTTTTAGAGGGGTCAACAGGTACCCTTGACTCTGCTACTCTTACACTTACTTTGTCCTCTCAGAAAACTAGTTTGCTACTCATGAAACTTTCCTGAGTTGCTTTTCTTCCAGTTTGAAACATCAGAAAACTAGATCATGCAAAAGGGGCTTCCCTTTAGTGGAAACTCTCCTCTGCCACCTAGAGGTCTCCCAAAGACAGCAAAGGCTACGGGAAGATGCACGATATACATTGTGGATATATCACCCCGATTTATACTATGGAAAGGGTCCACGTTACTTCAATTATCGTGTAACTTTCCTGGGGACACACAATTTCTCATCTTTATTTGTTTTCCCCTGGAAATGGTAGTAGTTAGCATATCTCAGATTATTTTCTTATATAATTAAGACTACTAACTGTAATACTTTACAGAGAATTGAGTAGAGTTTAATTCAGGATGTCATTATTAATTAATTTGTTGACTGAAGCATTGACTGGATCCTGTGGTTGAGATCTTGTGGTTTACAGAGAACAACACCAAGGTTGACCTCAAAGAAGCACATTTTGTAACCAACTCCTTCAAAGAAATAAAAACTCTTTTGAAGTTGCTTTTCTCCAATCCCCTCCCCCCAACCTTCACTATTTTTTCTCTGCATGGACTACAAAACCCATAATAGGGCAGTTAGCTTTAAACGATGAACCTGGGACACCATCTACACTGCTTCAATGCAGTTAAACTGGATTATTTGAGTCTATACATGAGTGTAGACTCAGGCCCCTTCTACACTGCCATTTAAAGTCCCTATTATCTGCTTTGAACTGGATTATATGGCAGTGTAGACTCATATGATCCAGTTCAAAGCAGACAAAGTTTCTCCCCCACAAATAACCCGCTCCATTGTTATTTTGCCCCGTGTTTTTAGCTGTGTTTTTAGCCATAGTATTTTATTCTGTACATGCGACCTGCTCACTGTTCTATGTTATGAATGATTTAATTGTAATTTTATTTTGTTTGTTGTGTTTTTATATTTTATGTTTTATGTAATTTATCATGTTGTTACCTGTGTTCTGATTTTATTTATTGTATTGCGTTGTTGGGCTTGGCCTCATGTAAACCGCCCCGAGTCCCCATTGGGGAGATGGTGGCGGGGTATAAATAAAGATGATGATTATTATCTGCTTTGGTAATCTGGATTATATGACAGTGTAGAAGGGGCCCCAGGCTGCATCTATACTTCCATATAATGCACATCAGACACCCCCAACTTGCAGCCCTCCAAGTGTTTGGGCCTCCAACTCCCAGAATTCCTGACTATTGAACAAGATGGCTAGGGCTTCTGGGAGTTAGAGGACTGCAATTTTAGGGTACCTGATTCATATTATCAAAGAAGATAATCCAGATTATCTGCTTTGAACTGGATTATATGAGGCTACACTGCCATATAATCCAGTTCAATGCAGATAATCTGGATTTTATATGGCACATTAGGCCCCATCTACACTGCCATATAAATTACAGATTATCTGCCTTGAACCAGATTATATGTGAGTGTAGACTCATATAATCTACTTCAACCTTGGCCTTCAACCCACGCGATCCCCACCCCCACCCCCTGCCTCCTGGCATGTAACTTCTACACACCAGGAAGCCTGTGGAGATGTACCATGGCACCCAGTAAATTTCTTCTTATTTTAAAGGCTTGAAGGGAGGGGAGCTTTTGGTAACAGCTATTCAATAGTAAAATACTCTCCTCTGGTGAACTTTCCTTCATGACACAGTTCAGCAGGCTACCTGTGGACTTCTGCGCTGGGAGGGGTGGGATTAGGCTACCTTTGTGGTCCTTCCAGTTGCATGATTCCATACTTATATTTCTTCCTATATTGTTACAACACGTGTTTACCTAGTTGTTCTGGTCCTTGTCTATTTACTCAAAAAGTCCCATGTACATTGACAGTCCCTCAATGTATGTTTGTTTAGGTAGGAACATTATCTATACTCATTTATTCAGTAGCAAGTGGGTTTTACTCCCAGCAAAAGTTATGCACAGATGGAGTCCTAATCCTTTTGTGACTGGGCTGCATCAGCTTTAGAAAGTTTTAGAGTTGGAAATTTACATGCTTTTTGGTCTACAGTCCAAACTCCCATAGCCAGATGGCTGCTGTTTCCGTTCTCTAAAGGACTCTAGGAATTGTAGTTTGAAAATTCCATTTTCCAACCACTGCAGCAGCTCATAACATTCCTGTGTTTTGTTGTTGCAACTGATATGCTGTAGCTGCATGTTGTTACTTGTGTCTTGTCAGTGTCACAGTTCTGGATAAGGGACTTCTGGAAGTTAATTCAATAAGAGGGGTTAGGAAAGGCACAGCTGACATTGTTTCTGGGACTGACATCTCTATCCTGGGTGGCACTGGGAATGTCTGCAGAGTGTTCTACCTGCTCAGCTCCAGGGGCTTGACTCAGGTCTTGGCCCAAGCTGAGCTTCAGCAAAGACAGCTCCACCAGGAGGCAGCTTGGCGCCACCTTTGAAGAAAGAGAGCCCAGCAAAGCACCGAACAGGGGTAACCAATATTTCTGCAAGCAAGGACAGAAGTAAGGAAGACTATTCAGAACAAAGGAAAACATGCTGCATTGCAGAAAATAATTTTGAGCAATTATTTTCTGCCCTGTGGGATACACAGGGAAAGTTATGCTCTAGGAACCAGTATTATATCTTTATATTACTCCTGCCCTGATTAGTAGTTGCTTATTGATGTTTAAAATTTTTGTCTTTAGCAAAACAAAAATAAGAATTTGGTCCTGCCTGCAATTATATGGGTTCAATTAAGGGCCATTCATTTCAAACAGAATTCATGTGTGTGACTGCAACATGCTAAGGGAAATATAACATTTCTGCATGTCCTCTCCAGTGTAGCCCATGGTAGATTATCATAAGACTGATATTTTGCATATTAGTAGGTCACAAATTCTGCATAGCAAGTGTAAAATTGTTGTCAATAGACAAAACAGCCTTGCAATTGGGGGTAGATTTCACAGAAAATAAATTGATCATGAATCAGTGCAATCTCATTAATCATTATGCTTTTGCTAAAGATGGAGAAAGTTACTCTTTTGGAATTCTCTAGATAACATGGATGTTGTCCAGGATAGCTGTTAACTTTGATCTAAAATGCAACCTTTTCTCCAAGATCTAGCTTTGGTAGGGAATTTTTAAAAGAACTGCTGGTGTTCTTTCTCATGTGTGTACAGAGAGATGCACTTGGTGAACTGCCTCCAAAAAATAATGAAGAATCTAGTTTTGTGGGAGATCAATATTATTTCCTACTAAGTGGCCTTTCACAATTATTCTTCAGCATAAGGCCATCTAATTTGGTTGGCCACCTAGAAAGAGCATAGAAAATAAATGGAGAATAAGTCTTTATGTGGCTACTAGTCAAGAAGGTTATATCCTGCACGTAGAAGACTGAATACTGAAGGACAATCATGGGACATTGTTATTGTCCTAACATTTTGCTTGTCGATGTCCCAGAGCAATCTGGTTAGCTATTGTGGAAAACAGGATGTTGTTTCTCCAGATAGACTCCTGCTCTGATGTAGCATAGCACTGAAGTTGCTATGTTGTATTCTTAACAAATATTTCCTCAGATATACTTTGACCAATTCCTCTACTGCCCTTTGTCCTCTGATATAAACTTTGGGAGTACCTATCTTTTGTTTGTTCTTAAAACATTTGGCTATAACAAGCATGTTCATTCAGCCAGCAATCAAAAGAACTGCATCCTTTCAAGTTTGCTAAAGAAAAAGTCTTATTGATAGCCTTCTGCTGCCAGAGACAGTAAAGCCATCAGCTAATGGGCATGACCAAATGTTCAAAGTGCTAGATATATGAATTCCAGCAGAAAAGGGGGGAAAAAACCTGTTTTTCTCTTCTGGAATTCATATCTCTAGGATTCATATTTCTGTAAACAGAGCTCAAATAATAAAAAGTTGTAATCACAGAGCATGCAGGAGTATAGGCTGGTTGATAGATAGGGACTATAGACATGCAGATATATGGAAGATAGCCGACCAAATTGTAGTCAAGGCAAACAATTCCTTCCATATAGACCTCAAGTTGTTGTTGGAATGAAACTACTAGCCATCATCAGCATTGACTATGCTAGTTTTGGTTACTGAAATATGCAGTCAATCAACATCTGGAGGGCCATATCTTTGCTACCCCTGCCTTCCCAATACCTGACTAGTAGAAACCAACAGATAGGTTCCCAGGTGGCATTGGGGGGGAGGGGGTGTCACATTTTGTCTTTCCTGCCTCTCTCCTCTCCAAACCTTCCAGATGCTTGGACTCAAACACATACACTCCCTCATGATCAATACTATGTGTTTCTAGTGGTAGTTGTAGGTCAAAACATTTGGAAAGCCTATTTTCCAATGCTGGTTTATAGAACTGAGTACCTTTGGTGCGCTATAATAGAAAATATACCCTCTTCTAGCCTTGGCTGTTTCCATCTCTGTCTGCCCGACAAAAGATATTCTGTCCTGGGAGAAGATTAGATGTCAAATGATAATATATATTATTTAGGCATGTGGAACATTTACCAAATCTACCATTTTTATCTTTGCAATTTCGTTTATAATCCCAACTCTTAGAAAACAATCTGACTAGTTTTGACCAATATTTGAACAATGTGACATATCATTTATAATATTTGAGGCTGGAGCACCAGGGATGTCAAGAAATGTATTGTCAAGTCTCATCTCTTAGCTGGTATGGAAAGACAGGGGAAACAACAAGACAAAAGCGTATTTCTTTTCTAGATGAGCATGAATGCTCTTTGCAATAATGTAGCATCTAAGTATGCTTTTTTTTTTTGTGGAAAGGCATGACCTGTTAAAGACCATAACCTTTTGGGAAACCAGAAATCTCCATAGCCTTTTGGAAATGTGACCCTTTTGGAGATTAATTGGTATCCACACTATTTGAAATAATCATAACCCTTTTGCAAAATATGATCTTCCTAAGAAGAGTTAAATACTCATTTGAGTTAATCTTCTGCACAGTGGTAAATATCCACCAGTATTCATGCAAGGCAAATTAGTCTCTGAACTGTTAGAAACAAAGATATGCCAATGCCCCAAAACAGCAGAGTTTCAGTAGTGTCATTTCAGTTGCCCAAAAAACATCTATTCTCCCATAAAATATATTTGGTTTTAAATCATGCTCTCAAGAGACAAAAATAAGTAGTCTTCATTAAAAGTAACATAGTTGATTTAGTTACAAACTTCATGTATTCAGCATACAGGTATATATCTTATTAGTTGAGAGTTTTAAACAGTAAGTTCTCTAAAGCATTCTGTTTCTAGTCTCTTCTCTGTCTTATGTCTAATGAACCTTTACATTCTGAGTGCAATCAAGTCTCTCTTTCTAAAATGGAGCCTGAGATCTTAATAGTCCCAGATCTGGTCACATGGTCTGTAGTCCCTCCCATAACACAGAGTTAAGGAAAACTGCATACTAAATCCTATACATACAATAAAGTAAGTAATCACAATTGTATACAAAACAAATAACTAGTATAGGAGGCTTGTAGAAGGTTGCTGTTTCCAACATGTTTCCCCTCACTTTGTTTTGTATATAGAATTATGCTTGACAATGAATTAAAATACTCATCTAAGATACTACAGGGTTTTCTCCCCTGAAACAGTGGATGACATAATTAAAATGAGAAGTATTGGTTTTTTGCGTATAATTTACCATTATCCTTATGGTTTCTATATTAATTGCCGATGAGACAGTGAAAATGACTAAAATCAAAATGAACAGCAATTTAAAAAAATCCCCCCATTATTGCTGTCTTGAGCATTTAAATGCTTTGTATAGTTGTCCTGTATGAAGCCAGAGTTATGATTGAGATGTACACCTTGAAATAATTGGCTAGCTCCTTCATTTTGCTGATAAAATAGTGCTCATCTTAATATATTCAGTAAAATGTACAAACAAATATTGACACCCAAATGACTGCTTAGCTGAGCACAGGTTTTTGCAGTGGAACCTTTTTATAATTAGTTCTATGTGTTAGTTAGATGTGACATAAAACCAATCAGGATTGTTACACATTTCTGTTTAATTTCACTAGGGACCATCACACCAACCTGTAGCTGTGTGGCTATAGCGTTGTTTAAGCAAATGGAACCATATAGTTACTTGAATGATTACCTTCACACTTCACTGCAATTGTGCCATGCTGGTGCTTTGGTGATGCAAATTCCAACACTCTTGCTTCCTACTAGAGCACTGGTTCTCAACCTGGGGTCCCCAGATGTTTTTGACGTACAACTCCCAGAAATCCCAGCCAGTTTACGAGCTGTTAGGATTTCTGGGAATTGAAGGCCAAAAACATCTGGGGACCCCAGGTTGAGAACCACTGTACTAGAGTTTCCTCTACCTAGTGCATGTGTGCCCCCTCCCTTATTTTGCCACAACTGCATAATTTCACAGTTTTAGCCTTGTTGTGAGACCTTCTTGAACTTCACAATATTAAGACTGCAGTGGAAGGAAACTATCACACAAGAAATAGTAGTGGAGCAATTATGGATCTGTTGGTGGTTTTTTTTTTCTGTCGACGAAAGTTCAAGTGCAATGCAATGGGGCACAAGGGAAAGACACTGAGAGAGAAACTAAGCATATTTCAGACTAGGTACAAATCAATAAATATGTAGGTTGTGGTTGGAGACACTAAGGCTAATCTTAATGTCACAGAATTTTCTTGGTCAGATGGGGGTTTGCCTGTGCCTTCTTCTGAGGCTAGAGGAGATTCACACTATTATAATTGGGGCTTCTGTAACATCACCCAGTGGGTTTCCCTGGCTGATTGGGCTTTCAGACCCCAATTTTCAATGTCATAGTCCAATGCTCAAACCACCACACCATGCTGGCTCTCAGTTGAATATGCAGCTACAACTGCTCAAAAATAATAAGAAACTCTCAATGCTTTTTCATCAGGCCATTGTTAATAAGAGCTTTAAATTAAACATGCTAATATTTTACCAATTGAATGCAACCACAAATAACGTATCTGAAATTGACTTTGGCCCTTGGGCTGGTAGGCGTTCTGCTTCCTTGCTTTAGAGTACACAGACACAGTTTCTGTACCAAGCAACTTACACTCCGAAGTTTTTCACATTATACAGTTATCATGCACCATTTTAACTGATATGGAAACATGCTATGGAATCATGAGATTTGCTATTTAGGGAGGGACTTTCTTGACTAAATAACTCTCATGCTTTATTTGTTGTTGCTGTGCTCCTTCAAGTCATTCATAACTTATGGCAACCCTAAGTCGGCCCATATCATGGAGTATCCTGAGTCTGAGAGTGTTGAGTCTCATTTAAGAGAGGAAAGGGAATGATGGTGATGGTGGTAGTGGTGATGGTGGTGGTGGTGATGATGATGATAGGCTTCCATGACCTAGTGAGAAATTGAACTCTGATCTCCAGAGTCAATGTGGGGTTCACCAAATTAAAAAGTCAGGAATCTCTAGGATGCAACCATCACAGTTAAAGAAAATCATACTACTATAATTGTCTAGTGTGGAAGGGATGTCAATAGAAGTGGGGAAGTGGGTCAGAGGTAAACAGTTTGCAACAGTTACAGTTATTTAACTATTCATTACAAGCTTAGCTGCAGCATTGCAGCTGTCCCCATCTAGTGGCCTTGGATGTTTTTGGATCACATAAGGAATAGGAAAATACAGTAGAGTCTCGCTTATCCAACCTTCACTCATCCAATGCTCTGTATTATCCAACACAGTCTTCCTCCCATCCAGATCCACAGCTGTTTCAATACATTGCGATGTTTTGGTGCTAAATTTGTAAATAAAGTAATTACTACATAAAGTTAACATGTATTGAACTGCTTTTTCGGTCGATTTGTTGTAAAACATTATTTTTGGTGCTTAATTTGTAAAATCACAGCATAATTTGATGTTTAATAGGTTTTTCCTTAATCCCTCATTATCCAACATTTTCGCTTATCCAACATTCTGCCAGACCATTTATGTTGAATAAGCAAGAGTCTACTGCAGTTCAACACAACTGGATAGGCAATCTCTCCACATCACATCATAACTGCTATAAGTTATATATTTTACAGAATTCTGAAATGTATTTCAATCTCCTCTGCCTGGTGTTAGAGTGGTCTCTTCCAGCTATGTGGTTTTATGTTTTTATACCAGGCAGGGAAGACTGATATGAAATGCAGAATTCTAAATTAAACTTAGACAATTCCCTGCAAATACATCCTAGAGTGCTCAGAGAAGTCCAATTTTTCCAGGTTTACCTGCAGATAAAGTGTAACATGAACAAGTTACTTATCTGGACTGCAACTCCCGGAACAAACTGTGCAGCCATGTATGCTGCACAGTTTGTTGTGAAAGAGAATAATCTTCTATATCTCATTTAACTCCTTTTCATGCCTAGTGCAAGTTATCTGTGCTTTAGAGCATGAGTAATGTTTTCTTTCTTTGCCATAAAATGCACAGGTCACTTTGTGGCTTTTCTGCCCTTTTCGGCTTACGATGATATATTTTACCTCTCCATACAACCTAATCAAATCTTTTCTGTGATATAATTGGTTTGAATTCCTTCCCAGTAGACACAACCTATAAAGTCTGGGGACATAAAACTTAATAATCTCTCATATAATTTCAGAGTGGTACTCATGAAAATTAGGTTAGAGAAGCTGCAAAACATGTGGAATGATGGGGATTTGTTCTTATTACAGCAGTGATGACATAGTATAGAATGATACTTTCTAATATATTTTATTGACCGCCTTTGGATCATAGAAGTAATAGATCCTGTGGCATAGCCACATGCTGATAATTGAATTCTTTCAGAAGGCTGAATGGGGGGAAACATGCTGTTCTCAAATGGCTTTTCCTTTAATACAGCCTAAATCTCCTTTTCATTTCTCTTTTTAGTTAAGGCAAAATGTTATAAATTATTAGATGGATAGACTCCTCTAGCAAAAGAGCGATTTATTCCAAGTTCTGTTTGCCTGGAGGCCAATGAGCAATGCAAGAAATATTCAGTAGACCTTCTGGTCTTATCCTTGAAAATGAAGTCAAAATATCAAATGGGAGGAAATAGAAAAATGTAACTGTGGAAGTTCAAAGTATCCACAGTCTTGCTTCAAAATGGCAGGGCTAGTCTTCGCATTGGAGAGATTGAGGCAAGGATTACAAACAGACAGGTTAGATGGTTGGGAAAGCAATTATAGTAGCTCCATACATTTTTTTTCATTGGAGAACTGAGTTGGCTGTGTCATGTGATCCATGTTACACCCCACCTCACACCCAATAACTAAACTATTGGCCTCAGAAATGATGGAGAACTCCATCCTATTAGCAAAGTTTCAGTAAAATTCAGTTTCTGGTCAGATGTGTTTCTCTGTGTGTGCAGATCTTATCTTTTGAGTCAGCTAGCAATGTTTCTTAGGCCGGCTCTGCACCATGCTTACCTGCCACTTTCCTAACATGCCCATGCCATGTAATATATCTTTTTTTTGTCAGTAACTAAAAAATCACAACAAAAATAAAAAAACACATAATTGCAGGTTAAAACTGCTAATAAACAATGGTAAAGAATGCAGAACAATAATCAGCAGCAGAGCTCCAAATGTTACTTTCCAAAAAGCAATTATTTACAGTTACAGCTTCAACACACACATACCCTAGCTAGTTTCTATTTGAATTACAATGTTTGAAAAGTAGGTCTTTTTTTGCCATTCCTCAAAACAAAAGAGAGACATCACGTTTTGTTGTTGCCATGTGACTTTTTAGACAACTCTTAACACATGGTGACCCTATTGTAGGATTTTCTGGGAAAGGGTCATTCAGAACAAATTTGCCATTGCTTTCCTTTAAGGCTGAGAGAATGTGACTTGCACAAAATCATCCTTTGGTTTTCCGTGGCAGCATGGGGATTTGATACCTTGGTTAAACTGGACTTGCCAACAGTTTAGAATCAGGCAGCCTCAATGACAGCAAGCATGGAGCTCTCCTCAGCCTGAATCAAGCCTGAATCAAGACAGGAAATCTAATTAAAAATTGTTTGTGGGATTAACATAACTCAAAAACCAATTATTATTATTATTATTATTATTATTATTATTATTACTTTATTTGTACCCTGCTAGCATCTCCCGAAGGACTCGATGCGGCTTACACAGGCCAAGGCCTCAAAACACAATACAACAATACAATACCTAAAGCAAATTAAAAACAATTAAGCAGAATTAACAACAAACAGTAAACAATACATCAAGACACTATAAAACTGGGCCGGGCCAGAGTAATGGGTACAAGATTAAAAGTGCTGATGTGGCAGGAGGTATGTAGGATTATAAGTAAGTGCAGTGTGCAGTGTGCGGTAATCTTAGTTCTAGTAAAGTGCTTCTAGGACTTGGTATTGGAGGTTCCTAATCTGAAAAGGTACATCGGAACAGCCAGGTCTTCAAGTTCTTTCTGAAGACTGCCAGTGTAGGGGCCTGTCTGAGATCTCTTGGGAGGGAGTTCCAGAGTCGAGGGGCCACCACAGAAAAGGCCCTGTCTCGAGTCCCCACCAAGTGCGCTTGCGACGCAGGCGGGATCACGAGCAGGGCCTCTCCAGATGACCGAAGTGAACGCATGGGTTCATAGATGGAGATGCGGTCACGCAGGTAGGCTGGTCCCAAACCGTTCAGGACTTTGTAGGTAAGCACCTGCACTTTAAATTGGGCTCGGAAAATAAACGGCAGCCAGTGGAGCTCCTTGAACAGGAGGGTTGACCTCTCTCTGTAATGAGCCCCGGTTAACATCCTGGCTGCTGCCCGTTGGACCAGTTGGAACTTCCGAGCCATTTTCAAGGGAAGCCCTACGTAGAGCACATTGCAGTAATCCAGTCTAGAGGTGACCAAGGCATGGACCACCCCGGCCAGATCAGCCTTTGCGAGGTACGGTCGCAGCTGGCGCACAAGTCTCAATTGTGCAAAAGCCCTCCCAGACACCGCCGACACCTGACCCTCAAGCGTGATGAATTGATGAATTGATGAATTGACACGAAATTTGGACACAATATCAGGCCAACGAGTGACCATCACTCATAAAAACACTGAAAACTCAGTGGAAGGGACTTAAAAAAGCCAAAAAAGCGAAAAGATACTACAGCAAAATGACTCCCCCAGCAAACAAAACACACAATAGCATATCCACACTCACTCTCTTCTGGACTACAGCTCCCAGCATCCCCTAGACTAGGCCCTTTAGGAGAGGAGGATGATCCAAATGCACTGCTTCCAAGCTGCAAGCTTTCTTCTCCTTGGCGTTCTTTGAGAGCACACCAATCCCTGCATCATTCCAATTTCTTTTTCCTGGACTGCAACTCCCAGTAATCTTCCAGATAGATGAGACAGATAGATTAGATAGATAGATAGATAGATAGATAGATAGATAGAGAGATAGGTAGTTAGATTGATCAGGAGGACTGCTGGGAATTGCAGTCCAAGAATAGGTAGAGAAGGAAGAAAGGAGAGAAAGAGGAAGGGAAAGAAAAGAGGGGCAAGGAAGGGAAGAGGAAGAGAAGGAAGGATAGAATGAAAGAAAAAAAGGAAGGAGAGAAAGAAAGAAAGAAAGAAAGAAAGAAAGAAAGAAAGAAAGAAAGAAAGAGAGGGGGGGAGCGGGGAGGTTGCCACAGCAACACGTGACAGGTACAGCTAGTAATAAATAATAAATAAATCTTTATTTGTACCCTGCCACCATCTCCCCAAAGGGACTCGGGGCGGCTCACAGAAGCACTTCAGGTGCCACATACACACAACAATACATAAGTATAAATACAATGACATAAGTACAATCAACAGCACATAAAAGTCTCACCAATAGAATTATAAAAATATAAAATTATAAAATTGCTAAAACGCAGTAGAACCTGCAGGTAAACCAGCTATCTGTCGTAACAGTCAAAGTGCGGGGCAGCACTATCAATTATTCATCACATTGGCCATGAATTATTTAGGATCAAAGGCCTGTCTGAAGAGCCATGTTTTTTAGACTCATCTGGAAGGCCTGAAGGGAGGGGGCTAATCTAATTTTTTTAGGGAGTGTATTCTAGAGCCAGGAGCCACCACCGAGAAGGCCCTCTCTCATTCCCACAAACTGTACTTGAGATGGTGGTAGAACCGAGAGAAGGGTCTCTCCAGCAGATCAATTTGTATACTTTTATTTTGTTTGTTAATCTTATGGTTTTGTTGTTTTTACTTTGTATGTTTTTGTGATGTTACCTGGGAACCACTCTGAGTCCCCTCAGGGAGATGGAGCGGTATATAAATAAAATGTTATTATTATTTATTATTATAATGCTCTCACCGGCTCATAGAAGGAGATGTGGTCTCAAAGATAGGTTGGACCCAAATCGTATGGGGCTTCATAGGTAATCACTTGCACTTTGAATTGGGCCTGGAAACTTACGGGGAGCCAGTGGAGCTGCTTTAAAAGGGGCATTACCAGATAGAGATCAGAGAACTCCAGGACGTATATCTGACCCAGTTTTGGTTTGCTGGTCTAACAGAACATTCCTATAGTTCTGGCAGTACACTTAAAGGTCATCTGGATTTGCATGCACAGCATCATACATTGGGCAAGGAAGCATGCATCATCTAATAGCTAGCAATTGAGCTTATGCCTGGAGAAGGGATTTAAGATCACTTGGCTGGGTTGCAGACATATGTTATGGGATGCTTTGCTGCCAAGCATGCTTAGATAAGCAGAAATATCAAGCTGACTGGATACTTTAATTGTGTAGCTGGGTGACAATAATCTGGAATCATGGAAGGGTCTGGACTTGAACCTGACTATAAGAAAGGCATTAGACACAGGGCACAGTGTATTCCCATTAATGATATTATTCAGGTCAGAGCTGTTGGAGAGGCATGAAAGGGAGCCCAGTATCCTCTTGTTGTAGCCCCATCCCATTTGGGGTCCCTGTAGTGCAGATGAATGGGGTAGAGACCAGCCCCGCTCACAGATGCCCAAAAATAACATGTGTACCCACATGATTCCTGCTGTCATCTTTTGGGTTCTGCCTCCCCAGCAGGCAGAAAAGGAGAGGAGTGTTTCAAAGGAATTGTTTGATGCCTGTATCTGAGTTGCAGGCCATGCCAGCTCTTATTACCTGTAAGCAATAGATGTGTGGTCATTTTCTCTCCGGTTAGGCTTGTCTGTTTTGGCTGGTATCCTTGGCTGTAACCAGGCCAGTGCTCAGTCCAACAATTAATTAGCAATAACTTAACAATTTAAACAACTGAAGCTAGTAGTTTTTATACTAGAGCATTGATTTCCCATTTTTCAAAAATTCAGAACAATCACATTAATTTTCAAAACTTGATGTTTTCACATATCTTAAGCTCATTTCTAGGCCCTCTGGTAGCGGAGCAGGTTCAACCGCTGAGTTGCTGAACTTGCTGACCAAAACATTAGTGGTTCAAATCCGGGGAGCAGGGTAAGCCCCAGCTTCTGCCAACTTAGCAATTTGAAGACATGCAAATGTGAGTAGATCAATAGGTATCACTTCTGTTGGAAGGTAATGGCTCTCCATGCAGTCATGCTGGCCACATGATCTTGGAGGTGTCTACGGACAACGCTGGCTCTTCGGCTTAGAAATGGGGATGAGCACCACCCCCCAGAGTTGGACACAACTAGACTTAATGTCAGGGGAAATCTTTACTTTTTTAAAGATCATTTCTACATACCAAGGATTTGCAAACTAAAAAATATCCAAAGGAAAGGTGGGATCAGCTGATGCCTGAGTAAGAAACAAAATTCTATTGATAATCAATGTCATGTTCAAGTCAAATGGTATATGAGCAATTGACTGCCATACATCCTTTGTTGCCTGTTACTCTTGCTGGTCTATAACAAGCCTACTGCCTCTTAGCTCTATATTAATGCAATGTTAGTGAAAAGTGCAATTTCTTTGCCACCATTAGTGCTGCAGCTTAAGAGCTTTAAGAGGTTTGACCCGGGCTTTATCAAATTTGACTTGAGTCTTCTGCCACAACTGTGAAGCTGACAGATTAATAATGCCTAGGAGGCAATGATACATATGGAGAAATAGTACTATACTCTGATTTATAGAACAAACTATCGTCAGGAAAGAAACAGTGCTAGCAAACTGCTTTTCCCCTCATGTAGAGTTAATAACAATTTTCTGTAGCAGTAAAAGGAAACTTGCAATTGAATACATAGTGGCATCTCCTGCTGGGACATAAATTTAGATAGCTTTCCAATAGGAAACATAGAAGAATTTGATATCTTCTTGCATTCTGAACAATGCTGGTTTGGCGTATGTGTTTCTAAATCTCTCTTTCTGGGTGACATTGTTTTTCTTTTCTTACCTGCTTTTACTTAGCGCTCTTTTGATGCTCTCCAGCTGGGTGTCTCACTTAGCAAAGCTGCTACGCATCTATCCCCAGAACCAATGCCAGGGCCCTATTTCTCCCTATACCACAGAAATTTTAAAAGTATATCTATATATTAGATATGCTGGGGCTTTCACTGCTTTCATCTCATTTCCTCCCCTTTGACATAACATTACTTTGCTTCTTTCAAAGTGATCCTTTAAAAATAGGATAAGGAATACACCGAAAGTCTCTTTCTTTTGAGGCAGTGACTATTCAAACTGATTACAATGTGTAACAGCCATTTGCATGGAAAAGGAGAAAGGTTTGTTTGGTTTGAACATCTCTAGTAAGCGTATTTCTTTCCTTTTTTTCAATGTAGAGTATAGAATCATAGAGTTGGAAGAGACCTTGTGGGCCATCCAGTCCAACCCCCTGCCAAGAAGCAGGAAAATCACATTCAAAGCCCCCCAGACAGATGACCATCCAGCCTCTGTTTAAAAGCTTCCAAAGAAGGAGCCTCCACCACACTCCTCGGCAGAGAGTTCCACTGCTGGACAGCTCTCACAGTCAGGAAGTTCTTCCTAATGTTCAGGTGGAATCTCCTTTCCTGTAGATTGAAGCCATTGTTCTGCATCCTAGTCTCCAGGGCAGCCATTATTTATTTATATGCCATCCTTCAGTCAAAAAAGTCTCCCAAGATGGCTTATAGATCATTAATTCAACAGTTCCCTGCCCTTAGGCCTCATTGTTTTGTGCCTCCAAATCATTTCCAATTTATGACAATCCTAAGACAATTCTGTTTTAGGGAGGAGGGTGATATTTGTTCAGATACAGATCTGACTTACCCAAGATCATGACCCATTAGGGATTCAAACTCTGGGCTCACTTGTCCCAAGGCCCTTCCACACAACCATATAATCCAGAATATCAAGGCATAAAATTGCACAATATTTCTTTGAACTGAGTTATCTGAATCCATATTGCCATATATTCCAATTCAAAGCAGAAAATGTGGGATTTTATTCATCTGTTTAGAAGGAGCCCCAGAGCACATCTACGGTGATCAAAATAAAACATTAGGCACAAGGAATAAGGAATGCCTGTAGAGGGAGAGAATTTGGTCTGGCAATTGCTAACTATTCTTCTTTCTCTCCAAACCCAGAGTCCTGGGAGTTAGAAACTGGAGAGAGGGCTTCTCAACCAGCTGATGCTCCAAGGGATATTGGAGCTGTGTCTGGCTGTCCTTTTCTTCTTCAGAGGTCATTTTTCTCTAGCTTTGGCTTGGAATGAGTGGAGATGACGGGCTAAATCTTACTTTGAGACTACCAGTACCTGTATATATACCCTGCTCATCCTGGTCTTTTAGAATTAAACAATTTATTAGAAAAGACATACCCTTTCATTGTGCTCTTTCCCCAGTGGAATCTGTCCTTGTAAAAGGATCTCCTCAACTCCCCATTGCTCAAGGAATTAAGGAGTGTGAAATCGAACCCTATTCTCTGATGGAGGAAAATATATAGCAGCCTTTCCCAAACTGGTGTCCTTCAGATGTCTTGAACTTAAAGCACCAGCCAGCATGTTAGCAGAGATAATGTGAGTTGAATTCTAATACATTTAAAGCATGTACTGTGTTGAAGAAGGCTGATTAAGTGTACATCTGTACTGTAGAACTAATGCCGTTTGAGACCACTTTAACAGCCATGGCTCAGTGCTCTGGAATCATGGGAGTTGGGATTTTACGAGATCTTTCAGTGTCCTCTGTCAAAGAGTATTGCTGCCTCACTAAACTGCAGCTTCCATAATTCCAGAGCATTGAGCAATGGCAGTTAATGCATTAATTTTAAGTCTAGCTGCATCCTAAGATTATGGCCATTCACCTAGGTTTTTGTAATACGTGAGCAGCTTTCCAGTTCCAGTATACATCATTTCATAAGGTAACACAGTATACACAAAGGGTAAGATACAATCCCTTCACACACTGGAAAGCTCCAAGACTGTAGGAGGCTTGTGCTGTAGCTCCCCTTTGGGGGAGATAAAGCAGGTTATAAATAAATATAGTCAAACAAACAAACAAACAAACAAACAGCTTGCTTTATAATAATGGCTTCCTCATTTCCAATGACAAGAACAAATTCACATTTTAAAACTACCAACCCTGCTGAGATTACTGGTGCTTTTTCGCTCTGTACTCTGCAGGTTGTTTCCAGCAATGCATTTCTCTTCCTTTGGTTGTATCTAAACCAGAAGGAGCACATGATTTCTTGCTTATCTGTTTTTGTTTTTCAATTATCCTACCCTTTGAACCAAAAAGACAGCTCACAATGAAACCAACTGTATATTAAAGCAATATAATAGCATAATGTGATATACAACATAATCAGCTGGCGACACATTAGTTTAATTAAATTCAGCAGGAGAAAGCAAATGAAAAGTACATGAAGAAACAGTCACAGAAGAAATATGGATGCTTTTTCAGAAGATAGAGAGCTTTAAATGCTTTCTGCGAGGAAATATCCATTAGCCACCATGAAAACACCCAGAAGGGAGAAGGTGGAACAAGTTTCTGTAAGACTGTTGGTGCTACTATCTTCAATATTCTCCACCACTATGAGATTTGAAAAGCAGAAGGAACCAAATGAGATATTCCATATATCCATATGAAAGAAGGTAATGCTTTAAAGCTCCAGTCTTTTACAGTGGGCCCTTGGTATCTGCTCAAGTTTTCATAGAATTTTAGAATCATAGTTGGAAGAGATCACATGGGCCAACTAGTCATTTTAGTCACCATCCTCTGGACACATACCATCTTATCAATATCCCTCTTGAATTGGGGTGCCCAGAATTGGACAGTATTCCAAGTTGTTATGGTAAGCCCTTGCAGGACACAAGTTTATGTGTGAAGAAAAACCTTTCTGTTTGTAATTATCTTGTTCAGCTGACTAAGTAGGTCAAGCAACAATCATGTGCCACACCCAAGGGGCTATAAATGTCTGAGGTTTTTTAATACAATGTGGTGGGTGCTTGTTTTTTGGTGGGCTGCTGTTGCAGTTCTGTTTCACCAGTGTGGAGTACCAGCAGGAGATGCTGAGGGTGAAATGGCTATTTACTTCAGATTGTTTTGATTTTCCCATTTGCTGCTTAGAAGATGCTTTATTTTATGCATATTACAAAGACTGTAAATATGTTGCACTGCTAATTTTTGTGTGCAAGCATTGCCAGTTTTGTTTTATCTCTGCAAAGTTAAGAGAGTAAAATTTTTCTGTTTACCTTGACTAATGGTCTAAGACTATTTTGCGTCTGGGTTTTTGGGCGTTAGGTTGCTGGAAAAAAACATGCTGTGTAACACAAGTGAGGTCTGACCAAAGCAGAATAGAGAAACATCATTACTTTTCTTGATCTAGACACTTTTCTCTTGCATCCCAAAATCTCATTGGCCTTTTTAGCTGCCACATCACATTGTTGGCTCATGCTCAACTTGTTGTCCAGTGAAGACCTCATCACATGGAGGTCCTTGATGCAGGGGACAGTGGGGGTAACCATAGGGCAACAGGGCAAATCATGGGGGAGGGAGGGGAGGGAAAGACTTTTAGAGAGAGAAAAACCCAAGGAAGTGAAAGTGGTGAAAAAAGAATGGAGAGGAAAAAGCACACATGTTAAGTTTTCATCACCAGGTAAAGCTTGCACTCTGTCTGTTAATGACAAGTGTCAGTAGCCTTAGACAAGATATTTACAATTTCCTATTATGACTAGTTACTTGGTCATAACAGGAAATTGTAAATATCTTGTCTAAGGGCACTGACGCTTGTCATTAAAGCTTAGCAGAACTCAGCCCATAAGCTGTTTGGAAGCCCTGCGTAAATTCGGTTGAAAGCAGATGTAACATTTGCAGAGCCATAGGACTAGTTTGGAAGGGGCCAAGTTCACAGAGGAAGCCAGTTGTGGACACTACATGTTCCTCTGAAATTACTAAAAAGCTTTGGCAGTTTTAGTGTCTTTTAAAACTGTTTGCGTGCTGCTTCTAATATGGTAAAACATGGGCACATAAGTGGATAAATATAAATGTGGCATTACATTTCTCACCAGAGACATCATTCCTCATGTCACATTGCTATTGGAAGTTTGATTAGCTGAAATATAAGACAAGTTGTTTTCTGTACTAGTGTTCAAATGGTCTTGTGGTTAAGTTATTTTCTAGTGCTTACTCTTACTTTGAAACATCTAAGAGAAAGTCACAAAAGGGATGCATTGCATACCCAAGAATAAAGTTTTAAGAAAAAATGCGATTTCTAACAGATCTTACCATTTGTTCCACTTCTTTCATTTGCCTCAATTTTTGCAAACATCAATTGAGCTATACAGGCAGTCCCCAAGTTACAAACATTCGACTTACAAATGACTCATAGTTAAGAACAGGGTGAAACAACAGGAAGTGAGAGAAATCTACCCCTCAGAAGGGAAATTCACTCCTGAAAGAGTTATCATGGGGGAAAATGTATCTCAACTGAAGCTTTCTCACCAATCCTTCTTTCCACAGTAAACTAAAATTTTCACTATCGAATGATCACAGAGACAGAAAGTGAGGTGAAATCTTCTGATCAGGGAGACAGACAGCAAAACAAACTCCATGGGATGTTAATCCTTCCCTATGCCATCCAAAGCTTTGTGTGTGTGTGTGTGTGTGCATATGGATATGTATGTATGGCTGGAGTTACTCTTTAAAATGTAGCTATTCTGACCTACATACACATTCAACTCAAGAACAAACCTACAGAACCTATCTTGTTTGTAACTTAGGGACTGCCACTACTTCAAATTGTATGTGGAGCTTACAGAATTTAATATTTCTCATACTTTTAAAGAGAAAATCTCCAAGTTAGGATTCTTTTCACTGATTTTTATCAATAAATATTCATCATCTGAAGCAGGATAAAGAATACATACTATCACCTAATGAGGGAGCCCTCCGTGGCGCAGTGGGTTAAAGCCCTGTGCTGGCAGGACTGAAGACCGACAGGTCGCAGGTTCGAATCCCGGGAGAGGCGGATGAGCTCCCTCTATCGGCTCCAGCTCCTCATGCCGGGACATGAGAGAAGCCTCCCACAAGGATGATAAAACATCAGAAATCATCCGGGTGTCCCCTGGGCAACGTCCTTGCAGACGGCCAATTCTCTCACAACAGGAGCAGTTGCTCCTGACACGACCAAAAAAATCACCTAATGATGCCTTTTTTGGTTTTCTGTAGCCCTCAAGATGTTTTTAAACTACAACATCCATCGTCCTCACCATGCCAAGGACAGCTGGTAATTGCAGTCTTGATAGCCTCCTAATTTTTTCTCTGATGCATATAAATTCTTGGTATACCAATGGATAAAGCAACTATATACACCTCTACATTTTCTCTCTGGAATAAAGTGGGGTTTTCTTTAATTTTTGCTGAGAATTAATTGTGCTGCTCTAAAAAGTTGTGTGTTTATGCATATGTTAATAAGTTGGTTGGTAGCTACTCAGTATTCTATTATGAATGTTTTGCCTCTGGCTCTAGATGGTCTAGTAAAGACCCTCCAATAGGACTACTGATAAATATTTCATGCGCATACATACAATTCAAGGAATCTAACTGGACAATCCCAACATAAATTAGTTTAATCCCCTGGTGTACACAATACTGTTGTATGCCTTTGGCAGCTCCTTTGTTACAGGGGTTTAACTTTGATTTCTTCATTCCTAACAAAAATACAGATTAGCCAAACTTTTTTCATATTTCGCTTTTGGAGAGCTGGGCATCATGCATCCCCAAAGACCCAAAAGCTCACAGCTCTTCACTGTCTCATACCATGGTGGTATATAATCTTATTTTGTTGGCTTGCAACATCTGGTGTAGTGGGCTGGAACCAAATTCAGATGCATGCAAGTGAAATGGTAGAGGCAAATTTCCCTAATCCCTCCATCAATTGTCAGTCCTTTCAGTCTCTTGAAAATTCTGCACAGAATAGTCCTGAACCATCTCATAATTTTCATCATATCCTCAACTTCTCTAAGAACTGCTTTAACATGAAAGCAGACTGTAAGGTAAACTTGGACTACCTGAGCACCAAATACATCAAGTAACCTAAATGGTAATTTGCATGTAGAACAGATATTGGAAATACGTTTAAATCAGCAGCTAACTATGAGTAAAGAAGCCTAAGGGACTATTAAAAACACTGTTACCTAGATAAATGAGAGCCAGATACCAGAGCCTTTTTCTTTAGCAATAGTTGTTTTCTGCTATTGGGAATTTAATTGCTTTGTGTTTTTTTTTTTTTAGAACAATGATTAAACTTGGTGCTTTTATAGCAGTTTACAAGTTTCTTTTAAAAACATTATACAAATTTTAATTGGACATTAATCATTGCTATGTATTAAAATGTTTTTCTGGTAGTGTAATATACTTGCTCACAAATTGACCTTACATATACAGGAAATATATTATCGTTGTCCAGTAGATCTTAAACTTTTATTTCCTATGGACCCCTTTAAATATCTTTTGATGCTGTGGACCATCAAGTATAACTTATGTGATATATATATATATATATATATCTGTGTGTGTGTGTGTGTGTGTGTGTGTGATACACACACACACACACACACTTACATACATATACATATAAAATCCCACAGGCTGAGCTGATTAGATGTAATCTGTTCACCCCTTCCAGCCATCAAAGACCTCTCTGATGTATTGTCACTGCTATGTATGTGCCAGTAGAAGTGTCAAGTGATGTAAGGAGCGGGAACTTTGTTTACTGGGTATATCAATGTGTGTATATAAGAGGTGGGAGATTCTCATCCTCCACCCTGTGCACTGCTTTGATGCACACAGGAATGGGAGGGAAGGTCCTGAAGGCAGAGCCACACACTTACATGTGTTTATTAAGTAAAGGTAAAGGTTTCCCCTTGACATTAAGTCTAGTAGTGTCTGACTCTGGGTGGTGGCACTCATCTCCATTTCTAAGCAGAAAAGCCAGCATTGTCCGTAGATGCCTTCAAAGTCATGTGGTCTGCATGACTGCATGGAGTGCCCTTACCTTCCTGATGGAGCGGTACCTATTGATCTACTCACATTTGCATGTTTTCAAACTGATAGGTTGGCAGAAGCTGAGGCTAAAAGCGGGAGCTCACCCCGCTCCCCAGATTTGAACCTCCAACCTTTCAGTCAGCAAATTCAGCATCTCAGTGGGTTTAACCTGCTTCACCACCAGGGGCTCCCATGAGTATATTAGACATGTGTAATCCACCTCCTTGCTCACAGATATCTAGAGCACATTCCCTTTTGAACTGCTGCTAGTGGTGCCACTGCTACCTTTATCACTGGTTATGGCAGTCAACCTGTCTGACTGCCAATTCACCTGCCTGTTGTTGTCTCCCTTCACCTGGTATCCTTAAAACCTGCCATTTTCTATAGCAATTTTTTTCACTCTGGTGAGGGGAAAACACTGAGCACTTGCATGGTAAAAAGAGAATCGTGGAAGTATTGCCTGGGAAGCCAGGCCCTACAGCCAGCCAAGTATGACTTTAGTGGACATTTATGATGTATGCTGCTGGAATTTGACTGCACTTTTTTCGAGGATATTCAGCAAAAGAAGAAGAAGAAGAAGAAGAAGAAGAAGAAGAAGAAGAAGAAGAAGGCGGCGGCAGGCAGGCAGGCAGGCAGGCAGGCAGGAAGGAAGGAAGGAAGTCAGAGAGCCAGCAAGCTTGGAAGGATATTCAGCTGGGGCTGCAGGAACTTCTTTGGCATCTCCTCTTCCTCATCTCTGTCTCTTTCTTTCTCCACTTTTCAGTGTGAGGTTGGGCTCAACAGGCCTTGGGAGAAGTGCCACCACAGGATGGGCACCCATAGGTCAGATAGTACACAGAAAGCGTTCTGGATATCTGTCTTCCTGGCCAGTGCTTTTCTTAGTTGCACTGGGTTGCAGAAATGTATACAAAGTCAGAGGTCCTGCCAGCTGTCTTATTCCACCACATTTCTTCTTTTCTTCTTCCTGCCCCCCCCCCCCCCCCAATGCCAGCACTTTCTAGTCTTCTACCTGAGGGCTGATTAAAGCAGAGGAAGGAGATGCATGCTGGAAGTATTTTCTTATAGCTGTCCTTCCTTCCTTCCTTCTTTTTCTCTTTTTGTAAAAGCTCATAACATTTCTTCAGGCTTCCATGAATCTCCTATAAGAACACTATCTATATCAGTGGTTTTCCACCTGTGGGTCTCCAAGTTTTTGGCCTACAACTCCCAGAAATCCCAGCCAGTTTGCCCGCTGATAGAGTTTCTGGAATTTGAACGCCAAAACATCTGGAGACCCACTGGTTGAGAACCACTGGTCTACATGTTTGTTTAATATGCACATAAAATCTATATATTGTAATAATAATAATAACTTTATTTATACCCCACTACCATCTCCCCGAAGGGACTCGGGATGGCTAACATGAGGCCAAGCCCAAACAATTATAATAAAGTGAAAGTGAATAGAAAACAGACAGTAACATCAAATAAAAATGCTTAACAATAACATAGTAGTGCAATAAAATTACAAAAACACAATAAAAACAAATTATAAAATGCTAAAGAAATTAGACAGAGCAAGCAGGGCCAAATGTGATGGATAAAAATTGCTGTGATTTTGGGAATCCATTGTCTTTTGAGTAAAAATTATAAAACCCATGGGTGAGATAGATAGAAGGTGGTATTGTATAGGGATGGGATGAAGAGCAGTTCATCCATGCAAATTGCTGCTGTTGGAAATATGATACATGTATTGGTTTTACTGCATGAACCAATTATAAATGCCTTTTTTGTTATCTGGTCAGTTAGGATTGCGTAGCATTGCAAATACTATTTTGGGCAGCAATACATCAGCTTGAAAAACAGAACTAGCCAGTTCATAGGAATTATGAGATGAGAAAGCAAATGTCTACGATAATTCCTTAAATTAGGTTGCTTGTGGGAAAAGCTTAAGACAGCAGAAAACACCCCAGTTTATCACCCAGAAATAGCAAAACCTAATATAATTTCACTTAAGCATTCAAAATAATAACATAAACTAATAAAAGAGGACAAAAAGATACATATTTTTAATTGGGGAGGAATCAAACAATCTAAATATGCACCACTCATTTCTTTTTAAAATATGGTACACTCTATTTCTGTTTATCTATGAAAATATCTCCATTTCCATTAATGGAATATGTCAAATTAACCATAACAACTGGGTGTGTAAATAGCTGTTCAAAATGTGTGAACATCTCTTTCCAGGAACACTGTCACATTCCTTAATTGGTTTACAAATAATTGTTTTACACATATAGCGTTTGACACTACGTGTTTTGTCAGGTGAGATAGAGATGCGGTTTTATTTGACACAAATATTTTTAGCCACATATCCTCCAGCCTACCATGTGAACACTCATTTATTTCCTTCCTTTTCTTGTTCACTTCCCAATCTCTCTGCAAGCTTATAAGAGCATTTCTCAAATACTGTATTGCCCAAGCGACAATCAGAGCTCAAAGTAACACCTTATCGGTAATAACGTAACTCATGGGATGTTTCTTTTGGGAATTAACAAAGGCAAAATGCTTTTTAAAATATAAATAATAGCAAAAGAATGGCCTCATTTTTGGCACACGTTGAGGATTTGTCTCTCTCACGCATGGCAGCAGTTACAGTTGGGCAACTCCTCCCATAGCTGCAAAACCTCACATTTTCCCTTCTTTTAAATCAGCATTGAACATGCATGACTTTTTGGCAAGGTCAATAACCTCCTAGATGGGATCACAGGCTTTTAAACAAGGGTTGTTTGCGGGGTTTCCTTCCAGTGAAATTCTACCAGAATAATCAAGCCGTGGTAATTGAATGGTGCTTTGTTTAGAAGCCTTTTAGCATTTCCAGGAGGTCTCTCAGAGTGCTGTTTGCCTTGCTGAAGGAAAAACATACTACTAATGTTGTGGTTTACAACAAAGGAAAGTCATTTATGCCACTGCAATGCTGCTTTGAATGTTAGGGTAGAATAATTGTTCAATAAGGGTTGGAAAGATGCATTTTGTTTTTGCTGATGTTGGGGAGAATCCCAAATAATGCATTATGTGTACCATGTCAAAAATGCATTATTAACTTGTAGTGTTACGCGATGTTCATGGGTAAGAAGTAACCAAAAAAATTAATATTAGTCATAAGAATTAGTGACAAGAGTTGTGTTGACTTATACACTAGTCAATGCTGAGATAGGAACATAAAACGACGGTAGATAGATTTTTACAGTAACCCTCTATTAAGAAAATGGCCACTGTAGACTCCCTGCAGAGGGGCTTACTGCAGTAAGTCCTTGTTATTTGTAGAGTTGTGGACATTTTCAGAACAGCTATGCAATTTAAGTGCTCCCTCTCCTCCTGTCTAATGCCTCTTCTCTTTAACTCTTCCAGAGTAAATTGTATTTTCTCTAGGCATTTTTAAAGGAGTAGAAAATACAGTAGACTCTCAGTTAACCATAGAATCATATAATCATAGAGTTGGAAGAGATCTTGTGGATCATCCAGTCCAAGTCCCTGCCAGGAAGCAGGAAAATCACATTCAAAGCACCCCCAACAGATGGCCATCCAGCCTCTGTTTAAAAGCCTCCAAAGAAGGACCCTCCACCACTCTCTGGGACAGAGAGTTCCACTGCTGAACAGAATATCTCAAAATTATGAAGTTCTTCCTAATGTTCAGGTGGAATCTCCTTTCCTGTAGTTTGAAGCCATTGTTCCACATTCTAGTCTCCAGGACACCAGAAAACAAACCTGCTACCCGCTTCCTCTGACTTCTCCGCACATATTTATTTATACATGGCCATCATGTCTCCCCTCAGCCTTCTCATCTGCAGGATAAACATGCCCAGCTCTTTAAGCTGCTCCTCATAGGGCTTGTTCTCCAGACCCTTGATCATTTTGGTCACCCTCCTCTGGACACATTCCACGTTGTCAACATCTCCCTTCAATTGAGGTGCCCAGAATTGAACACAGTATTCCAGGTGTGGTCTGACCAAGGCAGAATAGAGGGGTAGCATGACTTCCCTGGACCTAGACTCTATACTCCTATTTATGCAAGCCAAATTCCCATTGGCTTTTTTTAGCTGTCACATGACATTGTTAGCTCACGTTTAACTTGTTGTCCACAAGGACTCCAATATCTTTTTCACATGTACTGCTGTCAGGCCAGGCATCCCCCATTCTGTATTTTTGCATTTCATTTTTTCTGCCTAAGTGGAGTATTTTGCATTTGTCCCTGTTGAACTTCGTTTTGTTAGTTTGGGCCCATCTCTCTATTCTGTTAAGACTGTTTTGAATTCTGCTCCTGTCTCCTAGCGTACTGGCTATCCCTCCCAGTTTGGTGTCATCTGTAAACTTAATTATCATGCTTTCTAACCCTTCATATAAGTCATTAATAAAGATACTGAACAGAACCAGGCCCAGAACAGAACCCTGCTTATGGCACTTCTTTCCAGAATGTAGATCAGTGGTTCTCAACCTGGGGTACCCAGATGTTTTTGGCCTTCAACTCCCAGAAATCCTAACAGCAGGTAAACTGGCTGGGATTTCCAGGAGTTGTAGGCCAAAAACATCTTGGTACCCCAGGTTGAGAACCACTGATGTTGCTGAAGCATTGGTGAACACCCTCTGGGTTCGTTCACTTAACCAATTATAGATCTGGGTGTGCCATGAAATGCCAGCAAAGCTTTTGGTTGCTATGATTTTAATTTTGCTGCTGGGGAAGTTTTATCCCTCAGGAGCCAATAATGACTTGGCTGGCTTTAGGTACTGCGTGGGCATCCCTCCATTCATATGGAGGTGCTATTTGCTTCTCCATCTCAGCTGCAAAATGTCTTGGATCTTGAAGACATATTTTGTTCTTTTCCAAGATGTTGATGCAGGAAACAAGTCTCTAGGGAGCCCAGTTTAATGAAAGACGAACTGGTGTCTTTGGGTTGCTTTAAGATCTTAACCTAAATCCATTTTTATAAAACTGGTGAAGGATTCTTCCCTGTCACTCAGACAAGATTAATGATGGTTCACTCCCCAGAGTTGGGCTGTGACCCCTGAATCTTAGGAACTGAAGAGTGATTTCTCTCTGCCAGTGCAGAAGTTATAATTTCACCAGCCAGGGAGCTTCAGAAGCAACCCTATCTTTATCCTGCCGGTGTAACAGAAGGATGGTATACCATCGTAATGCTAGCTTCTTTAGACATATAATGTATCAGAATTAGATCTAGTGAGTTTGACAAAATTTAAAAGTCTGCATCTTTAAAGGAAATGATCTGAAGCACAAGGCTTCCTATATTTCCTTACACTCTTTCCAAAGCAATACACATTATCCTTAAATGTTCTCTTTAAGTCACTGTTATTCCTGAGACTGACAGTTTTACTGAGGTAGTACTTTAAGTCCTTGATGCTTGTATTTCACATTTCTCTGTACACCAGTATTATTTATAGTTTATCTTCTTGGATGGTTTGGTCTTTTTCTACAAGGACACTGCTGAGCATTACTCAGCAACAAAGGAGCATCTGACTTCTAAAGTAGGGGAAGCCTTATCCACAAAGCCATAGGTTAGCTTGAAGCTCATCGACTGAAAAGAGAGACTTTCTCAGAAGGCATGGTTGGAGAGCAGAGCTTCGTGCTCCCTCAATTCTGTGTTTAATGTTTTCCTTGGGGGCAGTGGTTCTCCTGTGACTGAGAAGTGGCCTTATCAATATTATGCTGAGAAGTGGCCTTATCAATATTAGTTATATGTAAGAGGCAGGCAGACAGCAGGACTGTTTGGGTCCGTAATTGCATGCAGGCGGCATTAATGGATGATTTATTAAAAGTGCAGCTCAAGGGACGGGCAGAAGAGTGACTAAAAACCACAAAATGTTTTCATGCACAGGAGGGTGGGATGGCATAAAGCAGTGATTTGCAGTAGGACAAAGACATGAAAGGTTAGTTTTGGATTATGCCCTTAATCTTGTTACTAAATAAATCATGGGCTGTGAAAAAAAATTACATCCCCTGCCTGCTTCTGTTCATTTTCCTCTATATTTCCTCCTTCATCTATGTTTTTGCTTCCTGAGAGGTCTTTGTGTTTTCTCAAAACTTTTGGCAGAGAAAATTATAGGCACAGGGTTACATCAACTCCTTTGAGAATAGTGTGTATGGAGGTAGGAGGGAAGGAAGGAAAGGGGAAAGGTTGACATTGATAGCTGGGACATGTGCAACATTTTTAGTCTGGTTCAATGTTAATAGCATTTAAGCAATTTTAATACATTGAGCAATGCTCTTTTGTTTCTCTTGGCACTTACTTACTTTGGTGATCCCTTGTAGCCTGAGGATGATGGTCCTCCAAGTGTAGTGTCTTAGCGATGAGTCCGTAGGTGGCTGTGGAGCCCTATTCTTGATCTGCATGTTCTCCTGCAATGAGGACATTGGTTTACAGATAAAAAGTAGTCCCGGTCAGGGTTAGCTTGACACACCTTTCTCTTGGTACATTTCTCCCTTTTGCCCTCCATTCATGCCTCTTCGAATTCTGCAGCACTGCTGGTCACAGCTGACCTCCTGCTAGAGCACTCAAGGGCCAGGGCTTCCCAGTTCTCTGTGTCTATGCCACAGTTTTTAAGGTTGGCTTTGAGCCCATCTTTAAATCTCCTTTCCTGTCAGCAACATTATGTTTCCTGTTTTTGAGTCGGGAGTTCCGTTCTTGGCATTGGGACCAGTGTGAAGAATCAGGTCAGAACTTAAAAAGGAGGCTAAAATACCATTGTTATATAAATATATATGTGTTTATATTATATATTAGTTTGGGTACCCGGCAATGCTCAGGTTATTTGCAAAATGCATTGTTTGTTTTTGGATGTTGGGTAATATCAGTTTGGTAATTTGTAAGGTTATTTATTAGAAAAAAAGTTAGTATTTGCTTTTGTTTTTTATGAATGCTGCCATTAGAATATGGGTGAACTGCAATTCCCAAAAATTCAAACTTGCCGATGTTGGGTCTGTGTGGCAAGTATGGTCCAGGTTCGATTCACAGCACTCTCTGGATATAGGTGAACTACAACTCCTATATATCTCCACAAAGACTTCCAGTGTTTTTTGTTGGTCACGGGGGATCTGTGTGCTGAGTTAGTTCCAGGTTCATCACTGGAGGGGTTCAGAGTGCTTTTTGATTGCAGGTGATCTATACATCCCAGTACCTGCAACTCCTATACATCAAGGTCAACGAACCCCCAAGCCTCTCCAGCATTTTTTTTTGTTGGTCATGGGGGTTCCATGTGCCAAAATTGATCCAGGTCCATTGTTTGTGCAGGATGAATTATAACTTCCATCAGCTCACCAAACCCCTCCAGTATGTTCTGTTGCTGATCAGTTTCTCTCGATTTGCTTTGTGCCATAAAGAAGACTAGGAAAGGGTTATGGGAGAGGCAGTGGTGAGAGTAAGAAACACTAAGGTGTCTATGGTAGAGGAAAAATATAAAATCTAGGAGGAAATTGTCCTCAAATGAAAACATTCACTTGGTGATGGCATTTGTGGAGGACATGGGAAGGCTCTTGTACATGTTCATGGCACTCGTTATAACATGCAATGTCACTGGAGGGAGGACCTTTGGTGTCTCCTGTGTAGTGGAAGTTATAGCTGTTTGTGGAGGCAGGAGCTTGTGTGTAAGTGGACATCCCTGCCACATACACACATATTTTCACTTTTATTATGTGTATAGGAGATATACACATATACACCAGAGGTAGTAGTTCAGACAATACTTTTTTCTTGGTGTTTTGGGTTTTAGGCCTATTTCTGGGGGTTCCTTGGGGTGCTGATTCAGAAAAATGGTGTTGGATAGACCACATCAGCTCTAGTTTCTTTGATATGGTTATCATACCTTTTAGTGGGCAAGCAGATGGCAACTGGTATAGGAAGGAAGGGACTTCTCAAAAGAGACTTATTTGGAAGACCAGTCCTCCAGTTGTGTCCACCCCATGTTTTACAGTTGGCATGAGCAACCTTGTGCCCTCCAGGTGCTTTGGACTTCAACTCCCACCATTCCTAACAGCCTCAGGCCCCTTCCTTTTCAGGAAAGGGCCTGAGGCTGTTAGGAATGGTGGGAATTGAAGTCCAAAACACCTGAAGGGCCCAAGTTTGCCCATGCCTGCTTTACAGCAGTGGGATTGTGTGTGTGGCTGCACTGTGGTCAGGCTTTAGTTTGTAAGCGGGTTGGTTTTTCCCAAGATGCACCAACCCAAAGAAGCTATTCCAAATGACCCACATTTGAGACATTAGAATCCAAGATGAGCTGAGAAATGTGTCTGGAGAAATCCGAATGGCAGTCCCAGTGTACCAGCCTGGTGTAGCTGTTTGAAGGTTGGACTATTATGGATGTATTCAAATCCTCACTCAGCCATGGAAATCCTCTGGATGACCTTGGGCCAATTTGTCTCTCTCGGCTTATTGGGCAGCAAGTAGCAAACCTCCTCTGAATAAATCTTGCCAAGCAAGACAAGGCTCCCATATGTCACTGCTGACTTGAAGGCAAATAACACCAACCGCAGCATTTCACATTAAACAAAAAAAAATCTTGGCTAGTGCAAGCTTTTGTTTCACCACAAGATTGTACGTGTAGTGTGTGGCTGCATTTTCTTGATGATAGTCTGAACTGCAAATCAGGAAATCCTTTCTGATGTATTGCTGGAAATCACACAAAGATCTTCCAGCCATGGATTTTATTTACCCTATTTACACCTCTCCCGTGTTCTGACTTACAAGAAGCACTGCTTGACTATCAAGCAAAAACTGGGTGCTAGAAACAATATCATACGAAGCTGACTGGCACAACCTGGGATCACAACCAGACACAGTGAAGACATCTGCCTTTGCCCTTTGCTACTCTGCTGCTGAGTACACATGCCCAGTGGGGAACACATCTCACAATGTTAAAACAGTGGCTGTGGCTCTTAATGAGAAAGGCCGCATAATCACAGGATGCCTATGTCCAACACCATTGGAGAAATTATACTATTTAGCCCAGGCATGAGCAAACTTTGGCCCTCCAGGTGTTTTGGACTCCAACTCCCAGGTTAGGAATTGTGGCAGTTGAAGTCCAAAACATCTGGAGGGCTGAAGTTTGCCCATGCCTGGTTTAGCTGGTATTGCACCACCTGATATCCATCGGGAACTGGCAGCCAATAATGAAAGGACCAAGGCAGTGACAACTCCAGTCCATCCCCTGTTTGGATATCAGCCAGCACACCAATGCCTTAAATCAAGGAATTGTTTCCTAAGATCTACAGAACACCTCAGCAAGCGAGAGTCCAAAAGTGGCAGGCTAAAACCTGGAACCTCAAGCCATGACCAATACCAAATGAGAGACTCTCCCCTGGGCACACAGAATATTTGGAAGGTGCTGAACAGACTGTGCTGCGTCACGAGGAGATGCAGAGCCAACCTTAAGAAATGGCGCTTCAAAGTGGAGTCCTTGACATGTGAATGTGGAGAAGAGCAAACCACAGACCACCTACTGCAATGCAGCCTGAGACCTGCCACATGCCCAATGGAGGACCTTCTCACAGCAACCCCAGAAGCACTCCAAGTGGCCAGCTACTGGTCAAACGACATTTAGTCTAATGTTTGTGTTTTTAAATACATTGCAACGGTACCCTTGGTTCGCTTCTGCTAGGTAAAGGTAAAGGTTTCCCCCTGACCTGGTCCAGTCGTGTCCCACTGTGGGGTGTGGTGCTCACCTCCATTTCTAAGCCGCTTCTGATACGAGAAATAAATAACCCCGCCTTTCTCTACCCCGAAGGGCACTCCTGTCCTGTGTCCCACCAGTCTGCTTCTCGAAAAGTTAAGTAATGAGGCGGAAACCATGAGGAAGCCTGGCCCTTTCCAGGATCAATGGATCCCCCCCCCTCCCGTCCCTCCCTGGCTCATCCAGCCGGCCAGATGTTCTGAGCCTTGGAGGCCACTAGAGGGAAGCCCACGGTAAGGAATGGGACGCTCCCGCCTCCGAAGGGAAGAAACTTCGGCAAACTTCCCCGGCAGCTGCGTCTTCTTCTTCTTCTTCTTCTTCTCGGATTGCTCCTGGGGGAGGTCTTTCCGTTGCTCTGACGTTCGCCGAGAGTGGCGTGGAAGAGGAGAGGAGAGGAGAGAGGAGGAAACGAAGCACCCCTTCTCCCTCTCTCTTCCCATCCCAACCCACCGCCTCCTGGATGGTGAGGCCCGAGGTGAGGGCTCTGGAGCGTCGCGATGGGCTGTGGGGGTCAGGGAGGCGCTCCATGGCGACGATGAAGGGATGAAGACCACCGAGAGGTGTCTCCGGAGGAGTCGGGGGAGGAAGCACCCTTGAGGCGCCTTGGCTTTCGCCTCAGCCTTGAGGGAGGAAGAGTCGGAGGAGGAGGAGAAGCAGGCGCGCGGTCCAAGGCGGAGGAGGAGTGGGCGTCTGCCATCCTTCCGCCCGGAGTTGCCTGCGAGAAGGAATCGCGGGAAGAGCGGTGCCCCTACGCTGGGGGTCTCCGTGCCCTGCCTCTTCCCACTTAGGAGGATTCCTCCCGCGTCGCCACCCCTTTGGAAGGAGGATGCCAGCCCCCGAGGCGGAGTGAGAGCCCTGGCCTTGCCTCGCGGTCTCTGAGGAGGAGGAGGAGGAGGAGGAGGAGGAGGAGGAGGAGGAGGAGGAGGAGGAGGCGAGGCTCCCAGCCCTGAGGGCGCGCAGAGGGATCCTTCGGCTGGAGGGCGACTGAGAAGGAAGGAGAGAGAGAGAGAGAGAGAGAGAGAGAAGGAAGGAAACAGGTGCGCCCAGCCTCCTGCTTGGGGTGTCCCTCTTGGAGCCATGGAGGCGAGGAGGAGGCTACAGTGAAGCCCCTGTGAAGCTGCGGGCGAGGGTCGCCCGGCTCTTGTGGCTGGCTGCCGTCCCCTTGCTGGCCATGCAGCCAGACCCATGCTGCTAGGGGCGTCCTGGCTGTGCTCCTCCAAGGCGGCCGCCGCCGAGAAGCGGGCCGCGGAGGAGAGGCGGCGGCGGCGGGCGGCTTCGGCTCCCGGGGCGGCGGCGGCGGGAGGCGGAGGAGGGGGCGGCGGCGGCGGCGGGGGAGAGGGCGGCTTGGCGGCCCCCCCGTTGTTCTCCTCCTCCGCCGCCGCCGCCTCCTCCTCGGCCTCCTCGGCCGCCCTCGCCTCGGCCATGGACGAGTCCTCCTTGCTGGACCTGCTGGAGTGCTCGGTGTGCCTGGAGCGGCTGGACACCACGGCCAAGGTGCTGCCCTGCCAGCACACCTTCTGCCGCCGCTGCCTCGAGAGCATCGTCAGCTCCCGGCACGAGCTGCGCTGCCCCGAGTGCCGCATCCTGGTGGGCTGCGGCGTGGACGAGCTGCCCGCCAACATCCTCCTCGTCCGGCTCCTGGACGGCATCCGGCAGCGGCCCCGCGGAGGGGGAGGCGGGGGAGGCGGAGGGGCGGGCAACGGCAACGGGGCAGCCCCGCCGGGAAGCCCCTCGCCCCGCGGAAGCAGCAGCAGCAGCAGCCACGCAGGCCCCGCGGGCCCCGCAGCAGCAGCAGCATCGGGAGGAGGAGGAGGAGGAGGAGGGAGCGGCGCGGCCCCTGCCGCCAACCCCGGCGGATCCCCGAGTGTGGCCTTGGCCGCCGCCTCCGCCGCCGCCAGCCTCAGGGAACTGGCCGCCCTCAGCCGCAGCAGCGCCCA
Source organism: Anolis sagrei (assembly GCF_037176765.1). Lineage (NCBI taxonomy): Eukaryota > Metazoa > Chordata > Lepidosauria > Squamata > Anolidae > Anolis > Anolis sagrei. The sequence goes on from NC_090023.1 coordinate 107,450,181, forward strand.
CCTCAAGGTAAGCCTTTTTCACAGAATGGTCCCCCCCCTCCCTCCCACGGAGCCTTCTTTCCCGCTTCTCCACGTTGGGGTGGCTGCCCTGTCTCCCTTTCCTTTCCCTCTGGCATCACTCTCCGCCTTCAGGTGTCCTGAGCTCTTCCCACTCAGTCAACTTTGAATGTCTAATCCTGAAGGGGTCTTTGGAAGTGTTGTGAGGGGAGAGTCACACCTTGCACCACTCCCTTTCTCCTGAGCTCTTCCCAGTTAGTCAACTTGGGACGTCGAACCGTGACGGGATCTTTGGAACTCTCGTGGGGAGAGAGAGTGGCACCTAACTAGCCTGTCCCCAAAGTCATGAGAAGCATCAAACCCAATTTTCCTAATTTCCAACAAACTTCACAACCTCTGAGGATGCTTGCCACAGATGCTTTTAGAACATGGCCTGAAAAACCTACAACAACCCATCAAAAACATGTTGTTGTATTGAACATCCATGCAATGACAGCTCCTTCCCTCGATTTTCCTTGTTTTCTGCTGCCCTGGAGACTAGTAGTTCATCACACTAGAGAAGGGAACAATGGCTTCAAACTACAGGAAACGAGATTCCACCTGAACATGAGGAAGAACTTCCTAAATGTGAGAGCTGTTCAGCAGTGGGACTCTCTGCTCCAGTGTGTGGTGGAGGCTTCTCCTTTTTAGGCTTTTAAAGAGAGGCTGGGTGGCCATCTGTCAGGGGTGCTTTGAAGGTGATTTTCCTGCTTCCTGGAAGGGGGTTGGATTGGATGGCCCATGAGGTCGCTTCCAAGGCTATCATTCTATGATTCTGTGAAAACAGGCTGCTTGTGATTGATTGCGCAATCAAAGCACCCCCCCCCCCCCCAAGAATGGCCACTAAACTGGGTGGCCATCTGTCAGGAATGCCTTGATGGTGCTTTCCCTGCATGACAGGGGGTTGGACTGGATGCCACCGGTGGTCTCCTCCAACTCTAGATTCCCGGGATTCCAGCCTTGTTGCCACTCTTCTTAACTGTAGCCTTCCTTTGAAGACTTCAAAGCCCTCCTTGCAAAAGAGTCTGGAGCAGCTTTCTTCAGCTTCAAGAAGTTTTTTTTTTTGATGTCAGGAGCGACTTGAGAAACCACAAGTCACTTCTCATAGAATCATAGAGTGGGAAGAGACCATCCAGTCCAGCCCCCTGCCAAGAAGCAGGAAAGTCTCATTCAAAGCACTCCTGACAGTTGAAAGAGAATTGGCTGTCTGCAAGGACCTTGCTCAGCAGACACCCAGATGTTTAATGTTTTGCCATCCCGTGGAAGGCTTCTCTCATGTCCCCACATGGGAAGCTAGAGCTGAGATAGTAGCTCACCGTGCTCCCTGAATTCGAACCGCCAATCTGTTGGTCAGCAGTCTTACTGGCACAAGGGTTTAACCCATTAATCCACTTCAAGAAGTGAGAACAAGGTGGCTCAATGTGTGAAAGCCCTGACTTGGCTCTGTGCAATTTCTCTCCTGAAGCTCAAAACCCACCTCAAAGGACATCATTTTGGGGCAGTTGAAAACGTCCAGGCAGCTGGGAGGTGGGCATTGAGCAACATCTCAAGTGAAGACTGCTGTGTGAAGAGTGGCAACAACACTGGAGTTACTATGTTAAATCACAAGGAGTGCATTTACAAGGGGATAAACTGTGATTGCATAGATGTTCAATAATGTAATAAAAATCATTCTCCTTGCTTTGGGGACAGACCAAGTGCAAGGGCATTTTGTCATCTCAAAGTGTCATTTCGCTCTTGTACAGGTTAGGGCCAGAAGTCCTGTCGATCTGGCATGGGCAAACTAATAGGCACCCGTGTTAGACATTTCATATGCAACTCATGTCTGTTTTTGATTATATATGTTTAATGTTTACACATCCTACTTTATTGTCTAATTAGTTTATCCCCCATCTCAACATTTAATTCTTTCATTATAAGTCTGTGTCTATTATTGTATATTATTTTGTATTATTCCTGATGTTGTTTGTTACTTTCTAAGGCATTGAATGTTTGCCTGTTTTTGTGCTGTCAACTGCCCAGAGTCCCTTTTGGGAGAGAGGTGTGGTCTAGAAAAAAAAGTTATTATTATTATTATTATTCAAAGGGGTTTCAATGTCTAATGACGCCTTTATTTTTTGTTGTTTTAATATACAATACCATAGCAGCAGCATCTACAGCAGGCATGGGCAAACTTCGGCCCTCCAGGTGTTTTGGACTTCAACTCCCACAATTCCTAACAGCCGGTTTAAGTCCAAAATACTCTTGAGAGCCGAAGTTTGCCTTTTCCTAATCTACAGTATATAGGAAATGATATTACATTGTATTACATTATTTTTTTAAAAAAATCAAACATTTTCCCCATAAAGTTATCAAAACATAAGGCACTCTTGTGACTCGTGGCTCCCCCTTAAGGAAAGGTGCACTTGCCATTGATTTCCCTAAATTCCTTGTGATTGGACAGAAGGGTGGAAAACTTAAACACTTGGCTCCTTCAATGCTTTAAAAAAATCCCTTCCAAAATGTGCATGCACTTTTGTGAATCCAAATCCTGGTTAAGATGATATATGACTGATGTGAATTTTGGGTGCAATACTAGTTTTAAGACAGTCCGGTTTGCCAGAGAGCATTTCCTAGAGAAGACAAGCTGCACCTGTCCAAGTCTACCTTGCCAAGCAGTAATTCAAGACTACATGAGACCTAGTCTTTCGTGTGTCTGTTCCCCTGGGATGGTACTTTGTTCATTTAGCTTGTGCATTAGCTAGCTGTGTTTGCATGATTCAGATAAATGGCTTACTGCCTTTTTCCAATAATGGGGGAATGCATTCTTGATCCTGCGTGCTGACTTGTTTCTGTTGGCAATAATGAAAGTATGTTGCAACCTGGGCTTGCATTTTGCACTCTATGTATTCCGTGAAGTGGACCCGAGTTTACGAAAGCTCGTTTCATAATTAATATCTTAGTTCTTAAGGAAGAGCATGATAATGCAAGCCTGCATTGTTTATAGTGAGTTGGGTGCCTTTTCAGAATTACCTCTCCTTCCTTCATATCCATATTTTGATTTCTTGATAGTATTCAGTTCTGCACAATAGTCTTGAAGTAGTATGTTTTCTCGATCTATACATTTCTATTCAGTTTTGCACAATAGTCCTGAAACAGTATGCTATCTCAATCTATATATTTCTATTTAGTTCTGCACAATCGCCCTGAAGCGCTATACTATCTTGATCTATATATTTCTATTACAATGGATTGTCAAATGCTGGATGCTTTTGAAGAAGTAAAGAATGACACTGCTTCTAATGGGAGAGCTTATATGGAGCCAAAAAAGTATTTCTTAAGAACAGATGTGGTTATGTGTCTTTCTTCTGTGCAATTCTTGTGCCTCAGAAAGGTCAGTGGCTAAAATGGGTTCATGTTACCCTCCCAACTACAAACCCAGGTTGACAAAAGGTATGGCTTGACAAAAGGCATGGGAATCATGTGGCTCTCCAGAGGTTGTTTGGCACCAATAGTCCTTCCCCGTATAGCCAGTAGTGAGGATGTTGGGATTTGCAATCCATCACCATGTGGGGAACTATATGATTATTACCCTGGCTTAAAGAAAACCTCAAGATGTTGGATGGTGTTGCCATTATTTATTTAATTGTTTATTTACTGAATGGCCACATGATGAAGGGTACTGGCATTTAGATGTAGAACTAATGCGCTCCATGCACAAGGTGTCATATTCAATCCCTTGACTCCCAGTTAGAAATTTTAGATGTGAAGTCATGGGATGACCTTACTCTGCCTCATACCCAGAGGAGTGCCAACTAATTTAAAACTCCATTAATCTCAGTCAGTTTGGTCCAGGTAGGTCTAATAGTGGATTTAACTCAAGATCCGGCTAGATGAGCCCAGACTGTAATCTAATAAAAGACAGTTTTCTGTGCCCCTGTGAAGTGAAAATGCAGTGGCTACATGCTATAATCTGAAGATATTGACTCAACCTGTTTCTTCTCTGCAGCAGTTGGATTGTTTAAAGTGATGTCAACTCTCTTTTTTTAGAGAGTATTGTGGCTGTGGATAATTAATAATAATAATAATAATAATAATAATAATAATAATAATAATTTTATTTATAACCTGCTCTATCTCCCTGGGGGGACTCAGCATGGTTCCAACAAAGGATGTCAAACACTCAGTGCCATAAAACAATACAAAATGAACAAATATCCCCATGGATAAAAAAAATCTATTACAAACTATAACAGCTACTCACCAAGTTGCTGTTAAATATGGTAGGCATCCTCAGAGATTGTGAGGCCAAAGATGCAGGAGAAATATAAATATATATCTATTAAACTTACAAAGTGAAACAACTAATCAATATAAAAACAATTTAAAACTGTTAAAAGAACCATTGTTATATATTTTATCCGCAGTCAACAAGCCAGAGTAAGGTGCTGTGTTTCAGTCAAAGTTGTCAAACATAATATTCGAATCTTCCTCCTCTCTGTAAGCTAAAGACAAAAATATGTTTTAAGTAGATTTTTTAAAGAGAGAAGTGAAGGGGCTGTTTTTCCTTCTTTAGAAGGGAGTTCCAGAGATGAGGGCAAATCACAGAGAAGTCCCCCTCTCTCATTCCCACCAACCGTGCTTGAGATTGAGGTGGGGCCAAGAGCAGGGCCTCCTCCACCGATCACAGTGCCCAAGCAGGTGTGTATGAGGAGATGTGTCTAGTCAAATAGTCTGGACCTGAACTGTTAGGGCTTTATAGGTAATAATCAGCACTTCGTATTTAGTTCGGAAGCAGACTGGCAGCCAGTGGAACTGCTGCAACATGGGAGTGGTTCTCTCCATGTACGGTGCTCCAGTTAGTAATCTGGCCACCAATCTCTGAAAAAATTGAAGCTTCTGAACTCTCTTCAAAGGCAGCCCCACATAGAGAGTGTTGCAGTAGTCAAGACAGGATGTAACTAAGGTGTGGACTACTGTGCCCAGATCTGGCATCTCAAGGTATGGGTGCAGTTGGTGCACAAGTTTTAATTGTGTGAAGGCACACCTGGCCACCGCCAACACTTTAGGTTCCAGGGCCAGCGATGAGTCCAGGGTCATCCCCAACCTAAACCTTCGAGGGAGTGTAATCCCATCCAGCACAGGCTGCAACCCTATACCTTGATCTGCCTTCCAACTGACCAGGAGTACCTCTGTCTTGACTGGATTTAATTTCAACTTGTTAGCCCTCATCCAGTCCATTACTGATGACGGGTTTAGGACCAGGACAGCATCCTTGGCTTTGGGTGGAAAGGAGTAATAGAATCACTGCAAAATTGCAAGTCATTGCAAACAATGGTGGGTCAATGAGGTCAAGTGGGAAAAGTTGCTAATCTACGAATACATGAATGGCCTAAGAACTACTCTCTATTAATAATATATATTGTATTGGGTTGTTGCGAGTTTTCCAGGCTGTATGGTCATGTTCCAGAAGCATTCTGTCTTGATGTTTCGCCTTCATCTATGGCAGACATGCTCAGAGGTTGTGAGGCCATTGATGCAGGAGAAATGTCAGGAGAGAATGCTTCTGGAACATGGCCATACAGCCCGGAAGACTTACAACAACCCAGTGATTCTGGCCAACAAAGCCTTTGACAAGACATATATTGCATTGTTTTGTAGTGCAATGAGCAGATATCCCCTCTTTTAAAAATAATTAATTTGAATTTTAGGGAAAATTGTGGGTACCATTGTTCCTGCTTCCTTGCTTGAGCAATATCATTTTATTTGTTTTATACACCAGCCCGCTTTGTTTGATGGAACATCTTGCCTAACTTTTAAAGTCACTTCTTTGCTCTCATGATCAATGGTCCCATTTTTATTCCCCTGCTCAGGCTAATGAGTTTGTAGGCACAAATGCTTTTAGAAAACTGTTTGTTTAATCTTTTAAATGACTACAGAGTTTTATCTTTTAAATCAATGCAATGTACCCCCGATCCTAACAAGGCTCATTACTGTGAAAGAAATCTGAACAGATCTGTTTTGCTTTTGCTTTGTAAACAAAAAATAGTGAGAGATAATAATCTTTCTTGGAGCTGCCATTACAGTTGGCCAGCAGATTTCCCTGAGAAAGGAAATGGTAATATATTTGTCTGTTTGCTAAGCAATAAAAAATTGAAGATAACTTTGTTACTGTTGGGTTGCTGTGAGTTTTTCGGGCTGTATGGCCATGTTCCAGAAGCATTTTCCTGATGTTTCACCTGCATCTATGGCAGGCATCCTTGGAGATTGTGAAGTCTCACAACCTCTGAGGATGCCTGCCATAGATGCAGGCAAAACGTCAGGAAGGAATACTTCTGGAACATGGCCATACAGTCCGAAAAACTTACAGCAACCCAGTGATTACAGCCACGGAAGCCTTTGACAATACATTTGTTAGTGTTATTACTTTTTTGTGCCTTCAAGCCAGGCCCGTAGCCAGGATTTCGTTTCGGGTGGGGTGGGGCTGAATTTTTTTCAGGGGGGGTTTTGGGGGGGGGGCTGAGTTTCAGGGGGGCTGAGTCTGAGTGAAAGAGGGTCTAGCCTAGCAAACCTTTTGTATCATTACCCCAATACAACCATGCATATGGAATATATTGAGTATGGTGATCAGATCATGATATGAATAAACATAACAGTTTAAATATTGCACCAGTAAGGCCTTTTCGCAAACCACCATGAGAATTGGGGGGGGGGGGGGGCTGAAGCCCCTCAAGGCCCCCCCCCCCCCCCGGCTACATGCCTGCTTCAAGCCATTTCTGACTTACGATGATCCTAAGCAAACATATTATGGTGTTTTATTGGCAAGATTTGTCTTTACTTTCCTCTGATTCTGAGATAATGTGACTTACCTGAGATCATCCATTGGGTTTCCAAACCCAAATGTGGATCTGAATTCTGTTCTCAGAGTTATAATCCAGCACTCAAACCACGTACCAAGTTGGCTCCAAGAAAACGTGGTCACCATGAAAAGTAGTTGTTAACCCAGTAAAAGCCCTTATTTTAATTCTGGACATATTTTGCTGTGCTTTATAATTGGTGCAATGGGTTAAACCCTTGTGCTGGCAGGATTGCTGACCAAAAGGCTGGCGGTTCGAATCCAGGGAGTGGGGTTAGTACCCGTTTGTCAGCTCCAGCTTCTCATTCAGGGTCATGAGAGAACCCTTCCAGAGGATGGTAAAACATCCAGGCATCCCCTAGGTAACGTCCTTGCAAATGGCCAATTCTCTCACACCAAAAGTGACTTGCAGTTTCTCAAGTTGTTCCTGATACACACACACACACACAAATTTGCAGAGAAAAAATACAGATTGTTCTCACAAAAAACTGAATTCAGAAAGTCACTTCACTTATTCAACATAGAAAAAAATATGTAGTTGTAGCAGTGTGATGTCCAAGTCCAAGATAAGTATTGACACATTTTATTGCAGCTCAAGAAATGATGGTAGTCTTTAAAGTCATGAAGAAATAGGAATTTGATTCCAAAGTGTTGATGCCTGCCATCCCTCCCTTCTGTCTGTAGGAAGGAGAACTAGAACTCAGTAGAATAAGGAACAAACTTTACCAAGTAGCACATTGCAGAAGGAATATGTGTCAACCACCTGCTCTACAAATGGCAGGTACAGGCAAGCTACTGGTACAAGCACTGCATAGTTTGTGTTTTGCTTCTTGCTAGTTTGATCCATGCACCTGTGTCATTCTGTGTGTCTCTTACAGTTTACAGTGAGCAAAGGCATATCTTTGTTACTGACGTAATTAAGAAAATACTGATTTCTGCTGTTGAGATGTACAGCCTTAAGAACATAATAGCTTCCTCTCTTCAACAGTTTTCCAAGGCTAGTAATATTTCATTTTAAAAATAGCTTCCAAATATAATTTTCTTTTATCATTTCACAAATCTTTGCATTTGCTGGAGCTGGAACATTTGATACTTGGCCAAGACTAGCATAATATCTCCTTTAACTGACAATTGATGCATTAGGTTCAACATTTTCTAAACGGCTTGAAATATTTTAGGAGCATATTTTGCATTCATATAACATAGTATGTTTAAAGAACTAGTAGCAGCCCCAGAATTTTATTTGCATTTTATGCTTCATTTTGTTAAAGGAATCAGTGGGAAATGGGAACGTGTTTGAAAAAAGATGCCTAGTGCTTTAAGATGTTAGGCGTTCAAGACATTCTTTAGACATTCTTTAGTTTCTTTTCCATTATGTCTGTTAAAAAAGTTCTGAAATGTCTAATTTTGCTTTGGTTAGTACTTGGATAAGATATCACCAATGAATCCCAGATATTGTAGGTTATATTTCAGAGGATTTTTTTTTGTGTGTGTGTCAGGAGGGACTTGAGAAACTGCAAGTTGCTTCTGGTCTGAGAGATTTGGCTGTCTGCAAGGACATTGCCATGGGGACACCCGGATGTTTTACCATCCTGTGGGAGGCTTCTCTCATGTCCCCGCACAAGAACCTGGAGCTGACAGATGGTAGCTCACCCCATTGTGTCAGAAGCAACTTGGGAAACTGCAAGTGGCTTCTGTTCTGAGAGAACTGGCCATCTGCAAGGACATTGTCCCGGGGGCGCCCAGATGTTTTACCATCCTGTGAGAGGCTTCTTCCATGTCCGCGCATGCAGGCCCGTAGCCAAGATTTTGATGGGGGGGGGGGGGCTGAGTCTGAGTGAAAGAGGGTCTAGCCTAGCAAACCTTTTGCATCGTTACCCCAATACCCCCATGCATATGGGATATATTGAGTATGGTGATCAGATCATGATATGAATAAACATAACTGTTTAAATAATGCACCAGTAAGGCCTTTTCACGAACAACCATGAGAATTTGGGGGGGGGGGGGCTGAAGCCCCTCAAGCCCCCCCCTCGGCTACATGCCTGCCCGCATGAGAAGCTGGAACTGACAGACAGGAGCTTACCCCGCTCCCCGGATTCAAACCGCTGACCTTTCAGTCAGCAGTTCTGCCAGCACAAGGTTTAATCTATTTAACCATCGGGGACTCCTATTTCAGAGGAAGAAACTGGCAAAACTAACTCAAGTATTCCTTGACTAAGAAAATCCTACAGTCCTTGGGGACACCATAAGTCAATAGGGAAGAAAGTGCTTCTCCTGGTATGTTCTACCTGGCAACCAGGATCAAATTGAATTGATCCCTGGAAGATAAGAGTGCTTCTTGTCCAATCTAAAGTTGTGGGATGATAGTAATTATAGGAGGGAGTTAATTGTTCTTGGGGAACAGTAAGAGGACATGTCCACAATTCCAAACATGCTCATGCTCATGAAATATATGGAAATTTAAGCATGTATGAAAATGTTTATACTATAATGAGAAAGTTTAGGCCTGACTATGGTTACTCCTGGTCTTTTGGACAACCTCCTTGCAGTTCCTGTTCTTACCAATGAATGAGCTAGATGTGGGAATTTTGAATCTCATTTGGCCATATCTTTTGTTGATTCAACCAAATTATGTTTGAAGTAGTGCCACAATGAGTAATTTTGTGAAGATTCATGTCCACATGTCTATTATTGGTAATGGCACCAGTAGAGGTTGAGATAAACAGCTATTGTTACTGTAATAAAGGTGACAAGAAATAATTGGTGAGAGAAGGGCGCATCAGGGAGCAGAAATTTATCCCTGGGATTAATAATGCAGTGAAATTTAATTAGGAATGGGTCCATCCAATTACCTATAATATTTAAAGTAATTATAGATGCATAAAGGTTGTGGTGGTTGTGGTGGTTATGTCAAATAAATCAATTGTTTCCATGGGTGATCAAGACACAACAAAATGAACTATAAAATAGGATAAGGAGTAGGGTGGAGTTAGACAAGGCTTCTGGGCCACCAGTGAATCAGGGCTATTGCATGTTTCTTTCTTTACCATCACTCCTCAAATTCCATTATGGATGGAAGAAATGGGCAGACAATGAGAAATATGACAGCAGCAGTTCCCATACACTGCTGAAACAGAATGAACAATTGTGCTGCAAGGGTATATTTGATTTTACCAGCTTCTCCCTCCCATCTTCCCTGCTGCTTGGCTCTGCCAGGGCTCTCTGGAAAACATGTCCTACAAGGAATGACTTAGAAATCTTGGATTTTTTTAGCCCAGAGAATAGAAGGTCAAGAGGTGACTTGATATTCATTTTTAAACATTTGAAGATGGGGATATACAATATCAATGATGAATAAACTGTTATTTGCAGTATTAAGTGAAATACAGTTACTACAGAATTTACAATTACAATTGTATTGCTCTGTACATCTGAATAACTTAAACAATGTGTGTTCTATGCATAAACATGCAGCTTGTTAAATCAATATGTTGAACCTATGAGCACGGAGACCACAACTGGTTTTGACTCTAGGTCTTCCTCAGGTGAATGTATCTGTTTGTTTAAATTAGAAATCATTCAGACGTACAGAGCAATACCATTATAATTGGAAATACTGTACTAATTGTATTTCACTTAATACCAGTATATATTGCAAGTAATATTTTATTCATCGTTGATATTGTATATCTTTGTGTTTGGGGGTAAATGCTGCCTTGGCTATAGTCAGGAACCCATTTACATAATATTGAACACTTGTTTTCTCTTACACCATAGTGTTTAGTATGGAACAATGTACTCAAAACACGTGAAAAGAGATTCCACCTAAACCTTAGGAATAACTTCCTGATGGTAAGAACTGTTCAGCAGTGGGATATGTTGCCTTGGAATCTCATTCATTGGAGATGTTTAAGCAGACTCAACAGTCATTTGTTGGGAGTGCTTTGATTATGTTTCCCTGCATGTTAGGGGTTTAGACTGGACAGCCCTTGTGGTCTCTTCCAATTCTGTGCTTCCCAGCAACCCTTGCAATATTCTCTCTCTTCCCCCCCCACCCCCCCTATGAATGGATGTAAAGGTGCTGCCAACTCCTGCTCTTCCATCTATGGCAGGGAGGAATGAGCAGAACTGGAGAGGGCACATTTGAGGTTGAGTTTTGTCTGGGTAATATTGTAAAGATTTCTTGCCAGTAATATGTATAAATAATACTGTAAGCTATTCCAGCTATTTGTATTATTTCAGAAATATACAAGCCAGGGCAGGTGTTTTGTAGAATAACAAGAAGAGTTAAATACTTTAGTTTCATAAACAAACTGGTGTTCCTATCTGCTTATTCTTTATGGCTGAATGTCTAGTAGCAGGTCTCTGATAGTCAGGACATTCAGGAAAAAAATATAATAACATCTATTTTAGTAATGTAAATGTGCAGGAAAAGCACACAATGAACTGCTGAATAGTCTACATTGTGAGAGCGCCTCTTTGCCATATATATATATATGCCATACAGCAAGCAGAAAAAAATCTTCCCCAGTATTTCACTAAGATAATATAGCCTTAAAATATATTAGCCATTTGTGATAGTTGCATTGTATTAACACTATAGAAATTCATAACAAGATTTTGTTGGGGGAGGTGTCTGGCCACTATAATTCACATATTTCCTATAAGAGAGTGTTGAAAAAAAAATAGGTGAAAAGTAAGATGTGATCCAAAGGAACACAACAACCTCGAATTAATTTCTGTTTTCTGTTAACTCTTATGTGTCCATGTCTCTCTTCTGTGTCAGGTAGGCACTGGCTGCATTGATATGGTTCACAGGATCAGGAATAGGAAAACCTGATCCTTGAGCTTCTACCTGAACCAGAGGGAAAGATTAGAAAACCCACTTCTTGTTTGCAACAAACTATATTTTTTGCGCAGATGACTCGAGTGTTAAACATGTTGGCTTCAGTTTTGAAAAGAAATATAACCAGAATTTGGTTGTTGTTTCTATTATCTCCAAGTGTCCAAGCTGGTGGGTTTTTTAAACTTATGAATAATGCTTTGCTTAGACCAGTGGTTCCCAACCTTTCTTTGACCAAAAGGTTACAAATCAGCTTTTGGTCAACTTTCGATTCAGTTTGATTATTTGGGGTGCTGATTCAGAAAATTGCATTGGATAGACCACATCATCTCTGGTTTCTGATACAGAACATATGCCATCCAGTAGTTGCCATCTGCTCCCCCACAGAAAACCATATTTAATAAGTCTCGACACTATGATAAGAAGGTTTTGCAAGACCAGTCACTCTCGTTGCAACGGTATAACAACTGTGAGGTCACGGACCATATTTTAGTTCTTGTGGACCACTGGTGGTCCATGTATCACAGGTTGGGAACCACCGGCTTAGACATAGTAGCATAGAGTTTAACATGGAAGCTTCAAACCTCCTTGCTTTGCCATGTAGAGAAAGAAAAAGAAGCGATGCATGTCCCAATACTTGCTGCTTATGTTCATTCTTATTTCTCCATACCATAAGTTGGAGAATAATTCCAATTGGCCTATTATCTTCCATTTAATATGTTTACTGGCATTCATAATCATCCATGGCAATACATGTAGATGTACAGCTTCTTGGCAGCAGGGTTGTGTATGCTCTGTTTCATGTAAGGCACCAATCACTGTCAGATTGTAAAGATGGGCCATTACTAACATTTTCTGCATTATTGGATTCCAAATGAAATGCATTTAATTAAACAAAGTGATTGCTGATTTAACATTGATATTGAATTTGTGTGGTTAAAAAATGACATGGGAAGAAGAATCAAGTGCAGAATGTTGTTTGAGCTTGACCCCATATACTCAGAAAAAATGTCTTGAGTATGTAACAAGCAGATCAAAATTATTAGATATTTTTCTTCCATCTGAGATAATACCCAACAAATGTCCTTAGGCAATATGGTTTAACAGTTGCCGGCAAAGTAGGGCGGGAAGGAAATTATGGAGACTGAGTTTTATTGCTACTGAACTTTAATGAAGTCAACTGAGAAAGTGGATATAACTAATTAACTAAATAATAATAATAATAATAATAATAATTAAATGGAAACATAAGCAGTGCCAGATACCAAAACAGAAGAAACAGAAAGTCTCTCAGATATTTTTAACTGGTTCATGTAACCATTTCTCATGGTAACACATTCTGTGTTGCTATTTTAGTGAGAATATATATATATATATATATATATATATATATATATATATATATATATGAGTGTGCCGTTAGAAGTCAAAAGTTCTTGTTTTCATTAACACCTGTAACAGAGATGTAAGCTGCCCAATTCATTTTGCCATTTGAGTTTATATATTTCGTTTGTTTTTCATCCTTCCTCCAAGCTGTTGGAAGTGATTTGTGTTGCTACTTTATTGCTAAGTTTTATTGCTCAGTTTATTGAATGGTTTCTTTTTCTTGCTATGTATTAACAGAAGGCTGCATTGGCAACAAAATTAAAAACATTTAATGAGAGTTTTTTTTTTACAATATAACATTATTACATTTTTCTATTGAAAATGTAAAAGTGATGTAAAATTACTTAATTTTGGCTGGATTATGACTTCTACTCACAAAGTGATCTTGTATATAGATATTACAAAATATGTGTTAAAGGAGAAAAATCAAAAGTTTACTGGGTCGTGTGGTCATTATTGTATTTCTCCCCTTCCCTAATTCAAAAATGGCGAAAATGTGTGTGAAGCATTTAATATTGAAAGAATGTTGCAAAGTGAGTGAACAATGACATTTTTTAAAGATTCGGACTATCTTATTGGGCCAAGGTGGTCCACACCTTAATTATATCTAGACTGGATATCTAGACTGCAATACACTCTATGTGGGGCTGCTTTTGAAGATGGCTCAGAAACGGCAACTGGCACAAAGGTCAGTAGCCAGGCTACTAACTGGAGCTATAGGGAGCACACTATGCCCCTACTAAAGCAGTTCCCCTGGCTGCTGATAAGTTTCCAGGCCCAATTCAAAGTGCAGGTTATCACCTATAAAGCCCTAAACCAGGGGTCCTCAAACTAAGACCCAGGGGCCAGATACACCCCTCCAAAGTCATTTACCTAGCACTCTCTCAGTGTCAACCTAAGTCTGAAACGACTTGAAAGCACACAACAACAACAACAACAACAACAATTCTATCTCATCAGCCAAAAGCAGGCCCACACTTCCCATTCAAATACTAATAAGTTTATATTGTTAAAATTGGTCTTCATTTTAAATATTGTATTGTTTTGAAGTGTTTTTTGCACTACAAATAAGATACGTGCAATGTGCATAGGAATTCATTTATGTTTTTTTCAAATTATAATCCAGCCCTCCAACAGTTTAAGGGACTGTGACCTGTCCCTCTGTTTAAAAAGTTTGAGGACCCCTGCCCTAAACAGTTTGGGTCCTGCCTACCTTCATGACCACATCCCCCCCCCCCCTCTGAACCAGCACGGACTTTAAGTTCTGCTGGGGAGGCCCTTCTCGTGGTCCTGCCACTGTCTCAAGGGTTGTTGGTAGGGTCGAGGGAGAGGGCCTTCTCAGTGGTGGCCCTCCCCAGGGAGAATGCCTTCCCCGGGGAGATTAGCCAAGCCCCCCACACTGTCCTCCTTCCATAGGGACCTGAAGACCTGGCTATTCAAACAAGCTTTTGAGAATGCCTAGTCCCTAGTTGATCTATGAATTTGTTATGCAGACTTCCAATTTATCTCATGCCCTTGTACCATGGTTACAACTCTGCATTTTTCCCATTCTCTGGCCTTATTGTTTACAGCCTGACCATGTTTACATCAGCTATTGCTACTGACAGATGTGCACTGTTTTAATCTGAGTTTTACGTTGTTGTTACATGCTTATATTGTTTATTCAATTGTATTTTATATTGTGTTTTACGTCGTGTCTTGTTTCAAGCACCTTGTGCAAGCCACCCTGAGTCCCTTCGGAGAGATGATGATGGGATACAAGAATAAAGATGATGATGATGATGATGATGATCATCATCATCATCATCATCTTTAGATTTGGAGGTATATCTCAAGTCACAGTATTTTTAGGAGTTTGGTCATTCTGTAGCCCTGACCTTTATCCCAGTAGTAGTTAAAGAGAGTAAAGCATACTAGAATGAAACGAGAAAGCCTTTGCTTTATTGATCTGAGAGAGCACACTTGTAATTTCAGTCAAAGATTCTATTGAGCAGTAAGGTGGATAATATGCAAGCAGAGTGTTTAATCTGTGCATGGGACCATTGTTGTTGCTGCGTGCCTTCAACTCGCTTGTGAATTATCATTATTGTAGGATAAACCTATCATGAGGTTTTCTTATCAAGATTTGTTCAGAGAGGAGTTGCTGTTGCTTCCCTGAGGTCGTGACTTGGCCTAGGTCAACCAGTGGGTTTCCATGGCCAAACGGAGAACCCTAGTCTCCAGGATTATAACGCAACACACAAACATCTATACAACACTGGCTCCATTGCATCAGGTGCACAATATCAGGAGGCTCTTCTCTTAGCTCTCAGCTTTCGTCTCTAACATCTCCAAGACATATCCAATAGGGGAGGAAAGAGAGATTTCTCAGGGATCACTTCCAGGTCCTTGAAACCCCTGCAGTAGATGACTCTTCTCCCAGTTGTATTTCTGTTGGCATGCAAAGATTTATTCATTTAATTTAGGGAAAGTTTTGCTAACTTACTGCCTGCTATAAAAGGGACTTGTTACTATTGGATACTATCCATTCTTCACCGTTTTTTAAAATTCTGTAAAAGTTATTGGCCTTAATGTTCAGTATAATGTAACTTTGCTATAAAAGATAATAATGCCAGTCCATTACTTTCTGAGCTGAAATTCTAGGTGTAAAGCCTATTTCATTTCACCGAAATCTGCCACCTCTTCATTATACTGTATTGAGTGTTGCTCTCTGTACAATGATGGAACGAATGGTTTGTTGAATCCATTAATGAAAAAATGGATAAACATTGTGTTCACTTTGCCTTTTATTGCCTGGCATATTACAGAGAAAAGGGGGGAATGTTTGAAAGTAAATAATAGAAGTTACATAACAAAAGCATTTGGGTTTTGTTTTCTGTGTAAATCTTATAGTAAAATGAAGCTATGTTATGAGTGATTGCATGTGTTTATGATTGTCTCAGAAAAGTCGCTTTGCGTAACCCTTGTGTTGTGCCTGATTGTACTTTGTGGATTTCCCCACAAGGTTTACAATAAATTATCTTCATTTATTTTCGACTATGTCCACTTCTGCTTCAGATTTGGGGGCCAGTTTCACTGTGGGCAGGAAGCAGAAGGGGGAAGCGCTTGCCAAGTCATAATAACATATGTTCCAGATTTCTTCTTCTCCACACCAAGTTTTGATTTGTTAAATATTTATAATACTGAGCAACTGTTGACATCCTTTTCAATCTTATTTTTTAAGATGAGTTCGTTTAAAATGTAAAATGTAATATATATTTTTCAAAAAGTCTCCAAATGTCCCTCGCAACTCTTCTTTGGGGTTCAAATGATGTGACCTCATTGAGGAAAAGCACAGCAGGGCCATATATATGTTCAGTACTCCACAAAATGGATTTGGAGAAGATAGGAAATACAACGTCCTACAATGTACAACTGGAAGATAAGTCCTTTTAAAAACTGTTTTCAAGCCGCTCTTCCAGAAGCCTCAGTAAAAAGAGGTCGGGAGAGACTGCTAGTAGTTTAGTCCTACTCTCAATTTTGAACAATTTGGCTATGTCTTACTTTCAACCTGCATATTCATCACACTCTGCTTTACTCTGTTGTGGCCATTCCTGAATTTCTATTGGCCTGAATCCTTCTAGTGTGCTTACATGTTTCCTACTTAGTTCCTATTCATTTTTCTACTTCTTTCTGACACCTATTGCTTCAGATTTCCGTACTTTTGAATTGCAGCTGGTTTGCTTTTTTGACAGAAGCTCTTGAGTACAAACCGTACTGTGCACCCTCTATTCATTTTACTAGACTTGTGTTCGTGTTTATCAAGGTTGCTTCCTGTTGCCTTTTTTCAAAAAAGGATGATTGGTGACTGATTATTATACTGATATTATGACAACTTTTTTGGATGGTTTAATATAGGCATCATTGTTATTGCTGGATAATGATCTCATCAGTTAGCGCAATGCAGGAGTTAAAAACCTCTGTCATGCTTAGTATGGAATACTGGTCTTTTTTACAAATGTACTTGAGGCCTATGAATTGAAACCTTGTTTTAAATATCTGCATTGTAACTTAGATCTAAATTAAAATATTACAGCAATGGTATTGTGCACATAAATTTGAGAACAAGCCTTACTGAATATAATGCAATTTGACTTGTGTATAAATATGCCTCAGATTGTGTTGTCGAAGGCTTTCATGGCCAGAATCACTGGGTTGCTCAAAAACGGGAATTCCTGACATGAAACAATCAGGGCCACCTAACACCTCCCAACAAAGGACCCCCGCAGGAAACAGCTAGGCTTTGAAGCTGCAAGGCCATTCAATGCTAATCAAGGTAGCCAGTTGCAACATGCACACTTGCCTCAAACAGACACAAGTTCTTTCTGGACATTCCACAGATACATAAACCTCACTTGCCTAGTTTCCAACAGGCCTCACAACCTCTGAGGATGCCTGCTATAAATGTGGGCAAAATGTTAGGAGAGAATGCTTCTGGAACATGACAATTCAGCCCAGAAAACTCACAGCAACCCAATGCATCAGAATGTTCTGGAAGGTTTTTTTTAGATACTATATCTTTATTTTCTTCAGTAACTTGATGGTGTAAAATATAATAAATAATTTAATTATTTTTATCTGGTTTTTTTTTTATCACGGGGCTCTTTCATGCATGCATATTTATTAGTTGTTGACAGTAGCATCAATTTATACCTTGAATCACAGAATATTTAGCATAGAATAGATGTATGAATCTAATCCCATTCTGTCTCAAAAGAGATAGTTCACACATGTATATATTAATTAATACATTGTCTAGGTCAGCGGTCCCCAAACTAAGACCCGTGGGCCAGATGCTGCCCTTCAAGTTCATGTACCCCACCCCCGCTCTAAACCTTAGACTGAAACGACTTGAAGGACACAACAACAACCATCCTCATTAACTTGACTCTCTCATCAGCCAAAAGGAGGCTCACACTTCCCATTGAAATACTGGTAAGTTTATGTTGTTCAAAATTGTTCTTCATTTTAAATATTGAATTGTTCTTACATAGCCCCCCCCCCCCACTACAAATAAAATATGTGCAGTGTGCATAGGGATTCATTCGTATGTTTTTTCCAAACAATAGTCTGTTCCGTGAACGAGCTCTCATCTTAAAAGTTTGGGGATCTTTGGTCTACATCAGGGATCCTCAAACTAAGGCCTGGGGGTTGGATATGGCCCTCCAAGATCATCTACCCAGCCCTCGCTCAGGGTCAACCTAAGTCTGAAATTACTTGAAAGCACACAACAACAACAATCCTATTTCATCAGCCAAAAGCAGACTCATACTTCCCATTGAAATACTAATAATTTTATATTTGTTAAAAAAAACATTTTAATTACTGTATTGCTTTTAAGTGTTTTTTTGCACTACAAATAAGATATGTGCAGTGTGCATAGGAATTCATTCATGTTTTTTTCAAATTATAATCCGTCCCTCCAACAGTTTGAGGGACTGTGACCTGGCCCTCTGTTTAAAAAGTTTGAAGACCCCTGGTCTAGATGTTTATTATTTATTACATCTACACGCTAAAATGTTTCTCAAGCAATTTATGAAACAAAGTAAAACTTAAACAGACAACAATACATTGAAAGCATTCATCATCACCATAGGCGATCATTCGTGGCTGAGTATGAGTGTCTTCCAGCAAGCAGAGTGGGAGTTGATGACCATACTTCTGAGGGAAGTGGGGTCTACATTAGACAAGAAACCTGATGGGATAAATCTCACGATTGCAATGTACCAAGAAAGGACTGTAACCAAATTCTGAGAAATACACCAAGCGGGAAAGGGGGTGAAGTGGCCTTATAAGTCAAGGATGATGACATCTGTGAAGAGGTCCGTGACTGAAATCCTAGAATTCAGATTATCTGGGTAATAACAAAAGGAATATCATTATGGGGGTTTACTATAGACCCCCCAAATCCAGACTGAGGACTTGGATGATGTGTCCTAGAACACATGGCCAAATATTCAGAAAGGAGAGCTATAATAGGCCATCTGTTAGGGGTGCTTTTCCTGCATAGCAGGAGGTTGAACTGGATGGCTCATGTGGTCTCTTCCAGCCTATGATTCTCATAGTAATGGGGATTTCAACTACAGTCTTCTACTATTTGTTGGAAGTTAAACTCTGTCAAGAATATAAATTCCGGCAAATTCCTCACTTGCATTGAAGACAATTTCAGTGTTCGGAAGGTGGAAGAAGCAACAATGGTATCATCTCTTTTTTATGGCTGTCTGTCGGGAGTGCTTTGATTGTGTCTTCCTGCATAGAAGGGGGTTAGACTGGATGGTACATGTGGTCTCTTCCAACTCTATGATTCTGTGAGTTCAGGATTAGACTATTACACATATCAGTGAAATAAGATATCGCTATGTATTTCACTCTTTTTTATTTTTCTGGAAACTTGTCTGTTCTCAAATTTTGCTTTGAAATTTGTTGACCTATTTCTGGCTTATATTTGTGGGTGGTTTTTACTATTGTTATTGCTGTGATAAGAAAATGGAGTGAAGTAGTTTAATAGCTGAGGAAGCTTTTTATTGAACTTGGCAGGCTTCAGCAGAGATAACGTAGCTGCTTTGGCATTGGTGTTGTAGGGGGAGAATAGCGCAAACAACAAGAAGGTCAGAAAGCTGAGCTCAGCTCAGAAGGAGAGCAGGCACAAGAGCTTATGGGCTCACATATGAGTCATTTCTCCTTTTCCTATCTATAGTTTTTGAGCTCTTGATTTTTCTTATACTTGGGATTTTCTTCCTTGAAATGTACAGTGCTGCAAGGTCATAAAAGAGAATAGAAGTTAACAAAGATCAACACCACATATACGCATTCCTAAGGATAAGTGCTCCATATTTTCTGTTTGTTCACAATACAGTGAAAACACAAGGAAGGAAAGCTTATTTTGGAAATCAGATTAACAGTTCTATTGCAAACCTTGATTGTAGCTCTTCCTATGTGGCTCTGTTGTGCAAAAATGTAATATTTGAGAAACTCTCTGCTTCTCCAGCCCATGCTCCAGTTCTTACTTTCTTGTGGAAGAACAAGAAATCTTCCTGTTATCACGTTCTACAGGCAGCACTCCACAAAACAACATATTAATATGTACAGCTGATTTATTTTATTTTGACAGCCTCCCTAATCTTCCCCTTACTTTTATTCTTATGAAAGCTAGTGTGTTTCTTCTAACTTATTAAAATATTTTAAATAAGCAATGTTAGAAAAGCATGGATTTGCTTTATAGAACGAAGTAGAAAACACTATAGAAAACACAAATTCCTGACTGCATGATAGTGGCTTGCCCGAATATGGGCCAGTCTGTTTGCAGATCTGTTTGTGATCTGTTCCTACAAGAAAAAGAAGATAATTTATACTGTATGAAATTCTGACTTCCTTGGATTTTATGCTTCCTTTTCAAAACTTCCACAAAAAGAAGCATTCTTTATCACTATAAGCTATATGTGTATAAGGATGGGAAAGGTGCCTATTGAAAGTACCTAGAGAACTTACTGAGTAAGAATCATAGTTGTTAAGGAAGGGACTTCAGTGCTTTGTGTTTCTCTTTGCCCTTGATTGACAAGTCAGCATGAAGTTATAAAAAAAATGTGAGGATAAAGGAATATATTTCTGGGTTGCTGTGGGTTTTCCAGGCTGTATGGCCATGTTCTAGAACAGTGGTTCTCAACCTGTGGGTCCCCAGATGTTTTGGCCTTTAACTCCCAGAAATCCTAACAGCTGATAAAGTGGCTGGGATTTCTGGGAGTTGTAGGCCAAAACACCTGGGGACCCATAGGTTGAGAACCACTGTTCTAGCAGCATTATCTCCTGATGTATTGCTCACATCTATGGCAGGCATCCTCAAAGGTTGTGAAGTCTGTTGGAAACTAGGCAGGTGGGGTTTATATAGAATCATAGAATCATAGAGTTGTAAGAGACCTTGTGGGCCATCCAGTCCAACTCCCTGCCAAGAAGCAGGAAAATCACACTCAAAGCACCCCCAACAGATGGCCATCCAGACTCTTCCAACTCTATGATTCTATGATTCTATGAGGTATCTGTGACAATATTAATATTTAAGTGTTTAGCTAGGAATAAGACCCACTAAAGAAAATGGGACTTACCTCAGATTGTACAGACACAGAACTTCGATTCTTGCTATCACCTGAATGACTTAATGAAAAAAATCATGTTGGTGGAGTAATTCCTGAAGAAAAATGTTTCTTCTGTCCCACATGTTCCTTGTTGGTACAATGGAAGATCAGAAGGACTAGTTTTGATGTTCTATTGTATGTTCATCAAATTAATAAAATTTAGAAGAATTTTTCTCATCATAACTTTGCACTATCCCTTGCCCAGCCCTTTTATAGTTGGCCACCTTCATTTTGTAATCCTGGCCATTGGTTTGTTGAACCTCTACTGATGGAACAACAACAAAATGGGTTTTTACCATATATTGTCATATTTAATTTTTTTTAGTTTGTTTTAACAGGATTTTGATATTTTATGATTCTTTTAGTAGCTGTTATTTTGTTTGTTAAATTAAGTTGTGTCATATTGTCAAATGTGTTTATTTTATATAATTGTCTGTATGGTTTTCTTTTAGGCAATTGAATGTTTGCCTTATATGTTGGAAACTGCCCGGAGTCCCTTCAGGGAGATAGGGTGGTATACAAATAAAGTTTTAGTATTATTTATTATTGTTCTATACTGAGCCTTTGTACTTGGTTTTCTACCACTTTTTTATTTAGCAAGGGTATAACAAACATAAAGAAAAGATTAAGGTAAAGGCTTTCCCTTGACATAAATTCTAGTCGTGTCTGACTCTGGAAGTTGGTGCTCATCTCCATTTCTAAGCCGAAGAGCTGGCGTTGTTCGTAGACACCTCTAAGGTCATGTGACTGGCATGACTGCATGGAGCACTGTTACCTTTCTGTAAAGAAAAGGGGTTTAAAAGACCCCTTAGAATACTCTAGTTTCTTTATATAAGTAATATGAAATTCCTTTTTTATAGGAATACAGGCATATTTTCACCATCTGCGACTATATATCAAACACAAGTTGAATCTGAAATTTATGTTAGAGATGATAAGCAAAGTTTGTCTCAGCTTTGCCTTATTTTTCTGAAGAAAATAGCTCAGCTTTCTGGTGAATTTACAGTAGAGCCTACAAAAGTGAGAGCTGTCTATTTATATGGTGACAATATTTATTTATATTAATTTATATCCTGCCTTTCTCCCAGCATGGGATTCAAGGTGGTGCTGACCCTATCTGAAAGTGTCACATTACAGAAAATCATTTTTTATCACAAGAGCCTTATGGCATAGATATATAATATTCTCCTGTTATGATCAGGAGCAGAGGTTAGGAGACTGTGGTTTGCCAGAATTACTAAGTAGGTCCAAGGTTGAAAGGTAATTTGAATTCTTTCTGTTCAGTGCCAACTTTGGCTGAACCTTTAAATGTATCTTTTGGTTGACATCATCTTCTATTTCCCATTGTTTTCAAATAACTTCAGACTGTCAGGCTTCAGAAATATGTTCTTATGCTTCATATAAGAGCACTGAAGAGTAAATACATTCTTTTGATATAGGCATGCCGACTCTTAGGGCAAAGTTTCATCTACATTTTCTCAGCCTCAGAGAAAGGCTTGCTAAGGAAACCCAAAGGGCCCTTCCAAACAGCCATATAACCCAGAATATCAAGGCAAATAATCCCCAATATCTGCTTTGAACTGGATTATTTGTGTCCACACTGCCATATAATCCAGTTCAATGTTTTATACAGCTGTGTGGAAGGGGCCTCAGATAAAGTTGCTTGGAAGTAGTGAAGTCAAAGTAAGAAATGGAACAGAAAATTGCCAATCACCGACTGTTCAATGAACATGCCAGTGTTTCCCAGCCCAACATTTTCCAAATATGTAGTACTACAATTCCACTGTCTTTGGCCAACAGTTGGACAGAGGGTTTACATGTCTGGAGTATGCCTAGTTTGGAAAGCCCTGGCCCTTGAGGACTTTGACTGGAGGTCAGCTGTGACCAGCAGTGTTGCAGAATTCAAAAAGGCACAAATGGAGGGTGAAAGGGAGAAATGTGTCAAAGCGAAGGTGCATCGAGCCAACTCTGACTGGGACCACCTTCCACCTGGAAACTGATGCCCTCACTGTGGAAGAACATGCGGGTCAAGAATAGGGCTCCACAGTCACCTACGTATCCATTGCCAAGACACTACACTTGGAAGACCATCATACTCAGACAACAAGGGATCACTTAAGTAAGTTAGGAAAATAATTTACATTCCCCAAAGAACACATTTGGTGGAGTGGAGGCAATAAGATGTAACAGTGTCAACCAATCATATGCCATTCTCTCTTCCAATCCTCTGGCTTCAAATAGTTATTTATTGATTTGATTCACATTTTATCTTTCTCCCAGAATACCCAGACACTGTATACCTTAATGATTAATGTGGCAATTAAAATGGCTTACACCCCTCTACCCAGCAACAGCATAAATACATCCGGTTTTGGCGTTTATTAACACTAGTGGTTAGAAATATGCTAGTGTGTTTCTATGAACATTACCTCCTGAGGTTTTCGCCTTTAGATAAGCCTTATCAGGCTACACATTGTCCTTGAAGACTGTTCAAAACACAAAGGCTCTAGAATCAATTTCATTAAAAAAAAAAAAGAAACATTTCTGACTTGTATGCATGAAATCACTAAGGAGAAAAGTGTATTTGCTAAGCTGGTACAGAACTGTCCTTGATAGAGCAATTCTGGTAATTAATCAAAGACAGAGCAGTTTTCCACATGTGCAGTTCTGATCTGCTTAAGAACTACTTTTATGTTCGGAATGTCGGATTGAACTTTGAAAACACATTTCTTGCTGTCAGGGCATATTCACAGCACAGGATTTGCACGCTCTTCTCTTACACGAACAGAGGTTTTTACTGTTAATTTCTAAGCCCTGGTCTCAGTAGGCAATCCCAATCTATTTCTCATTAGTATATATAGCAATGGTGTCCTGCTATTAAAAACTGGGAAGGCGAATGGAAAGAAAGGCAAATCAGTATGCAGCTGTGGAATTTTTAGGCATGGATGATCTTATAGTATAAAATACAGTCAAGCGAGTGTCTATAAGTGGCTCCTCGGAGCTATCTTTCCAGCACTTTAACCAAACAATTTCCGGTCCATGAATAAAATCAAGACTTTGCAAGGTTGTTTAGTCTGGCCATTGGGGAGTTTGGAGTAGCTAATGTGTTCCAGAAGGTTAACCGCTGAGAACTCCCTTGTCTGGACAACTTCCTCCCCTCGTTCCCATTTTCCCCCTCCAGATGGGTTGCAACTCATACAAATCCCTCCCAGGCAGGTAGCACAAGTTTGGTTGTCTTCAGCATAACATGAAAGCAATCAGTCTTTGGCAGCATGAAAGTTTGAGCACATATATTTTCTGTCTGCACTGTTACCTGGAAAGGAATAGAAGTGGGTGACTCCTTCATAAGTTATGATTTATTTTCACATCATAAAGACATGATATAGCTTCTGGTATTTGGAAAGCTCATTTTTGTTCTCATGCACAGTACAAGCATATATAGTTCACACTTTGAGGAAGGATGAAGGTATTATTTTTTAGCCAATGATGTAAAGTGCAAATTTACTTTCGCAAATTAAAGAAAAATCCAGAAATAACATTAAGTTGCAAATCAAAGGGAATAATGCCTTTGAGAACTGGCAGTGTAGTGTTTTACACCTTTAAAGGGTAAAGTTTTCCCCTGACATTAAGTGTAGTTGTGTCCAACTCTGGGGGTGGTGCTCATCTCCATTTCTATACCAAAGAGCCATCATTGTCCATAGACACCTCCAAGGTCATGTGGCCAGCATGACTGCATGGCGCACCATTACCTTCCTGCAGAAGCAGTACCTATTGGTCTACTCATATTTGCATGTTTTCAAACTGCTAGGTTGGCAGAAGCTGGGGCTAACAGCAGAAGCTCACTGTAACCTTTAAGTTACAGTTGTCCCTCCGCATTTGCAGGTTTCACTTTTGCAGATTTAATTATTTACAGATTTGATTTAAGATGTTATCTCTAGGATTCTCTAGATTCTCCACCGTGACTCTATGATCAACTTTCCCCAGTCATGCTGGGTGAGTGTCCTAGATATTTCTAGAGAGAACAGGAATCTCTGGGTTCTCCAGCTAGAGAAAACAAAGAATCTCTAGGTTCTCCAGCTCAAGTCTGTTGTCAGCTTCCAGCAGAAGTTGAGCATATAGTTGTCCTGGAAGACATAGAAATTCCTAGAGATGTGTTCTCTCAGGTAAAAAAAGTAGCAATTTATTTATTTCTCATTTTTATACAACCATCCAGAACTCAAGACCATGCTTGTATAGGTCACCCTAGTCCTTACATGGCGGGGGTTGGGGGGGTGGGTGTAGGTGGCGGCGACACTGTATTTATTGTACCACAACCAAGAAAGACTTGTTTGGTTGTGATGAATGCCTCTTAGACTGTTGCTCCTATGATTTGAAATTGTCACTTTGTTTGAAATGGATCTCAGTGTTGGATATTTTTGCTATTAAGTGCAAATCTATCTGTTTATCTGGAAATTTTCTTAACTATTAATTCTATCAGTTGCTCTTGATTTTTAATGAATAGTTTACAGTTTGTGCATGTGTATGTCATAATATGTTATCTTTTAAAGCACCGCTTTATTCTGTATGTGTTTATTGTGATCTGTTTTTGGACTTTGGAACAAACAAACAGGATGTGAATGTGTACAGATGCCATAATGCTGCACCACTGGCAATGCTGCCTGAAACGGATGGAAGTTGCAGACTTGAAACATCTGGAAGGCCACATGTTCCCATCCCCGACTTAGAAGGTAGCCTTGCAGCATTGATCATGTGATGGGCATGTTTGCTTAGATCCTCATGAGCAGCATGGTGAATTCAGGATCGTTCTTCTGCCTAGGTCATGACAATTCAATGTGAATTTCTTGTCTATGTGGCAGTCCTGAACTGTGGCTCATGGAAGTGTTATCTGTCCACAGTGAGATTTGTGACATAGTAAGAACTTAAATGTCGGCACAGCAAATCTTAGCACTGAGCTGCATGTTCCTAATCAAGCGTGGAAGAAGCCTGTCAGTGGTTGCCACTAGCTATGGTTCTACATTTGGCTGGTACATTTTAAACATCAGCTCTTCTTGTAGTTTTCTTTATTAACTTCATCTCTGGGCTTACAAAATGTTGTTGTTGTGCTTCTCTTGTTTACTTCTTTTGCTGCCTATTATTTAGCATGTATAGCATGATATAAAAGGGAATATTTATATTTTTTGTTATGGATTTATTCCCTTTTTGTCTGACATTACTTCTAAATTTCTCACAATTGGTCTATACAGAATTTATTAATTAATGAAGTAAGATAAGGGTTTCCAGATTTACTTAGAGTAATGATGTTCCAATCTTATGTTCCAACAGTTTTTGAAGTGACTAATATCATTTCCAACCTCTCACCCAAATTTTATAGTATATCAGTGACATTATTTATTTATCTCCTATATTTATACCTCACCCTTCTCTCTCCCCCCCCCCCATCCCTGTCTTCTCATTTAGTTTTACTTAAAACGAACAGCATTGCATTTATCTGCGAGAAGATTATATTTTGTCAATCTCAGTATCCCTTGTGGCTTACTATATATGGTTTGCAATGACTAATTCTACATAAGGAGAATGTTCATTATTTGCTTTGCTGGAATAGGTCTTGGTTGCTTTTTTTGCTGGAGTAAATGAACAAGATTATGTGTATGAAATCCCCCCCCCCCCCCACACACATATGGTATATTAAAATGTAGCTACATTCAAAAAGGATCTCAATTACAATATCTCAAAAGCAGGAAAATAATAACTTAGGGTGCTTCCAGACAGGGATAAAATCTGCACTGAAGCATGTTTAAAAAACTACTTTGTCATGAGTTTTTGTCCCCACAAGAGCCTCAAATCTGGAACACCCAGAAGCCCCCCAAAACTACCCTTAAAAATTTAGAAATCTTACCTAGCTGCTATTAAAACACTCCTTACTTATTTATATATTTATGACAGTTCTACCCCCCCTTTCTCCGCCCTTGAAGGGACTCAAGATGGCTTAAACATAGGCAACTATTCAATGGCATGAAATAATCTACCATAAAAACAAGCATTTAAATAGAATTATAAAATATATTAAAATGATTAAAAACATTTAAGACAATATCTTCATAATTAATCATGTAATCCTCAAGTGTAATCAGGGCCGTTCCAATCGTCATTGCACATCATTCCATATCTATTTATTGCACAAGTTCCCCAAAGGCTTGTTCACAGAGCCATGTTTTCACTGTCTTACGGAATGTCAGAAGGGAGGGGGCTGATCCCAGGGAGGGAATTCCATAGCCAAGGGGCCACCACTGAGAAGGCCCTGTCACTTGTCTCCACAAGTTGTGCCTGCGAAGGAGGCGGGACTGAGATCAGGGCCTCCCCCGATGATCTGGTTCAGAGGGGGAGATCTGTTCAGACAGGTAAGCTGGACTGGAATTGTTTAGGGCTTTATAGACCTTGAGTCCTCCTGGCACATAGAAAAGGCCGGGGGGGGGGGGGATTGCTCCTTCCCCCTCCCTCAAGTAAGTTTTTTTTTAAAAAAAAATCTAAGGCTTATTTTGGGGTTTTGGGGGAGGGGTGGGAGCCCTCTTGGTTTTCTGTGCTCATGGAGCCCCAAAAAACTCAAGATGGCTGTGTGAATTGGGTCAGGGAATCATGTGACAGAGTCCCCAGGCCCAATCCACACAGGGCCCACACCTGGTAAGGTCTTACCTAAGATCCGGGTCTTACCAGGTGTCTGATTGGTTAAAAAAAAACAGGGAAGCCCTGCTTTTTTCCGAATTTATTCACTTCTACTGGAGGCATTGCTTGAATGCTTCAGTAAAAGCATGACAAGTAGTGCATTTTTGAGTCTGTCTGGAAGAGCCACTTTGAATCCCACTGATGGAAGAAAACAGGATAAAAATAAAGAAATAATACTAGTAATAAGTCAGTTGCTAAATTTCATCTATGCAGTCAGCTCTCCATATCCACAGGTTCTGTGTCCATGCAGTCAACCAACCATAGCTTGAAAATATTTTTTTAATTCCTCTTGATTTTGCCATGTACTGAGCAGCATGTTGATATGTATGCTGCTGTAGCCTCTTATCATTTCTCAGATCCTCAGGTTCTGTTCGATATTCATTTGAGTTTCTTCACATTTTATAGAAGGAATGCCATTTTGCTATGCTATTGTATAGAACGAGACTTGAGCATCCCCAGATATCCTGGAAACCAAACCCCAGCAGAAAGAAAGGCCCATTGTGCATCATTATTTCAAATGTTACATGTGTCATTTCTACTTATGTCATTGGATCCCAGATGCATTAATGAAGTATTAATCTTTAAGCAATCAAAAATCCACTTCCATTGTTCATTTCTTAACTTTCAGAGAAATGGGTATCCAATTCAAAAGAAAATGCACATTCTCTAATATCAATGAACTTTCTAAAACTAAATTTACTCCTTTGACCAATCCTCCAAAAATGAAACAATTATGGGACAACTCCAAAATACACTGATAAGGTAGCATTAGCACTATTGCATTGCTAATAATTTGCTGATTAAGAAAGCAATTTTTTAATAGACATGGAAACAAAAATATCCAAAAGAGCAATTTCTGGTGTATGATAAGTAGTGTAGATTCGTAACCATAATAGTTACAGGTGCTAAAACGGATGGCCATTGATTAGTCAGAATTGGGCATTCCCATTCTCTATTCTATTCCTGCTACAAACCTTATTATTTGTAGATATTAATGTATACACAACAGAAATGTGTGTGTGTATGTGTGGGGAGGGGGTATATAGGACCTCATCACACTAGAGAATGAATCCATTTTCAATCCGGTTGCTGCTTCCTTCAGAATTTTGCAGTTTGTAATTTAGGGAGGAGTCTTTAACAGCCTCAATAAACTACAAGGCCCAGAATTCTGCAAGAGGCAGGAACTAGATATAAAGAGGATTCATTCTCTAGTGTGATGAAGTAGGTAGTCTGTATATTTGGTTGGTTTCAATTAATGTCTCCAATATTAAGGGAACCTCCAATGCACTTAAATCTTCAGGTCCAAACATGGATTGTAACAAATGTTTCAGTTGTAAATAGTGCCATTCTGCAAAATTGAAAAAGGTAAAAAAAATACAGACAAAGTGTCTTATTTAAGGCAATGATCCCATTATTGATTCTGCTTGCTATGGTTGTGGATTCCTTACTGACTTAGTGAATTCTGGCCACACTTTTAAAGAAATCAACTCGTTTAACTTATGATTGAATGCTGACCGCTAAATAAAATAAATGTTTCTTCAAAATGTCTTTATTACTTCAATTTAGTTAACTTAATGCATTCTAATAACTGGTGGCTGTGATGAGATGCTCTGCAGATAAGTGACTTGCTTTGAGCTTGGGGTTTTCCATTTCTTTCCATTCCTCCCAGCGATGTAACCTTAATGAACTTTCTTGGCTTGGGTAGATTTATGGATGGGATGAGCAATGAAGGCAACTTGGCAATAATATTGTGAACATGATTGGCTGCTCTCCTGAAGTCAGCAGAGATTTTTGGTGTGTGTATATGTGTGAATGGGAAAGAAGGGGAAGAGAGAGTGAAAACTCAGAAACAACATCATGGTAGAGCAATCTCCGTGTGCCATTTGACATTACACATTTGACATTGTAACACTGTGACTCCACTTTAAGTACCGTAATTGCATCCTCCAGAGCCCTAGAGTTTGTAGTTTCATCGCAACACTCGAGCTATCTATCTGTCGGAAAATTCTGAATAACTCACAGAACTACAAAACCAACAGTTCCATTGGAGTCATGACAGTTAAAGTGTTATCAAAGTGCTATAATTTTGTAGACTGAAAGAGCTTTAGTTCAAGGTTCAGGTAGCCATTAACGTGAAAGACACTTTTTAACTAGAAAGGCACTGCCACTCATAATTGACAATACTGGGCTAGATGGACAAATAGTACGGCCATGTATAAGGCAATTTCCTGTATTCAAGGACTGCCATTCTCTTATTTTCAGCTTAAACACTTTCTAGCAAAGTAGGGAAGGATTAATAGCTGAAGTAAACTTTCACACTTTCTCCATTCTGGCAGAATTTCAGAAAGGCAGGATTAAATTTGAGAGTTCTGCTACAGAAGGCAACATAAGACACCAGCTTTAGTAGTTTAAAAATGTATATCCACTTACTCAATATGCATAGCTAATGAAGCCATAAATTCAGTGTCAGTCCCAAAATGTAGACCTCCTCCCTGATTGTCAGCAGAGAATTCAGTTACTGTGTTACCATCTGTGAAAAATAACTTTTACTACTGCCTGCAGGTTGTCTTTTTATTACACATGCCATCTGTCCTGCTACTCATGTGAATCCTGAATCTTTGAAATGCTCTGGTTCATTGTTCTTTAAGCATTCTACCTTTCCTGTTTTGCCACATAAAACTGAAGTAGGGCTCTAGTGAATCCTCCTGGAAAGTGTACTTTAAATCACCTCCATATTGTGTATTAATAGCCCTTAGTTCTGGGAATTGCAAAGAACAAACAAGGCAATGATCTTTCCTTACTTTTATTAAGCTTATAGTTCAAAACACTTTGTAACAGAATTGTTCTGGTGTTACTCAAAGGAAAGACATTGGCGATAGCCCTTCAAAGCACAAAATAAGTCATTGGGAGGATCTTAAAAAGAAGATAACAATTTCATAATATTCTTAGCAAACTAAAACTGATTTGTTTTTCATGCCAGGAGCAACTTGAGAAACTGCAAGTCGCTTCTGATGCGAGAGAATTGGCCATTTGCAAGGACGTTGCCCAGGGCATGCCCGGATGTTTTGATGTGTTACCCTCCTTGTGGAAGGCTTCTCTCATGTTGCTGTATGGGGAGCTGGAACTGACAGAGGGAGCTCATCCACACTCTCCCTGGATTTGAACCTGCGACCTGTCAGTCTTCAGTCCTGCTGGCACATTGCACCACCGGGGGCTCCTACTAAATCGGATGCTAAGATTTCATTACCATTGGGTCTTTCTCCCAGCCTTTTATTGTTGAAATTGCAGCAATAAGAAATAAGGAGACTTAAAAAAAGAATAAAAACATTACTTGTAAATTTCAATAAAATCAGACCAGATATATGAAAATAAGAATCTTTGTAAATTACATTGATGCATCACATTCAAATGTCGCAAATATTGTTAAATCTTCTATTAATTTGGTATACATGGGGATATGCTTTATTTCCAATGCTGGAAGATCAGTGTTGTAGCTGTCAAGAAGGCATGAAAGAACCGTTTCTGCTTACCATGTGTTATGCGCCAAGTCATGGATAAATAGTTTAAAAGAATATGGCGATCACTGAATATTAGGCCTGTCAGTTTCGTTTCGTTAATTCGTTATTTCGTATTTAAATCGTTATTTTTTGCATATCCGAAGCGATATCAAAACATATTTTCAAACCCGGAAGGGTTTGAAAATATCGAAGCAGCAGCCCCATTTTTTTTACGAGCTGAAGCTCCGCTCGTTAATGGGATGGAGGCTGCTGTGCTGCAGTGCTGGTGCCTGGGAGCCAATCCGGCGCTCCCAAGCACCCCAGCAGTAAATGGGGCGGGCGGGGCGAAGGGGCGGCGCGAGGAGGAGGAGGGCGCAGGAGCGCGCGCGCGATCCGATCCGCTCCGGCTGCTGCGCCCTCCTCCTCCTCCTCCTCCTCCTCCTCCCACCTGTGTTGCAGGAAGTGCGGGGGGGAGGAGGAGGAGGAGGAGGGCGCAGCAGCCGGAGCGGATCGGATCGCGCGCGCGCTCCTGCGCCCTCTTCCTCCTCCTCCTCCTCCCCCCCGCACTTCCTGCAACACAGGTGGGAGGAGGAGGAGGAGGAGGAAGAGGGCGCAGGAGCGCGCGCGCGATCCGATCCGCTCCGGCTGCTGCGCCCTCCTCCTCCTCCTCCTCCTCCCACCTGTGTTGCAGGAAGTGCGGGGGGGAGGAGGAGGAGGAGGGCGCAGCAGCCGCGCTCCGGCTGCTGCGCCCTCCTCCTCCTCCTCCTCCTCCTCCTCCTCTTCCTGTGTTGCAGGAAGTGCCGGCACTTCCTGCAACACAGCTGGGAGCTGGGAGGAAGGAGGAGGAGGAGGGAGGCGGCGGCGAGGAGGAGGAGGAGAAGCGGGCGAGAGAGGCCGAGCGCGGGGCCACAGGCAGCCCTTCACGGTCCGGGATGCCCTACAAGCTGAAGAAGGAGAAGGTGAGGAGGGGCCCCTCTACCCAGCAGGGAAGGGCTTGGCGCAAATGGGAGGGGAAGCAAGGCTGGCCGGGCCTCACAGGGAGAGAGCCAGGAAGGCAGGCCTCTTCTCTGGGCCTTGGATGGGCCACTGCAGCAGAAGCAATTTGCCTTTCCCATGGCAAGAAACAGGATTTGCTGCGATGCCAGCCCAGTCCCTCCCCAGCACACAAACATTATGTCTATTTGCCCTACATAGGCCTGTTTGATCAAGAAAAAAATTGTTTCTAAAATGTTTTATAAATATTTACGAAAATTCGTAAATAACAAAACATTTTTTTTGAAAGTTTTGTAAATATTTTAAATATCGAAACAAAAAAACACCCCAATTAAGAATCGAATTTAGAAACAAATTTTTTCTTGATCAAACAGGCCTACTGAATATCAAAGAATATTCTAGTACTATATTTGTGCATTTGCTTCCCTCCACTGAACTGCTGAACTTGCAGACAGAAAGGTCGGCAGTTCCAATTCAGGGAACAGGGTGAGCTCCCACTGTTAGCCCTAACTTCTGTCAACCTAGCAGTTCAAAAACATGTAAATGTGAGTAGGTCAATAGGTACCACTCTGGTGGGAAGGTAATGGTGCTTCATGCAGTGTGTCAGCCACATGATCTTGGAGGTGTCTACAGACAACGTTGGCTCTTCGGCTTAGAAATGGAGATGAGCACCCCCCCCCCCCCAAAAGTTGGACACAACTAGACTTAATGTCAAGGGGAAACTTTTACCTTTTCCCTCCAGAATAAGGCAATTACAGTCACTTCCAAAATATAACAATATTACACATACAACAGTTAGCCACTTTATATAATATTTATTAAAATATGTGTTTTCTGGTATACATGGAATAACAGTTTTGGTTTCATAAGATGTAATTGAAGATCGATATTCATACTAAATATAGATGGTAAAGCTGCTGACCACTCATTGGCCAAAATTGAGCATTCACTTCCCTATCCCCTTCCTGCTGTAAATGTTGCATGCCATATATTTTTGGGAATAATAGTTTATATAATATAATATTTTGTACTATTTTAACCCACCCTTGTGCCAGAAAAAAATTCTCAAGTTATAGTCTGTTCAGGCACAGGATCACAAATGTATTAAAATTTAAAATACAAATATTCCCCAGTAAAACTTAGAACATTTTTTTCTTATAAATGGTTGCAACATGTCCTCATTTTTCATGGTGCTTTTCACTGAATGTTTTAGAGAAAAACAATAACAGAAGAAAACACATAAATCCTTTTTTTATTGCTAACAGCAGCTGGTGCTACCTTTTTCTTCTTCTAAGAAGTCCCAGGGTAGTTTACAATATAAATATATGACAAATAAAACATTAAAACCAATTCTGTTCAGTCTGTGAACAAACACAAACAATAAAAGCAGCAGCAACATCAAAACAATAAATAATAATCATGGAAGCACCCGGAACAAGAATGAGATCCACAGCAAGGTCTAACTTACTACAGAATTCTTCTTTTGTGAAATTTAAATAATATTGTTCTCTGCTGGAACAGTATAATGACGGTCCAGTAAGTTTTCTTTGATTTTAAGGGCTATTTGGGGGAGGGTTGAGGTGGCCCCATACCATCCCAGTAGTTACCAGGATGGAATTGGGGGACCCCCCCCCCAACCCCAGGAAAAACTGCGTTTTTGGGAAGGGCTTGGGGACTTAAACCAACACTGAAGCGGGTTTCTGAAACCTGTTTTGGCATAGGTTTAAGCCTGTCTGGAGGCACCCTAAGATTAATCCTTGATTTATGGTGATCTTCAATTTCTTGGAAAGATTGGTTTGAAGGAATCAATTCAGAGTAAACCAAATTTCCAGTTTACTCTGTATTAACCACCAGGAAAAATTGAGACCTTAATGTAGGGTCCAGATCTTTCCAGGTGTGAGCCGTATGGGTATTGACTTCAGGGATCACTTCAGTGGTTTCGGTACTTTGGGCTCCTGGAACCCAGGGTTTGGGATGGAGGTGGGGATTAAATCCTGGGAGGAACTGTGATATAATATCCTAGTTCTTCCCAGGATTTAGTAATGTCTGGAAAGGTCCTGAGAATATGTGAGCAGCAAAACAGAAAAAAGGATAGAATAGATAAGCCTGCCTACCCAGCCTCCCCAGCACATTAAAAAGGTATAGCTCTATAAAGTTAGGTACTGAAATGGAAATCTTAAAAAAATGGAGGCTAGTGATAGAAAATAAATCCCTGGATGCATTTTGGGAGAAGTATTCAAGCTATCTCTAGAATGTTCAAATGTTTTTTTTTATTTATGCAAGGCTTATTTGACCTTTGTTTCATCTCATATGTCCATACTGTTTTGAATAAAGATTTTGCTGAAGCATATTAAGCCTCACTTTTGGTTTTTGGAACACACCTACTTTGTTAATTGAGGTCTAGGAGTGGCGATTTCACCCCCTCCCATTGGATAATTGTGTGGATTGCTCTCAATGGGAAAGAGCAAGTAGATAAACACTGGTCCCTTATATATATGACTGAGTTAAAAATATCACATCTTCACCCTATGGAGCCCTGGACCTTGTAGTTTGTTGAAGCACTAGAGCTTTTGCTTTTTTCTAATTACTTCAGTCCCAGGAATTGATAGCATGAAGTCACATAATTTAAAGCAGTATCAAAGTGCTATAACTGTGCCATGTATAAGAGATCAGTGGGAGCCAGTGTATCTATATGTAGGACTTCCTGAAAGCTAGAGTTGGGGATGAATTGAGAAAATGTTTGGCTTTTAATGTATTTCTCTTTTAGAAAACATATTGGTTGTGCTTTATGGTACATGCATTTTTACTGAGTGTTTTGATATTTTATTTACTACTTGAACCCTAATTTGCCTTTTCAGATATGTCCTCAATAGGGCTGTTAGCACATGAGGAAATATCTCTCCATCCTGTGCCATTTTTAATAGCAAAAAAACAGCAGTTGAAATTTTTCACAATCAGAAATGGACAAACAAGTTACTAATAATATTATACTGATAAAAGCACAGCTGTACATGCTAATTTTGTAAAAGTGACATCCTAGTCCTAAATGTGCTTACACAGACGAAGTTCTATTGAATTAAATTGGGTCTAATGTACTAAAAATATAATTATGAGGGTTGGCTTGATTAGCTTGGAGATTTCTATCCCACTTGGAGTTTATTTAACTCATAGTTGTCAGTCTTACTTCTGGGATTAAGTTGTTTCCAATTTTTTTTAAAAAAAAAAGTTCATTAAAAATGAGCTCAGTGAAGTAAAAGCAGTCTGGTGTGAGATCAAAGTAAAGTGGCTAAGAGTATTATGCCAGGATGCCAATAGTCTTAGAGGCTCTCTCCATTAATACTGGCAACACTCTCATTTTGGCAGTAAGCATAGCCATGCTTTCTGTGATGAGATGAGAGAGGACTAAAAAAATGCAGGTTTTCAATTTGGCACAATGACAGCCACAGAAATTACTAGATGGTGAATGACGCTTCCTGCTGAGCACAGTGTTGTATCACATTTCCAAAGATCTACTTGCAGCATGAATTCAATTGTGCTCTTGGGAAAAGGTATAAATTAAACACTGGTCTGTTTCAATTTTGTACTGTTCCGCTTCTTGGAGCATAAATTCTATCAACACGTTGATGTCTACATGAACTTCCATAGAAGATGAGTTAATTCATGATGTTTATATTTGGATGACAAATTTGTAGGCAGGCTGTCCCATTTATAGATGGTAGACAAGTATCAATTTGATAACATTCAGCCTGCACTCTTACACATATGTGCATGGGAATAAATGCCAGAGAAGAAAGTAAGATTTACTTTAGTAGAAGCAGGGAGCAGGGTGAGCTTCTGCTGTTAGGCCTATCTTCTGCCAACCTAGCAGTTCAAAAACATGCAAATGTGAGTAGATCAATAGGTATTGCTTTGGCAGGAAGGTAATGGCACTCCATGCAGTCATGCCAGCCACATGACCTTGGAGGTGTCTACAGACAATACCGGTTCTTTGGCTTAGAACTAAAGTCCCCAGGGTCAGACATGACTGGACTTTATATCAGGGGAAACCTTTACCTTTACCTAAGCAGGCACCAGGCATGTAGCCGGGGGGGGGGGGGGGGGGCTCGGGGGGCTTCAGCCCCCCCCCCCCGAAATTTTCATGGTGGTTCACGAAAAGGCCTTACTGGTGCATTATTTAAACTGTTATGTTTATTCATATCATGATCTGATCACCATACTCAATACTATATCCCATATGCATGGGGGTATTGGGGTAATGATACAAAAGGTTTGCTAGGCTAGACCCTCTTTCACTCAGACTCAGCCCCCCCGAAACTCAGCCCCCCCCGAAACCCCCCCTGAAAAAAATTTCAGCCCCCCCCCCCCCGAAACGAAATCCTGGCTACGGGCCTGGCAGGCACAAAGACTTATTGGATAAATCTCTATGCCACATGGGGTGCATCTACACTGTAGAATTAAAGCAATTTGATATCACTTTCACTGCTATGATTCAGTGCTTTGGATTCATAGGATTTGTAGTTTGGTGAGGCACCAGGCCATTTTGGCAGAGAAGGCTAAAAACCTTGTAAACCTACATCTCCCATGATTCCATAGCATTGAGCCATGGTAGTTAATGTGAGTTAAAATGTCGATATAGGATTGGATATTCAAAACAGAAATATTAATTAAGCATGAGCTGGGAGGTATCTTTCTTCCTGTGTAATTTAGGAGAGAAAGCTATTTCATAATGAATTAAACTATTATTTATTGAAAGAAGTATCCCACGGTAATTTCTAGCTGATGAAAGACTCGGCAAGTTTTGGAGAAAGAGCTTCCTTTTCTAGGTGGACAATTGTGGGTGATGACACTGGTGTTCTTTTCTTTTTCTGTTTCTCAGACCTAGAAATTCTGCAAAATGGATGCAGAAGACATTTTTGGAAATGTGAAATTTTAAGAATTGACTCCATTCTATAAAGCATACTTTCTCCCTTGAAAGCTCTAATCCCAAATGTGTGGATGAGGTTTGTGGTTGTTTTGTAACAAACAATGGTCACCCTTTGTACAGATACACATTGTATAGATATTATGTTATTTCTGTTTTACTTTAGGTATTTCAGAACAGAGTTCTGCTACATGGAACTTGTTTTGAAGCCAACTCCTGCTGTAACAGGCAATTTTCAGAAGAATTAAAAGACAGTTGCCAACTTTTTTTGGACAAGGTTTTCATTCTTTAAATAGCTGTGTGACTAACCAAAATGAAGCAAGGAAGCTTTTCTTTGCTTCTGTATGCAAAACCTTGCTGCATGATACTCTGTATATCATGCTTACAGTAAACACATAGAAAGGAAGAATGGGGGGGGGGGGAATATTGCAGCACCTTTAAGCATAATGGGTTTTACTTTTGCATGAGCTTTTGTGTATATAAACCCATAACCTTCAGATACAACATGAGCCCTAGCAATTTTTTGGTCAAATTGAAATTTTGTGTGTTTGTATTTTCATCAGAGGGTTTTTAAGATCGTAATATTGTTATTTGCATTCGCAAATAGTTATAGCTGCATCTAATCCTCTGACCTTTACCATACAAATCATGTGTTTTGTTACTGAGGCTGGATCGATATACAGGTCTATCCAGACAGATCCAAAATGAGGGACCTGCCTCAGGTTTACCTCAGGTGTCTAAATGATGCCACAGGTAAACCCAAATTAATCTAGTGCAGTTGTTCTCAACCTGTGGGTCCCCAGATGTTTTGGCCTTCAACTCCTAGAAATCCTAACAGCTGGTAAATTGGCTGGGGTTTCAGGGAGTTGTAGGCCAAAACATCTGGGGAGCCACAGGTTGAGAACCACTGATCTAAAGTAAACTGGGATATCCTAGTTTTCTACAGATTAATAAAACACCTGGAAAGATCTGGACCTTGATGTAAAGTCTGGATCTTTCAAGGTGTGGGCCTTGCGGGGATTGATTCCTGGGATTGCTTTCATGATCCCAAGGATCAGTCCCTACAGTTCTTCAGGCTCCCAGTTCCTCCCAGGATTAAATTATGTCGGGAAAGGCCCTAAACTGCTATAGAAAATCCAGACTGCCTGCTTTGAATTATATGGCATTGTAGACTAAGGCCCCAGCCGTAGATGGGACCTTAGTGAGTCTGGTGTATTAAGGGCCTTGGGCATAAGAGAAGAGAGCTTTAATAATCTAGATTATACGGCAGTGTAAATACATCTGTAGTGTAGCAAACTCTGGAGACTAGGGTTCTAATCCCCACTTAGCCAAGGAAACTCACTGGCTGGTGACTAACACCATCTCAGCCTGAGAGGGAGGCATTGGAAAACAACTCCTCCCCAAACAAATATGGCCAATAAAACCTCAACATATGTTCTTGGTAAATTACAAATGACTTCCAGACACACAACAACATGGGAAGAGAAAACTCAGTATGACACCTGAAGAAATGTTTTATATCCCTGAAAGCTCATGTAAAAAAATAAAAACTGGTCAGTCTTTTGATAAAATAGTGCTGTTCCTGTTTTATACAGTTGCATGGGATTTTGTGTAACTTTAAATAACTTTCTTAAAAAAACAATTCACAAAACACTTCAGAGCACAGAGTTACTAGCAAAAAGTTCCCATGGAGATTAATAGAGATTAATGGAGGAAAGAATAGCAGATGGATTCCATGTCAGTGGGTCAGAGAATTTGATCTATGTTTTAGGATCTCATCACATGGATGTTTGCCACCGTGTTCTCTCTGTTTTTGCATACTGGCAAAATGGAGTCTCACTGAGGCCATCCCATGATGCATGGTGGCCGCCCGTGTTACTCCTTTCTGCCAGGGAGCTACAAGGGAAAGAAGACTCTTACTTCCAGAAAGCAGGGGGAAGCAAGTCAAAGTGAAAAGAAGATGGGGGAAGGTAGTGGGATGGCTGGCCATCTCTGAAGATGGACCCTACTGGGAGAGAACGGGATAAGATGGTTTCCCCACTTTTCCCAATGCTTTCCTCCACTTTCCCTTGCTTCCCTTCTGACTGTCTGATGAAGTCCTACGTCTGGACGTTAAACAACTGATCCAGTATACTGAACCATACACCGAAAAAGACTTCATTTTCCTGTATAGGTAGGTCTCTTAAAGTTTGGATATTCCATTCACTCCTGTATTGTCGAAGAAGCCACAATCAAGCATTGGCTTTACCTGACTGATTGTGAAAAAGATATTTAGTCTTTAGTGGCTTTGGTCAAGTTCAATGGCTTCAAGACACTGTTAGATCCCACATTGCAAAAATGCCATAAACTACTGAAAAGGCAGCAATATTACGATCAAATCGCAATGAGCAATGCTGGCTTGCATTGTCCAAAGCATAGTTCACTACTTTGTACATTGCAGGAAACTGATTTGAGGAATCAATTTTTTTTATTAAAATATATTTTAGTTTCAGGATGGAAATGTACCTTAATGAAAAGTTGGCCTTCTATTTATGGTTCCAATTAACTGCTTGTCTATTTACCTATGCTCAAGGGAACTATGAACATCACACAAAAGTTTTGGAACCTGTGTTTTCATAAAAACTGCCAGAATGCTATTTGTAGGAAGGTTTGTTAAGCAGTAAACAGCCTTCATAAGAACTTTCCAAATAGAGTTTTACAATATACCAATGCACAATTAAATTTAATTGTCATGATTGAACATTACCAAGCAAAATTGCTAATGAGTCTTGGAAGCATCTGTATAGATTTTCCATTGCTGATGCAACACAAAAATGGAGAAGGAAAAAAAAAACTGTGCATGCATTTTTCTGTACCCCCAGAAAGAAAAGGAGTCTTGCTTCAGCCACAGAAATACCTGTCAATGGCTGTTGCCAAGTTAACAAAGGTTGTGTTTAATTGCTATACAATGCCAACGAGTTTTTTTTTTTGCAATGGACTATTTAAAAGAAGTTACAAAGTGAATGCTCCTTTTCTGTTGTGCCAGCATCAATAGTAATTGCTAAATGAAATAAATGTGGTTTCATAAACACTATAATGCTTTCCTCACTTGCCTAAGCACAGAGAAGTCCAGAGGGCAATGATACTGTGTGCTGCTTCATTGGGATGAAAGAGCACTAGAAACTGATAATGGCTGTACAGCATTTGTTTTATGTACCAACAAGCTTGAATAGGTTCATAAGATCTGCTGCCTCTTTTAACCTAAGGAATTTTGTCATCAGTATTTCAGATAGTCCTTTCTTATTTCCTTGCTTCTTCACAAACCTCAGAAACCTTAGCAGCAAAGATATAGCTGACTGAGGTGCTGTAAGTTTTTTGGGCTGTATGGCCATGTTCTGGAAGCATTCTCTCCTGATGTTTCTCCTGCATCTATGGCAGGCATCCTCAGAGGTTATGAGGTACCGCCATAGATGCAGGTGAAATGTCAGGAGGTCATGCTTCCAGAACATGGCCATACACCCAGAGGCGGCCCTAGGTAATTTTCAATGGTAAGCAAACAGTATTTTGGCGCCCCCCCCCTCCCCCAAAACCAATCTCTATCTATCTATCTATCTATCTATCTATCTATCTATCTATGGGGGCATGGACAAATTTTGGCCCTCCAGGTATTTAGGACTTCCTACTGGCTGTTTGGAATTGTGGGAATTGAAGTCCAAAACACATGGAGGGCTGAAGTTGGCCCATGCCAGCCATACATACACACACACACACACACTACTCATCCCCTGCCACGCGTTGCTGTGATCCAGTCTAGTGATCTTGAAAAGAAAGTAATAAGAAAGTTGGTTTCTAATATATGTAATTTCTTAATGCTTGTGGGTAAATAGTATTTCTTGTTGTTTCTTTGTCAGTGTTGATGTAGTTCCAACACAAAATACTGAAGGGATTTGGGGAAAATAGACTCTGATACTGGAGGGGTTTTGGGGGAGCATGTACAATAATTTAGATTTGCAGTACCTTCAGTCACTTCCATTCATGAAGAAACCTCCTTGCCGCCCTGAGAGGGGTGATGGCACAGCTGCCTGGAGAGGCACTTGCAATGCTGCCCCTCTTCACACAGGAGAAGAGGCCCTGTGCTCCATCGGCTCCTGGGTATGCGCTTTGCATTCTCTTCCCCCACACGCTTTGCAACTCCGGGAGAGGGACACGCGCCGGCATTACCAGGCGCACGGAAAAAGAGCCCTCATGCAGGGAGCATGCTCTCCCTCCATCCTTCCCTCACAAGTGCGCACGTTGTCCTCCTCTCCTCCTCCTCCTTGCAGGCCAAGGGAGACAACAACGCCAGTGTGCATCCTTCTCCCAGCGTTAGGAAGTGCATGGAGAAGGAGGGAGATGCAGAGCGCACATTTCCTAATGCCGAGAGAGGGATGCGCAGCAGCATTGCCGGGCACGAGGAAAAAGAGGCCTCGTGCATGCCTCTTTTGTGTTTCATCTTGGGTGCTATCTTTGAAATGTGTCATTGTGTATGTAAACAGCTATCCCATGATCCCAAACATTTTATTTATTTATTTACAGTATTTGTATACTGCTTTTCTCACCCTCAGGAGGACTCAAAGTGATTTACACACTTCTAGTTCAAAGCACTTTGGATCAGGGACACTCAACCTGTATTACATTACAAACTGCTAGACTGGCTGTTAGGTATTGTGGGAGTTGAAGTCCGAAACACCTGGAGGGCTGAAGTTTGCTCTTGCATGTGTTTGACCCAGAAGCAGATGAAGAGCCCTCCTTCCATCCAACTGCCACTGCTTTGGCCTTGGAGAAACAGGTGGCATGTGAAGCCATGGAGCCCTTCCAGACAGGCCCTATGCCGCATTATCACAGGGTGTTTACGCCCTACACCACTGGAAAAATTACACTGTCTAGCCGGTATTGCGCCACCTGACATCCGCCGGGAAGTGGCGGCCAATAGTGAAAGGACCAAGGCAGAGACATCTCCAGCTCATCCCCTGTTTGGGTATCAGCTGGAACACCTCAGCAAGCGAGAGTGGAATCCTCGATGTGCGAGTGTGGAGAAGAGCAAACCACTGACCACCTGCTGCAATGAACCATGAGCCCTGCCACATGCACAAGGGAGGACCTTCTTGCGGCAACACCAGAAGCACTCCAAGTGGCCAGATACAAATGACAAATCAGATAAAGGAATACTGGGGAAATTAATATAAAGCAGTGTGTATAAAGGGACATTACATTTGGTAATCTAATGCAGGCTTTAAAAGGTTTTAAAGATCAAGTCAGGGTCTGCTGCAGTTTTTAGTTTTGGATATGTTTTTTATGGATTTTAACTGAATTTTTAAAATACCAATGATATTTAATTCCATTTTAATGTTTGCATATTTGTGGATTTTAAACTGTACTGAAATGTTTTTAATCTAAGCCAACTTGAGTCTTCGTGGGGAGAGAAAAAGCAGGGTATAAATAAACATAATAATGTGTTGTGGAAGGCTTTCATGGCCAGAATCACTGAGTTGCTGTGAGTTTTCTGGGCTGTATGGCCATGTTCCAGAAGCATTCTCTCCTGACATTTTCCCCACATCTATGGCAGGCAACCTCAGAGGAACAAAATCTGGCTACCAGTACCCTCTAAAATAACCCTCTAAAATCAGAACAATAAATAAAGAGCAACACTAAAAAAAGGGGGGGGGGAATTCCTGACATGAAGCAATTAGGGCCAGTTAACCGCTCCCAACAAAGGATTCCTGGGCAGCAACTAGCTCGGCTTCGAAGCTGCAAGGCCATTAAATGCTCATCAAGATGACCAATTGCAACATTCACACTTACCTCAAGCAGACATGAGTTCTTTTTCCCACCCTGGACATTCCAGATATACAAACCCCACTTGCCTAGTTACAAACAGACCTCACAGCCTCTTGAGGATGCCTGCCATAGATGTGGGTGAAACATCAGGTGAGAATGCTTCACCAAGCACCAAAGAGCATTCTGAACTCCACCAATAGAACTGATCAAACTTGGCATACAGGACTTCCATGACTAACAGAAAATACTGGAGAGGGGGTTGGGAAAAATAG
Organism: Anolis sagrei; assembly: GCF_037176765.1. Lineage (NCBI taxonomy): Eukaryota > Metazoa > Chordata > Lepidosauria > Squamata > Anolidae > Anolis > Anolis sagrei. The sequence continues at coordinate 107,493,651 of NC_090023.1, forward strand.
ACCCTGACATTGGGAATTGCAGTTTACCAAGCACCAAAGAACATTCTGAGCTCCACCAACAATAGAATTGAACCAAGCTTGGCATATAGGACTTCCATGACCAAATACTAGAGGGGTTTGGGGGAGGCATATACAGAAGATGACATTTGCAGTACCTTTTGACCAGGCCTCCTTGCTGCCCTGAGAGGGGTCCAGGCTCAGCTGCAGCAGGGAAGGAAAGGGAAAGCCAAAGAGCCTGGCAGGCTGCCTCCCTCCCTCCTGGCAGCACGTGGAGGGAGGGAGGACTTCCCTCTCGCCTAGGGGGCGGGGCCTGCGCTTCTCCATTAGAAGGCTGTGCCTCCCGCCCTCAATCCTCTCTCTCTCTCTCTCTCTCTCTCTCTCTCTCTCTCTCTCTCTCCCTCTCTCCCTCTCCCAGGACCCTCCGTGCTTCTCTCTTTCTCCTGCACATGTGGCGAGGCCTCCAGGCTCCTTGCGGCTGCCTGCCTTCCCTTCCTGGCTGGAGGGCCCAAGAAGAGCGAGTGGGAGAAGAGGCCTTGGGAGCATGCACGCAGGAAGGGAGGGAAGGCAGCCGCATGGCGCCAGGAGGCCTCGGCACATGTGTAGGAGAGTCAAGCACGGAGGGCCGGGGTGGGGGGAGGCACAGCCTGCTGCTAATGGAGAAACGCAGGCCCTGCCCATTAGGTGAGAGGGAAGCCCTCCAGGTGCAAGGAGGCCTGCAGCTAGGCTCTTTCTCTCCTCTCTTCCCTTCCCTTCTCTCTTACACGCTGTGGAGGGCGCATGGGGCCTGCAGGAGGAGGCGTGGCCTAAGGACAGAACAGCGCCCCCTGGCAAAAAAAGTATTCCGCCACCGCTTACTTCGCGTAATGGACGGGCCGCCCCTGCATACACCCCGAAAAACTTACAACAACCCAGTGATTCTGGCCATAAAAGTCTTTGACAATATATAGCTAACTCCTGTTTTTCCTCAGTTGTTTTCTGCCTCAGAAATTTTAGCAGCAATATTTCAGAACCCTGACCCTCTATTTTCTACCCATAGTTTTAAAACTATGGGTACCAATCCCAAATGGGATCCCTTTAGCTCAGTAGTTCTTAACCTGTAGGCTGTGGGCTGCAAGGACAAAAGACTGGTTCATGAGCCCCCTTACTCTTTATTTATTTTACTTTTATTTCTGTTCCTTTCATGCTGCCTGCCACTCCTTCCCTGTCACTGACCATGGCATATATTCTGTATCAGAAACTAGAACTGATGTGGTCTATCCAATGCATTTTTCTGAATCAGCACCCCAAACCGAATCTAAAGTTGACCAAAAAACTGTTTCATAACACTTTTGGTACTAATGTTGGAAAGTAGTCCCTAGTCAAGTGGTCCCTGGTCAAAGTGGTCCCTAGTCAAGTGGTCCCTGGTCAAAGTAGTCTCTGGTCAAAGTGGTCTCTGGTCAAAGTGGTCCCTGGTTAAAAAAAAGTTGGGAACCACTGCCAGGGCCAGTCCTAGGTAATTTTCAAGTGTAAGCAAGCAGTATTCCCCCCCCCCCCCAACCAATCATTGAAAAATAAACAGTAGAAGGTAGAGGTGAATAAAAGAGTTATCTTACAAACCAGAAGTTTACTTACAACATAATGTTTTGATTGTGCTTTCCCCACATGGGAAGGGGTTGGACTAGCTGGCCCATGTGACTTCTTCCAACTCTAGGAATCAATTATTCTATCTATCTATCTATCTATCTATCTATCTATCTATCTATCTCCTTTGGAGGCTTTGAAACAGAGGCTGGGTCTACCTATCTTATCTACCTTATCTACCTTATCTACCTATCTATCTGTATCCCAACTCCCATTCGCTCTCATGAGTAGAGCTGTAGTCCCACATCTGGAGAGGATTTCATGTAAGGAGTGCGGACACTGAGGAGCTCTAGTTCCTCCTCCCTTTTGCAAGAGGAAGGGGAGAGAGAGAAAGAGAGAGAGAAAGAGAGGGCTCCCTTGCTTTCCATGGGAGATTAGAAAAGGCGGAGTAAGAGGAAGAGGAGGCAAGAAAGGCAAGCCATGGGTCGGGCGTCTCTCTGTCTCTCTCTTTCACTCTGAATCTCTTACTTGTGTCTCTGCACATTGCAAGGAGGGAAGGCAAGGCAAGGCAAAGGGGGGGATCAATAATCCCATGGCAACTAAAACTATGTCTCTGGCAGCGCGGTGAAGATGTCAAGCCACTTGCTTCTGGAGTGGCGCCTCCTCCTCGAGCTCCTCATGGGTACCTTAGACTCACCTCCGCTGTGGCTTGCCTCGCCTCGGTGTTGCTCTTGCTGGGCTCCGGAGATGCTGGCTGTCAAGAGTCCTGCCTCTCTCTCTCGCCTGTCTTACCTGCTGTGTGTGTGCAGGGGTGCCTCAAGAGTGCCCCTCGGGGATTTGTGCTATATGCAAATGCATATCTTGCCTATTGCTTCTGCCGCCCCTGATCACTGCTTTAGCTCAATATTGGAGTCACAAAAATCTGGCAACAGTAAAAGATTTCTGAATGCCACCTAGTGGCTGCTTTCTGCATTTACTCAACTCTGTTAGCAACAATGTGCAGTGTTTACAGTGGACTCTGCAGAAAATACTTCAGCAGTTGTTGTTGTTGTTGTTCATTCGTTCAGTCGTCTCCGACTCTTCGTGACCTCATGGACCAGCCTACGCCAGAGCTCCCTGTCGGCCGTTACCACCCCCAGCTCCCTCAAGGTCAGTCCAGTCACTTCAAGGATGCCATCCATCCATCTTGCCCTTAGTCGGCCCCTCTTCCTTTTGCCTTCCACTTTCCCCAGCATAATTGTCTTCTCTAGGCTTTCCTGTCTCCTCATGATGTGGCCAAAGTACTTCAACTTTGTCTCTAGTATCTTTCCCTCCAGCAGTAGTCCACAAAAAAGACAACCAGCCTATTTATCTATGAGTTTTTAATCAGTAATTGCTTGATCTAATATCTATTTTATATACCGATATACATGGAGTTACGTAAAAATTTCTCAAGCAAAAACGATAGTGAGTGGGAAAGGTTTAAGAAGCCCTTTTCTAGAGAGTTAAAGGGGAGAGTAGCTTTTGATCAAATTTGTTTTACAAATCTATATTGATTTTCCATTCGCTTAATTATCACACCTTTGACTCAACAATCCTAAGAATTGCTATTTAGCAAAGATTATCACAATGCTTTCTCCCTAAGTCTTTCCACAAAGCTAGTTATAGATCCTTTGAGAGTGGCGATGACAATGAATTGTTTCTAGCAGCCCGGGGCCTCCTGTTTTCCTTACCATCTTTTCCCCACTCTCTTCCAAAATACAGAAGAAGCCAGCAGTAGTAGTAAGGCAAATAAAATTATTTTGTCTCTTCTAGCTGCCACAGTGCCAAGAAATCATAAAGCACACATTCCCTTAAAAAGAGCTAAGGATAAAACCAGGAATTGTAGTGATGTGAGACAGTGTACACAGTCTTATTTAAAAGTCTACCTGTGACATCATTTTTCTAAATGATTTGGTGAGAGAAAATATATAAACACATTTCTTAACTATTTCATTTATCATTATGAAAGAAACGATACCATGATCCACTTTTCCATAAAAAGGTCATTAGAAAAAATGGAGGAACCCCCTGTTTTTTCCTGAAATTTTCAGTTTTCCCCCCTAGTCCATCACCTCTCTACAACCAAAAGCACTGTCATATGTGTAAAACATATGATTTTCTAATAAGTTATGGTAAGTCCCTCCTTTTGGAATTATCTCTTTACAACTTGAAACTGTTCACTGCAGCTTGATCAAAAGTCTGCTTAAATTTTGAGACATCTTATACAATATCCCAATATATTATGGCTGCCGCAGACAGACTTGCAAACAGTCTCAGCACTTTGAATGGCTCTTTTAGACTATCCGGACATCTTGAGTCCCCATGGGGACAAAGTCGGGGTAGAAATAAAGCAGTGGTTCTCAACCTTCCTGATGCCGTGACCCCTTAATACAGTTTCTCATCTTGTGGTGACCCTCACCATAAAATTCTGTTTGTTGTTACTTCATAACTGTAATTTTGCTACTGTTATGTCATTTGGGAGTTGTAGTTGCTGGGATTTATAGTTAAACTACAATCAAAGAGTATTTGGAACTCCATCAACGACGGAATTGAACCAACCTTGGCACACAGAACTCCCATAACAAACAGAAAATACTGGAAGGGTTTGGTGGACATTGACCTTGAGTTTGGAGTTGTAGTTCATCTACATGCAGTGAGCACTGTTAACTCAAACAACGATGGATCTAGATCAAACTTGGCATGAATACTCAATATGCCCGAATGTGAACATTGGTGGAGTTTGGAGAAAATAGATATTGACATTTGAGAGTTGTAGTTGCTGGGATTTATCATTCACCTACAATCAAAGAGCATTCTGAACTCCACCAACGATGGAATTGCGCCAAACTTCCCACACAGAACCCCCATGACCAACAGGTTTTTTGGTGACCCCTCTGATACCCCCCTTCTGACCCGCTTGGGGGTCCCAACCTCAAGGTTGAGAAACACTGAAATAAAGGAAGTAAATAAATAAATAAAATGTTGAGGGGATGATAATACAGGTTCAGTACATTTCTATCTAAGGGTTAATTTTGTCATTAAATCTGAAATCCTTGAGCCAACCTTGAATTAAAATGGTCTAATATGGTTTAAGATAACTCTTGTACTGATAAATGTTTGATGATTTTTGTTGATTACTTCGACTATTTCAACACCTTGTCCTTTTTCAATAAAACCATAGCCAGAGGCATTTCTGCTCCACATAATACTATCTGATTTCTTCTTTTTCATAATGAATTAATCATATCATCTTCACTATACTGGCATTTGTTTCCATTCATTTGTCATCTCAGTTACTGAGGAGATTTGTGGTATAGATTAATAATCAAGATGAGCTTTTTATGTATTTGACTGAGCATATCTGAAAACTTTAAAGTGCTTAATAGATCTAAGGAAATATTAATGGGAATAATATTTGAAATAAGCAAGCTTGTCTCTGCAAATATATAAGTCAAACGTAACCACACTTTCCTGCTTTAGTCCAGTCTTCTGCTCCCCTGGACAGAGGTGGAGTTCAGCTTCCTAAGGCAAACACAGAGGAGTCATGTGAATCAGGGGACCAATTTAAAGCAGAAGCCATGTTTGCACTATCTACTGCAATCTCATAGGTTTTGAAAAGAAGTTTAGCATCTTAATGCAACATTTAGAAGCAACTATGGGAATCGCCAGGAACCAATTTGCAAAGCAATTGAGTCCCATTTCTAGCCCTTTGTTGATACATGGCATTTGCTGACTCCCAAATCAAACCCCATTTCTTCCTATTTCCACGTGTTCGTTTGGGATTTTTTTTTTTTGTCGTGTCAGGAGTGACTTCTGGTGTGAGAGAATTGGTCGTCTGCAAGGACGTTGCCCAGGAGACGCCTGTATGATTTTGATGTTTTTATCATCCTTGTGGGAGGCTTCTCTCATGTCCCTGCATGAGGAGCTGGAGCTGATAGAGGGAGCTCATCCGCCTCTCCCTGGATTCGAACCTGCAACCTGTCGGTCTTCAATCCTGCCAGCACAGGGGTTTAACCCACTGCGCCACTGGGGGCTCCATTTTATCGTTTGGGATAAAAAAGGATTGTCTTTTGATCAAATTTTCTAGAACAAATTGTAACCTGGAGATAGTCAAGTAGGTCATGTTTACAATTAGTCTGTGTCCCAGTTTACTTTTAGTTTTGATTCTGCATCAGAGGTTGGGAATGAGCAGAGTGTTGGTGTTTTCCTTTGAAAAGGAACTGGCTTTTTCCCACTTGGGAGCATGGACTCATACGCACTCACTGCTGCATAGTATTAGTCTTGGACTGGTATGCCATGGGTTTGTGAAGGAGCAAGGGAAGGCATTTTTGCCAATAAGGACAAGGGATGGAGGAAGTATGAAGGTACCGCCTCTTTGGGATGAATCAAAGGGATCTGGGGCTGATTGGCTTGGAGGAGTTTCCTCCGTATCTATAGTGCTGCTTCTTGCTTCTGGCAAACTGTGCCTTCACTTGCTTTCAGTTTAGAAGGATCTTGATGTCTTTGCAAGGCTGCTTCTCACACCCAATGATCAAAGGACAAGTGAAAAAATTTCAGCAGGACCCCTCATACCATTGGGCTGCTGGAAGAAAACTCATCCCCTGCTGATAGAATCAAATAATTATAAGGTTGGAAAAGATCACAAAGGCCATCCAGTCCAACCTCCTGCCATTCAAGACTACATGATCAAAGCACTCCTGGCAAAAGGCCATCCAGCCTCAGCTCTTTTCTCACTAAAACAAAAGGAGGATGAAGATATAGCCTTAACTGAGAGTAAATTCTACTCCAGTATACATTTTTAAAAGAGGCAAAATAGCTTTTACAGGAAATCCCTATTAAAATTGACCACTGCCCCTCTGCTCCTCCTCAAGCCCCCAAATAATGGGTGCACCACTGAATACAATGTGGGGCTGAAAAGTAAGGTTGCTTACCTGTAACCATGTTTCTTCGAGTGGTTATCTGTGGAATTCGCACCTGTGGTATTTCCTTCATCCACGCAGCTGAAGAACCATGTTGAGGAATGAGGAAAGAAGTTGGAACTTCCTTTCTTTCTCTGGTTTGGGCAAAGTAGGGGTAATTGGATAAGAGCATTGCTTCCATACCACACCATGCTAACAGGGGCTTCTCATCTCTCCCTCTTTTCATTGTGTTTGTGCTGGGTCCTAATCCTTGGATAGACCCATGTGTAAATCAACCCAGATTTTTTGAGTTGATTTTTTGTTTGACATTTATGAATACATTCAATATGTTGTATTATTTTAAATTATATTACCATATATATTTGATTCTTCATGTATAAAAATGTGTGTGTGTCACATATTACATTATACTATATATTATAAGCACAAATGTAAGACTATATGAATAATCTTATAAGCACAAATACCGTTCAGTACTGTGTCAGAATGCACTACCCACAATTTCTAAGATGTATCATGAACGACTGCACAGACTGAATGAAAAGATGGCACCAAGTTGATTGAAAGGGGAAAAAGCACACAAGTGAACTGAGAAAAAAGAAGCAGTGCATGATAGCAAAATCATCAAAAGAACAGCTCACAATGTGGTTCAGGTTTTAAATTTTAAAAGGATCGAAAGAGTTGGTCATTGAAAAGCAATTTGTTGAAAAGCAGGGGATGCCCATAAATCAAAGTATTTCCTAGAAAAAAAAACCCTCACATGTGCACGCATGAAGGATTTAATTCTTTTTAAAGCCAGGGCCTGCAACTCAAACCAATCCATGTGGATATTGGCTTTCATGCTAATGAGAAATCCACATGCACACTGGTGACACACCTCCTTGCCCCAGTTTTACACTTGTACATAGCTTACAAAGACTCATTTAGAGTTGGACTGAAACACTTGTGCGAGATGCCAGGGCCTGACTTGATTCAAAAATAAACTAAAGCAGATTCTGAACGGGCTTACACCACATTGCCATGTAGATTGTGCCCTAGTGAAACCTGGTAGTTATTGTGCAATGACAATAATAAAATATCCCTTTCAGCCCTTTGATCTTCAGATTGCAACTTTAGGACTGTAGTCGTGTTGAGAGACAAAGCTGGCATGGCTTTCAACTAAAGATATCAGACTGGATAAAATCTAGGAGAAGGGCAGTGCAAAACTGAAAACTCTGAAATACATGATGATCACTGTCCTAATAATTCTTCCTCATTACATTGTCAGCATATCACATATCCTATATTGGTAATTTCTTGTTAATTTCTTGTTAAAGCAACTTTCTAGATAGGTTAGCAAAATTTACTTTCACTTTTTAAAGCACTACACAGGAGGGAAAGAAGTTGGTGTAGACATGAGGTAATGTGTATACAGAGAAGTATACAGAGAAGGTATGAGAAGTCTGCCTCTGCAAATCTAAAGATTTCACTGAACAGCAAGTTCATGAAGGGTGTGAAGTGGAACTTGTCAAGGGTCACTGAAGGTATGTTCCTGTGCAACAGTAGTTGCCTGAAAGGTCTTGTAGTAGAAGTCTTAAAAAAATTTGACAGGAAAAGAACATATGTGTGTAGGAGTAAATGTTTTCTTCTATTTTTGAGATAAGAATTGGGAATGCTGTTATTGCAATCATATTAACTCCTTACAGACGTTAGCTATGGATTTCTTGTTTGAGCTTGTCCACCTGTAATATAATATTTCTTTTTTTCTTCATCCCACCTTAACAAGCAAGTCTTCTCATGATATGTCCACAAACTATGATAGCTACAGTTTAATCATTTGGGCATCTGTGGAAAAATTAGGCTTCTTCTGCTCTCAATCCAAATATTATTAATAATTTTTGGCAGTCTACATAGAAGCCTCTTGTTGCCCAATACTTCCAATGAGTTGATTCTCCTTCCATTGGCTTTCTTCTCTGACCAGTTTCTACAATCATATAGAAAAGTCAAAAATATTATGATTTAGACTAGCAGTTCTTAAAGTGTGCTCCGCAGAGCCCTTGGGGCCCCACAAAGCATACTGAGGGTCTCTACACATTCCTCCTCCTCCTCTCCTCCAGACTTTCCTTCCCCTTTTCTGCTCCTTCCCGTCCCCCTGCCTCCCTCACCACCAAGAGCCTTCCTCCCTTGCTGCCTAAAGCCTTTTCCCTTCAGCCCCTTTGCCACCAAAAGTCTTCTCCCGCCTCCCTCACCATGAAAAGCCTTTTTTCCTCACCCCCCTTGCCATCAAAGCTCTATTCCTTTGCCTTCATCACCGCCTTTTTCCTTTCCCCCTTGTCTTTCTTTTCAAAATCCTGTTGTTGTTATTGTTATTGTTATTGTTATGTAGGCTGGGTGGCAATCTCTTGGGGGTGTTTTGATTGTGCTTTTCCAGCATGGCAGAAAGGGGTTGGACTCAATGCTTCTGTTGCTATTATTACAAAGGCTGGGTGACCATTTGTTGGAGTGCTTTGATTGTGCTTTTCCTGCATAGCAGAAGGAGGTTGAAATGGATGTTCCCTGGGGTCATTCCTATTACTATTTTAAGTCACTAACTACTTCTCTATACAATTATTTTTATGCCAGCTGAGGGGTGTAGATCACCTTCCACTCTTTGATAAGGAATGGTATGCTGGTGAATGGAAGAAAGTCTATCCTTCTATAAGCAGTGGTGCAATGGGTTAAACCCTTGTGCCAGCAGGACTGCTGATCAAAAGGTTGGCAGTTCGAATCCGGTAAGCGGGATGAACTCCTGTCTGTCAGCTCCAGCTTCCCATGCGGTGACTGTGAGAGAAGCCTCCTACATGACATCCAAGCATCCCCTGGGCAATGGCCTTGCACACGTTCAATTCTCTCACACCAGAAGCGACTTGCAGTTTCTCAAGTTGCTACTGACACAGAAAAAAAGTATCTGACCCTTGTTGTTTATGAGGGAATAGATGAACTAAAGTGTTGCTAGAGTAAAGCAACAGTAAGGGGGAAATCAGAAGTGTTTTCTAATTAGGTAGACAGGCTCCAAGAAATGATGCAGTTAGGGTTGGGAAACCAGAATGTTATCAAATAAATTTAGTTTGGATTCTCATTCAAAATACAGCCTGGAGAAATGTAGTATGAAGCAGAAATTGATTTGAGCTGCAACGGAGATGTGTTGGACACATATTTTCCCATTTATTTGCTTTGAAGAGTGAATGTATAGCAAACTAAATATGTTTCTACCACCCAGAGAGGGAATAGATAAATGCATATAAGTGTTTCTAAATTTCAATTTGCAAAAGAAATATAATCTATTGTAAAAAGAAAAAGAAAAAGAAAAAAGGGATAAATCTGCCACCCTTTTTAAAAATCCCACTAACAACAACAAAATGACAAAGAGAAAGGCAAGGAGAAATCAATCTTCCAATCCTTCAAGCAGTGTTTCATTTTAACTTGAATTGGACTAACACGTTTCATCTAGACATCATTGCTGAAAATACCACCTGTTCAATATGACCCTTATTTCTTGTCTTTTCAGTTGCTATCATTTTATCAGATCAATATTACTTTGATTCTGATTTTGCAGAGACAATTTACTTCAGCTGTTATTAACAGTTCATTTGTCTCAATTTTGTTTTGTTTGCAGTTAACTGAAATTTTAGGACATATGCTACGTGTTGATTTGAATTTGTAGTTGCAGTCAAGACTTGCATGAATTACAAATACTGTGCTTTGGCTTTAGTGAACAATGTATTATTTCAATACAGATATAGCTGTTTTAGAGACCTGCATTATGATGTGCTTTAAATAGCTCCTCTAGAGGCACATGGTTATATCAAAAAACTAAATTCAAACTACTATTGCTGTTAGTGCCTTTAAGACTGAAATCTCTTTCTGACAGAAATTCTCTGCCTTTCCTGCTGCAAGTTTGGAGGAAAATTAGTTCTTGTATCCTGCTCTGACATTGACATGTTGTTCAACAGACTGATCATGTTCACATGTACATCGTTTCACCAATTCTGCAACACCGGATGATCCCAGGCTCAGTTTTAGACCACTGAAGATTTTTGTATGAGTAATAAATGAATATGCAACGGGAGACTACGCAGGCATTACACATTTGTCCTAACAGGTTTATTCATAAGAGCTATGAGTAGTTCTTCACTAGATTTGAATGCTCTTTCTTTTCATCTTCATGTAATTCAAACCATATCTAAGGAGCAGCACCACAATCAGAGTTCTCCTCTATTTTTGGAACAAGACAGTGGTTTTGACAGCTAGATTGGATCCACAAGATACTAAAAAATGGTTTCAAATTACTTACTTTCACTAAGGGCGTATCCACATAGCACCTAAATTGCATGAGTGCCCGCACTTTTAGCTGAGGCATCCAAATGACGTCTCAGGTAAAAGCGAATTAATTCAGGACAAAGCAGGAAAATCCTACTATCTGCTGAATTAATTTGACACCTGGAAAGATCCAGGTCGTTCAAGCTGTGGATGCTGTGTGGATTGGACTCAGGGATCACATTGCATGACTTCTGGTTCCAATCCACACACCTGTCACAAGAGGAGAATTGCTCCTGCCCCCCTTCTTCTGGCGCATAATTTATATGCATCAGGAGAGGGCTGGCTGCAGGGAAATGCCAGCCGAGTAAGTTATTTTCTCTTTTTAAGGCTTTTCTGGGGGAGTTCTTTTGTGTCTGGATTTCTAGACCCCCTCCAGGAAAGCATGGATGTTGGGTCGGTGTGTGGACTGTAATGCAGGCCCAATCAAATTTTTAAAACCCGATTGGGTGTGCATTAAATTCCTGTCTGGAACTGCCCTCTGACACATGTAAGGAACCCTTAGTCTTCCAAATGTTTTGGATTTCAACACACATTTTTTTGCCATTTCCCATTCTAGATGGGATTTGTTGGTCCAATTAACCACACTCCTGCTCTTCTGTAGTCCTCCTCAGTTCTGTGCCACTCTTTTTTTCTGCTTCAATAAACAATGTAGCTTCACTAATTATTCACTTACTTGTAATATGAGTGATCTGACAAGTTTGAGGAAAAACCAGCATGTTGATTTTAATTGGAGAAGAGTGCCTTTTTGTTTCTGAATAAAATATTCAGAATCAGACTGAATCAGCAATATGTGCTATATATGTTAAACTAATTAGGGAGCACTGTAATATGGATTAAATTGATCTTATGCTAATATACTATAAATCCTTATTGGTTGTGATCTTCAACCTGAATTTAGACTACAAAACATGTTCTCTGGTCAAGCGGTATTTGAGGGTGTATCTACACTAAACGATGAGGTTGGATGCTGCTTTAAATTCTGAAATTTGTAGTTTAGTGAGGCACCAACACTCTTTAGCAGGGAAGGCTAAGCACCTTATAAAAATCACAACTCCCATGATTTCATAGCATTGAGCCATGGCAATTAATTTGATGTCAAACTGCATGAATTTTACACTTGAGATTATGCCCTAAAACCACATTTTTGTTTCTGCAGGCTAGAGAAACAAAAACTTGCACAATTCATTGGTCTGCATTCAGTTTGGTGGACTACATCTTGGGCAGGTCTTGCCTAATTTGTTTGTTTTATTACTTTGTTTTAAGGATTATCAGAAAGTTGGTAATTATCGTCATAGTTTAATATAATAAGAGCTCGTTATTTTGGAAAATCCAACCTCAAATGCCTTCTAAATTGTCCTGGTCATAATTTTTTTCTTCTTTGTGTTTCCTCCAAATCTCAGTCAAAGTTTTCACCAAGGCTGTGTTTTTAATTATTTGAACTTTTTTCTTTCTAATCACAATATTGTTGTTTTAAATTAAACTTGACATTTGTGTAATCATCACAGTTCACTACACGATTAAACGTGTAATGGTCACAATCTATCGTACTTTTGCTGCAAACTATACTGAAGTCCAAACAGCAACATGCACCCACCTCTACTGAGGTCTGATGTAAACTGAATACAAAATTCTATATCTGTCCTATATCTGAAGCCCCTCCCACACCAAAGAGACGCAGTCAAACTGGCAAACCAAAATGTACATACAATATAGGTCAACAATTTTACACATTTACAGACAATTAGCGGAGGCTTGGAAGGTTGCTATTTCCAACACTTCATTTTTCTAGTCATTGCCCCACACTTCTTGATTAAAAATTCTATTTCGTGGACATTCATTTTTTTTATGGTGGTAGGTTTTGGAAAGCTGATCCCACCTTTTCCCCATTTTATGTGTGTAATCATACCTGAGTGTGGCCTACATTTGTATGAAATAATTATGGTGGTAACAAAGAAAAAATGTTCACAATGCTGAGTTTTTTTGACAAAGGAGGAAGAAACGGGGGAGGGTTAAATTAAGGCATAGAATCACATTTTCCATATTGTTATCCCTCTTTGTCCCATAATGACAGAAATGCATTGATTTAAGCAAGCAATATTAGGCTTCATCATTTTGTGAAACCCATTTACCTTGTGGTTTCTTTCCATTCATTTGTGAGGCATCATTAGCTTGGAATTAGTAGGAAACTGAATTGTATGTGGCTTGTATGCATTATTGGATTATTCAATTACCTTAAACCACAAACTAGCTTGTGGGATATAAAATACAGAGGGAGACAATATTTGATTTAACAGAAATATTAAATGAAAGAATGATTTTTATATCTGGATTTCCTGTAACCTGTAAGGCTACATCCCTCAGAGACCTCTAAATTGTTTCTTGTAGCTCTCCAAATACGTTGTTGCACCCAATGTTAACATTTTATAGTCTTCAGCTGCAGACTACCTAAGCATACAGTAAATCCTCTTGAAATGAATGGGATTTATTTTATTAGATGTAAACCTGGTCAGTATCAGTCTTTTAGAAATACAGAGTCTCCAATTTTTAATGGTGCATTTGTTCTAGTGAAGTACTCAGTTGAGCCCCCGGTGGTGCAATGGGTTAAACCCTTGTGCCGGCGGGACTGAAGACTGACAGGTTGCAGGCTTAAATCCAGGGAAAGCACGATGAGCTCCCTGTGTTAGCTCCGGCTCCCCATATGGGGACATGAAAGAAGCCTCCCACAAGGATGGTAAAAACATAAAAACATTCGGGCATCCCTTAGATAACATCCTTGCAGTCAGCCAATTCTCTCACACCAAAAGCAACTTGCAGTTTCTCAAGTTACTCCTGACATGGAAAAAAAAACCCTCAGCGGATCTTTTCTTATCTATCAAACAAAGTTTAATCACATCCCCGGTATCAATATCTCCTCATTTTTAGTGTTTTCCTGCTTCCATTGGGGTACTAAACTGAATTGGACAACTGTGTTAGATTTAATTTTGTGAGACCTTTTAACCTTTTGGTTCCCTCTAGTTCAATTGTAAGACATTTAAGCTTAAAATTAGTAAAAGTCAGATATATATGTAGCCATGCTTCAGTCTGCAGATAGTGATATACTGTATATGATGGTTTGGTCCATATTATCTTTACATGGTAAACTAAAAGCTAGACTAGATATCACGGCTACATTTAGTTTTCAATGACAATGGGATTTCATTAATATAGTAGTGAAATATAGTAGTCCACACTCTGGTTACATCCTATATAGATTACTGCAATGCACTCTACGTGGAGTTGCCTTTGAAGACTGGCCGGAAGCTTCAAATAGTCAAACGGACAGCAGCCAGATTGCTAACAGAAGTGCCGCTCAGGGAGCATACAATTCCTCTGTTGCATCAGCTCCACTGGCTGCCAGTTTGCTACCTGGCACAATTCAAAGTGCAGGCTTTAGCCTATAAAGCCCTAAATGATTCTGGCCCAACTTACCTGTCCGAATGCATCTCCCCTTATGAACCATCTAGGACTTTAAGATCGTCTGGGGAGGCCCTGCTCTCGTTACCTCCTTCGTCACAAGTACGTTTAGCGGGGACAAGAGACAGAGCCTTCTCTCTGGTGGCCCCTCAGCCATTGAACGCCCTCCCTAGGGATATCAGATCGTCCCTTTTAACATTCCAGAAAAAAGTCCAGATGTAGCTTTTTGAGCAAGCATTTGCAAATGCAGAGTATCTGACATAGGAAAATGGAACGACTAGACAATGGGACTGGACATGTTTTTACCACGGGCCCTATGGATTTATGTTTTATTGATTTTGTTATGGTTTTTATTATATGTTAATGTTTTTAATTGTATTTATGGTATTGTGGACATTGAAGTTTGTCCTGTAAACTGCCTTGAGTCGGCTACGGGCTGAGAAAGGTGGTATACAAATGCAGTAAATAAATAAATAAAAAATAAAAAATCCTGTTTTAGAGGAATATTCTGTCACAAATTTGCAGCATGATACAGAACAGCTCAGTGAAAACTTGGCCATAGTTTTAGTCAGTGATGATTAATATATATTATATAGTTTGGATATGCCTTCAAATGCAGTGTGTGAGCAGATGAACATCCTAGTACAAGTATAAGCCTCCATATCTCAGTGCTGTTTTTTCTATGTTATTCTTTCTATTGTAAATGTAGCAGTGTGCAAAACACAGGCATGTGTATTGTTGTGATGATACTGAGGTCCATAGACCTTCATGCTTTGTGCAAAAACTTTGACTCATATGACTTGAGACATCATCTATGCAAGAGATTACATACTTACTTAGGCGATCCCTTATTGTCAGAGTATGATGGCCTTCTAAGTGCAGAGGCAGTGTATACATAGGTGGCTGTGCAGACCTATTCTTGACTCTCATATTCTTCCATAGTGAGGACATCAGTCTCCAGATGAAAGGCTTGGTTTGACATTCCTTCCTCTTGGCACGTTTCTCCCTTTCACTCTCTATTCATGCCCCTTTGAATTCTACAGTGATGCTGGTCACAGCTGCCCTCCAATTGGAGTGCTCTAGGGCCAGAGCTTCCCAGTTCTTGGTGTTTATGCCAAAAATTTTAAGGTTAGCTTTAAGCCCATCTTTAAATTTCTTTTCCTGTCCACCAACATTCCATTTTCCATTCTTGAGTTGGGAGTACACTGCTTTGGGAGATGGCGATCGGGCATTCATGCAATGTGGCCAGTCCAATGGAGTTAATGGCGTAGGAGCATCAATTCAATGCTGGTGGTTTTTGCTTCTTCCAGCATGCTGACATTTGTCTACCTGTCTTCCCAAGAGATTTGCAGGATTTTTCAGAGGCAGCACTGATGGAATCATTCTAGGAGTTGAATGTAATGTCTGTTGACAGTCCACGTTTCGCAGGCATATAGCAGGGTTGGGATGATAATAGCTTTATAATTAAGCACCTTGATATCACTATGGATGTCCCAATCCTCAAAAACTCTTTACTTCATTCAAAAAAAAATGCTGCACTCACAGAGCTCAGGCATTGTTGTATTTCAGTTTCAATACTGCCTTTTGTGGAGAGGTGGCTGCCAAGGTAGCAGAAATGGTCAACATTTTCTAACATCACACCATTAAGCTGTATTTCTGGCATTGCAGAGGGACTGGCTGATGACCGCTGGAAGAGCACTTTGGTTTTCTCGATGTTCAGTGAGAAGCAGAGCTTCTCATATGTTTCTACAAAGATGTTTAGAGTAGCTTGTGGTCTTCTTCTGAATCCGGACAGACTACGTTATCATCAGCATATTGGAGTTCTATAACAGATGTTGTTGTTACCTTGGTTTTGGTAAGAGAGGACCTCAGTGAAGAATGATCAGTGATAAATCTATGCCTGGGGAATATACAGCTGGACATATTCCCTCTGTATATTTACAGAGAAAGGTCAACCTTGATGTAGGCCTTTTCTAGCTTTTGTTGTTGTATCCTACATGTGAAATCCAGCTGCCTTGAAGTGAGAGCACACAAACTTCCTTACTGTTCCTTCTGGTATTGTGATGTGAGGTTCGATTTACTTTTATTGCAAGTAATTGAAAAAAATGCTTTTGTTAGTTCTTGGGAAAATGCACACCTTGTGTTGTTAGTTTTGATGTTTATTCTCATCCAGGTAAAAATTAAAGGAAAGACTTCTAAGAGTTCCAAGGTTTTTTATTTTGGTAACTACTGTTACTATCGAGCACTTGGGAGCCCTAACCTAAGACGCTTCAAATGTGTTGTACTATAGTTACCATGATCCCCCACCCAGCATGGCTTAGTGTGCTGGAAGACGTGTGTCAATGGATCTCATGTGCCAGATTGGAAGATGCTGCTCTAGATATTGAGAGTTGAAGGAAATTGTGCCTTGCAGTCATGTGATAATGATAAATGAGACTGGAGAAAGGATTAAAAATATACCTTTCTTCACTTCCTTGCCAGCTGTATTTAGTTAGTCTTTAGTTTACGTAATTAAAATTAAGTTAGCTAAGTTAAGTTTAACTAGCAAAACCAGAAGGAATAGTAAGGAAGTTGGTGTGCTCCGTCATGCAGGCAGCTGGATTTCATAGATTTCACTCCTTTATCTAAGGAGAACACAATTCTTCATTGCTTCCCATTCAGAATTCAGTACTTGTCCAAAAAAATGTGGATTGTTAAGAAATTGCCTTTGTAAAAAAAATCAAGAGAAAGCGTTCTGTATAATTCTCTCTTTTGTTGTTCAGAAGCTTTTACTTTCAAATACCATTATTTAATTCCTCAATGATTTTACTCCCATCGCCACCTTTTGAACATTTCCAGTTGTTTCATCAAGAAACACCAAGACCAATATTTTGGAGGACAACGTGTAATCATCCGATGCTTCTTTATCCATGGTTGCAGTCAGTATTTGTTGTTGTTGTTGTTGTTGTTGTTGTTGTTGTTGTTGTTATTCATTATAGTAACTTCAGGATATTGTATATGTTGGCAGGACAGTTAGACTCCACATATGGAACAAATATTTTCAGTTGATTAATTATGTGCATGATTCCAACAAAAAGTGGGGGTTTCTTCCCTCAAAGCATATTTTTCATTCAAAATAACTTTGCTAGTTCATGGCTATTTCACCATTATTTTTGAAGGATTGAAACCTGAGCTCAACGTCTACTTTCATGACGCCATATCAACAGCAAGCCAATAAGCAGAGCCAAACAAAGTCCAACAGGAACCCAAATGAAACTAATCTTTTTTCCTGTATTGTATCTTTAAAAAATAAAGTAAACAAATGTATACCTAAAATGACTGTTTACACATTTGCTTCAGTGCGTACACTATATGGCATAAATCTCAATACAGAAATAATGAGAAAAAAGATAAATCTGAGATCTTTGGAGATATCATATGTTTTGCATATATGTGAAAGATAGCTGTTGTTTTCATTTTTAGATCAAATAGGCTTAGAATGTGAGCCTTCAAGTTGCCTGCCAATTTATGGTGACTCCATGAATTTCATATGGTTTTTTGAGACCCCCATTCAGAGATGATTTTGCCATTTCTTCCTCTGAAATTCATTGGAATAAAATTCATCCATCCCAGCCATTTCCTAATAGGGTTGATCCTCCTTAAGTCCCCAGACTAAACATGATCTTTAGGCTGCTTTTGCAGTTGTAATTATATATATATTTAATTTGTGCCCGCAAATTGTAAAAAGGGGTTGAAAAAGAAAAAAATGGATGTGGTATTGATCGCAGAAGCATAGGGAGTTTAGATATCTAATTTTTCTGTTTGAAGGATTGTCAGACCTCTGTTTGAAGGTGTCTTCAGACTGAAAGGCTGTACTGTTCTGGACTAGTTTAAAGACAAGGAAATAAGATGTTCCCCATCAAAGTGAGCCGTTTTACAGATAACTAGGACATATTTTAATTCATAATTATTTCTATATTTGTATCTTTTTATTAAATTATACATGCAACTTTTATGAAATTATGCATCTTTTTTGTCTTCTTTTTAGGGTGATGTGATATGCAAGCATGAGAATAACAATACTGTAGAAATCTTGACATTACTATTGTTGTCCCTGACGTTGCTTACATAGCTTGCAACAGTGATCTTCTTTCCTTAGCCATTCAGTTTCTTCCATTTTTTTTTCATAACCTGTTTCTCATGTGCAGCATTTACTCTATGCTGTTCATTTCCAGAGAAGATAATGCATCCAAATCAGCCACATTGCACTGTAAAATTAAGGTACTTTGACACCACTTGAACTGTGGGATCCTTTGGAAGAGAAGGAAAAGACATTATAAAGATTCCATAGCATCGAGCAATGGCAGTTAAAGTGGTGTCATACCACCTTAATTGTATAGTGTAAATACACTCATTCTCTCTGTTATGGGAAAATACTTTACGTGCCCATTTTAAGATGCGTGTCAGTGGTTCAAGCTTCCATTCTCAACCACCGCAGCATCTTTCCCCTATATTTTATTTTTTAATGAAGTTAGAATATTCCAGACATGGCTTCTTTAAGTTTCTTTTCCTATTTCATTTGGCATTTTACACAAAATAAGTTTTGATGTAAAGTCTGTTTCAATGCATAGTTCCATATTTTGACACTCAAATGAGTATTTTATATCATATCATAACATCAGCCTGCAGTTAGAGAAAACAAGTACCTCTGAGGTTGATAGTGCTTAGCCACAGAACATTGACACTAACCGCTCATTTCATATTTTGTGGTCTGCATGGTTAGAAACAAGCATTTGAAGAAAATAAGTATTTCTAAGTACCTTTTGTATCTAGCCATGATTATAATTCATATATTTTAGAGAAGTGTCTGCTAACATTGTGATACTGCATTTTGTTTTTATGTGCGTTCAGGTTGACTCTTGGTAATAGTGACCCTTTGCAAGTTTTATTCAGAGGAGGTATGCCATTGCCTTCCTCTGCCCACTGGATTTCTTTAGCTGAGCAGGGATTCAGACCTTGCCCTCCTAAAGTCCTAGTTCAACACTCAGATTACTACATTTACTGGATGTAAACTGCAAAATGCAGCAAACTTAAAGGTTTCCCCTGACATTAAATCTAGTCGTGTCTGACTCTGGGGGTTGGTGCTATTCTCTATTTCTAAATTGAAGAGCCGGTGTTGTTCATAGATACCTCCTAGATCATGTGGCCCGCATGACTGCATGGAGTGCCATTGCCTTCCTGCTGGAGCAGTACCTATTGATTACTCATATTTGCATGTTTTCAAACTGCTAGGTTGGCCTAACAGTGGGAACTCACCCTGCTTCCTGGATTCGAACGGCCAACCTTTTAGTTAGCAAGTCCAGCAGGTTTAACCTGCTGCACCACCAGAGTCAAAATAGTAATCTAAAACATGGAGCATCGTTGGTGAATTTGTGTGTCTCTTAGAAATAAAAAAAAATATTTTCCCTCAATGGGGCCAGTTTATGAACAACCAAGATATCACTTCTGTCCTGTTGAATCCTGATAATTGAAAAGGTGTTATGGAAAATTTTTATTGCAATACTTCATACTGGCTTGACAGTAATGTTTAACCTCAAGTTTAGCCTAGTTTTGAAAACCTCTGTATCTTTGGCCAAGAAGAGGGCCACCATAGCTTTCGACTCACCATCTCAACAGATGCTGTTTTGGTCTGCTTTTGGAAGAAGGAATAACAGAGGAGACTACTCACCAGTCGAAATAAGGAAGGTAACTGGTAAGAAGGAAAGAATGAAGTTCATAAAGCTGCCTTGTGATGTGTGAAACCATTGACTAGTCCAGCCCAAAAGATCTCTGCTGGGTCAGGCAGTAGTCTTCACCAGCAATTTTACCCACTTAAAAAAAAAAATCTCCAGTCGAACTACGGTTCCTTTCCTCCCACAATAAGAAGCAATATTACTGTGATAATAGGCAGGGAATTGCTATACTGTTTCTTGCCTGAAGGAAGGAAACAAACTTATCTGCAGGGACATTCAGGAATGCTAGGAGATGGGAAAGTGATTCTTTTGGAGTAAAACTCCCAGAAAATGGGTTTACCAACAGGAGGATTCTGAAAGTTGTGGTGCAAAAAGCAACCTTTCCAAATTATTATGGGGCTTCTTTAAGACACCAAGATGTGAATATATCTGTCACCTTTGAGGTCCTATATCAGGAGAATGATGAAAAAGAAAAATGTAAATAGAATAAAATAACTATCTCATTCACCATTTTGATAAATAATGAATAAAGAAATAAGGAATCTCATAGACAAAGCATTTCTTATCTGTAAGGGAGGTGAGAACCTTGTTAACATTATTCTGGAGCCAAATCCCTCACCACATTAAGTCTGTGTTTAAACTTTGTGCCTTAGGACCACCAGTTATGTGTGATTATGCAGGTCTGTTCTCCAAGGGCGTCACAAAGCTTATGAATATCAAGGTAGAATAGAATGCACATTTAGTTATATTTTATTATTCTGTTAAGATCTTGATGAATATGTAATAATTTTGTTTCTATGTAAAATGTTGCATTCATTCCTTTGTTAACCCTGTTTCTCAGGAACCCATGTTTACTATATAGAGGCCATCCAATTGTGGGTACGAAATTCCACCGCACATGATACAGAAAAGGTCAAGCTCATTTGAGATGTAAAAGTTGTGATTAACTGGGCATTGCAGAAATGAGATTCATTACTTGTAATTAATCCTCAAGGTTTCTGAATGTCAGCTTACATAGGCAGCAGTAGATGCAGTTCATAGGAGGTAATTAATATTTGTTATTACTCTCAGTTTAAAAGACTAGTCTGTGTGATTTTATGACTATGAACTTTATTTCTATGATGATGATCACTGTAAAACTCTAAATGGACTTTTTCTTGATAAATGTGCTTGCATTTGCCATAATGTATTGTGTCTTTTCTAATGTTGGTTTGTTATCTCAGTTATTGTTCTTTTTAGATGAAGTGCACCTGCGTATTTTTATATTTGTATCTGTAAAGCTATCTGAATTTATCTTAATGAAAATGCATACTGGGTCTGAACAACCTGACCGGTCAGATTTAAACCTGTGGTGAGCTGGCAAAATATAAAAGACCTCCTGCATCTTTAATACATCTATAGAACCAGAAATAGAAATAGAGGGAGAAAACGTGGAGACAGTGACAGACTTTGTATTTCTAGGTGCAAAAATTACTGTAGATGCAGACTGCAGCCAGGAAATCAGAAGACGCTTACTTCTTGGGAGGAGAACAATAACCAAGCTCGATAAAATACATGGTATATTTTAATATTTTGATAATAATTTTTAATGTTTATGTATGCGTATGTGAATGTGTGTCCCGGCATTGAATGTTTGCCGTGTATATGCTGTGTTCCGCCCTGAGTCCCCTTCAGGGTGAGAAAGAAGGAATATAAATGTTTTAAATAAATAATAATAAATAAAATAGTGAAGAGTAGAGACATCACACTGGCAATGAAGATCCGCATAGTTAAAGCAATGATATTTCCTGTAGTAAACTATGGATGCAAGAGCTGGACCATAAGAAAGGCTGAGTGAAAGGAGAAAGACGCTTTTGAACTGTGGTGTTGGAGGAATATTCTGAGAATGCCTTGGACCGCAAGAGGATCAAACCAGTTCAATAGTTCAAGAAATAAGCCCAATTGCTCACTGGAGGGAAGGATATTAGAGACAAAGATGAAGTACTTTGACTACATAACCTCCTCTAAATAAAACATACCAAGAAAACTCTATGATAGAGTTGCTATAAAATGGAGTTGACTTGAAGACACATAGCAAAAACACAATAATTATCTCTGGACACTATGATGTTTATTTGCTGGTTATACCCAGTAAAATGGAATCATTGACTGAAATCCTATCAAAAGTTGCCTCTCTTTGTAGAGATTTTCAATTTTTAAATACATTCAGCTCTTTAGTATGATCTATAAATACTTTAATTAACAACAGATCATTGTCTTATCAGCAGATAGTTTAAGGAATGTCTTAGTTCTTGTGGTAGCTCCAGATTAAGTACCCCTTATCTGGATTTCCAAAGTCCAAAATAGTCTAAAATCCATATGGGTGTCTGAGATAGTGATATCCTTGCTTTTATAAACTTGAATATTTTACCATTTTAATATCTTTTAACTTAGCCTTTACTATCATTTTAATTATCATTATTTTTACTTGTGTTTTACTTGGTTTTGCCCTGCTTTTTCATAACTTCACCATTTTATACATTTAATAAGAGCCATATTTTTGGAACCCCAAAAGCAATAGTATTAAAAGCGCAAAGCACAGGAGGACTAAACTGTTTCAGTTCTGTTAGCTTGCTAAGCTTTCAACAACTGGGGCAGTTTTTACAAGGGCTCAACTACACAAAGCCTCAGCTCTGAACACTGTGCCTAACTTAGTTCAGAAGTCAATTCTAGAATACTATGATTCAGCAAACACCTAGAAAGAATCAGAAGCAAGTGAGCACCAGCTGGATCATGAATTCCTGAATTTGACTGCATTGGTCAGATCGGGTTCCTCAAAGACCATTCATACAACAGCAGAAGAAGTGGATGATGACGATGAGGTGGTGTCTAGTTCTTGACTTTCCCTTAATGAAGGTGCTACTAATTGGTTCATTGACGCAGGTTTGATGGAACTGACTCCTCCACCTCCATCAAAAAGACAATCTGCTTCATATAAACACTCTTAAAGAGAGGATTGGCAGACTTGACTGAGCAGCACTAGAGAATGTCAACCCTTCATTGCATGACCTCATGCAAGACCAATGTTTCCTAGTAGAGCAGACAGCAGAAAAGTTATTTCAGAGAATGGATATGTTGCAAAGGGAAGTTTCCCGCCTAAGAGCTACTATTGGAGCTTTAGTTGGTCTGGTAGAGCTTGGGATTTTTGACTGCAGCATCTCCAGGAAATTGCCCTAGCCAAGAACGTGAGGTCAGTATTGGGCCAGCAGATTGCCAAGCTGACTCTGAACCAGAAGTAGCCAAAATATCTGCAGAATGAACAGGTAAGCAATTAACCGACATAATGAAGGATTGGAACCTGAACTCCAGGAGTTGTCCCCTAGATGGTAAAAATGAGCTACACCCCAAATGAACTAAATCATCCTCAGTGCTTGGGCTTACTCCCTCAGACCCAAAATTCCAGCTAATAGATGAGTACCTGGATGGCCATTCAGACACTCCCTCTCTGCAACCAAGGGACACACAATGACATGAATAATACCACACTAGATATCGTGTCTAAAAAATCCCAACAGCCCTGCTGTAAAAGTAGTCTGAGACATGAAAGTGAACGTCCTACTCTCTTGGCACCCCGAAAGAGACTCAGAGAAATGGTAGAGGGTAGAGGAGAAATATATCACAAGCTCCCTAAACAGATGAAAAAAATTATCCCCCAAATTTTGTCAACATAGGAAGAGTCACCCGACTAGAGGGCAAGTGATTATACATAATTAACCAGTGAGGATACAGAGTTGGGCAATGATATTGGCAAAAGAACACCTATCAGAAACTACAATCTGCTCTGGAGCACTCATTGGACTTAAACAATGGATATCTTTGGTTTCTGATAGTTCCTTGCACACAAACTTTGTTTCATGCACACAATTATTTTAAAAATTGTGTATAAAAATACCTTATGCTATAAGTTATATTTGAAATAGTGAATTTCATGCTTAAACTTGGTCCCATCTTCAAGATATCTCCTTATGTATTTATATGCAAATACAGTATTAAAAATACATCTTGAAATCCAAAAAACTTTCAGTCCCCTAAGCATTTTAGAAAAAGCTTACTCAACCTGTATTATCATTATTAGAATATTTATACTATGTAACAATGCATGTTAACTGTTTTACTTAGCATTGTTGTTAACTTGGATCAAAGTGTATCTTAAATATGCAAAAGAAGGATATTAACAGAAGTGAAGCCTTTCCATTTAGATTTCCAAATTATTCCCTTACTCTGCATCCATGGTGCCACATCCTATGCTGTGCAGGGATAACCTCACAGGTGCCTCAGTGATTGAAAGCCCTTATTGTGTGATAAAGCTTTACTTGTGGGCCCTTCCACACAGCCAGATAACCAAGAATATCAAGGCAGAAAACCCCACCCTATGTGCTTTGAACTGGGTTATCTGAGTCCACACTGCCATATAACCCAGTTCAAAGCAGATAATGTGGGATTTTATTCAGCTGTGTGGAAGGGGCCCGAGAGTCTTGGAACTAAGCCATTTGACTCATTTTTTGAAAAATGAAAGAAAATTCTCTATCTCAGAGCAAGCAAGCTAAAAGCGTAGCTCTAATGTCTTGGTTTAGCTGGTATGCTGAACCAGACCCCATCCTACCTGCTACTTGAAGATTAAGGATGATGACAGGGAGACACACTCCAACGTGATTTAATTAAGAGTACAATTCAGAAAAACGAACGGCAGCAAGAATTGTAATGTGTGAATCTTTTTTCACTGAAACGAATTGGCATAAAAGGGCATTATGTTCATTGACATTAACCTCAGTAGAATTAAAGCTTCAGCCTTTCGTCCATTACATCAGCCTACTGATAATGCCACTTTACAGCACAATTTCATGTACAAGTTATTTGGCTTTAAGGGTTGCACCTGATAAAATTACTGGAAGTGGAGGTGTCTCCCATTTTCAGTGAAGTCCATCAAGACTTTCCAACCACTATTACTAATATTACTAACACTGGGACAATAGTGACTGTGGGAACCAGGGAACATGAGTTCTTTCCACTTCACACAGATGGAGAGAGAAGATCCTACTTTTGCAGATTGTTGGTTGTACACTCTTACCACAAAGGAGAGGTGAGGAAAATGCAAACCACAGACTGCATGTGGTTCCTAAAGCTGGTAGTCACCCCAACTTTTTTAAATGCTTATAATTTTCAATCAAAAAGCCACCAAGCTCCTCAAAACTGTTTTGCTCTCACCCAATAATGCCTAAGACAATTCCACATACATACTGCCATTAGCAGAAAACCAACTGAAAATGAAAACATCACACCAAGAGTGCTGGTACTTTACTCTGGGATATTGTCATTCTCTTTGAGGGAGATTTCTCTCCCAAGAGAGACCAGGAGGGCACTATCCCTGCTGGACTTCTGCAAGCAGGTCAAGACCTTTCTTTGTCAGCAAGCATTTGGGGAAGCATATGGAGCCCTCAGTGGCACAGTGCATTAAACCGCTGAGCTGCTGAACTTGCTGATCAAAAGGTCGAATATGAGGAGCAGAGTGAGCTCCTGCTGTTAGCTCCAGCTTCTGCCAACCTAGCAGTTCAAAAACATGCAAATGTGAGTAGATGAATAGGTACCACTCTGGCGGGAAGGTAACAGCACTCCACGCAGTCACGCCGGCCACCCACATGACCTTGTAGGTGTCTAAGGACAATGCCGGATCTTCGGCTTAGACATGGAGATGAGCAGCAACCCCCAGAGTTGGACATGACTGGACTTTGTCAGGGGAAAACCTTTACCTTTTAAGGGGCACCTTGCTGCGGAGGTTATGGGAGGAATTTTGCGGGGGGATTTATTTGTGTGTGCTTAAATGCATTTTAACTGTATTTGTTGTATTTTACTGTATTTTAACCTAACACACAATACTGGTTTTTTTGGGGTTTTTTTGTATTTCCTTTGTTTTGAATTGATCAAAGTATGTTGTTGTTAGCCATTTTGAGTCCCCTCAGGGAGAAAGGAGGGATATAAATAATTAAATTAAATTAAATCAGTAAAATATAAAGTGTGAAAAAGAGGCCAACTGAAAAATCAGGGTTCTCAGCTATGTGAAGAGACTACATGTA
Source organism: Anolis sagrei (assembly GCF_037176765.1). Lineage (NCBI taxonomy): Eukaryota > Metazoa > Chordata > Lepidosauria > Squamata > Anolidae > Anolis > Anolis sagrei. The sequence goes on from NC_090023.1 coordinate 107,519,763, forward strand.
GTTTACACTCTCTTCTGCAAATTGTTGTTCTCCATATGAAGAGAGTGATGACAGACAGAGAGAGGACTGGCTTTTTCTCTCTGTTCATGGATCTAGGGCCCTTCCACACAGCTCTATATCCAGGAATATCAAGGCAGAAAATCCCACATTATCTGAGTGTGGACTCAGATAACACAGTTCAAAGCACATATTGTGGGATTTTCTGCCTTGATATTCCGGGATATCAAAAGGAATATCAAGGAAACAGTGAAGGAAATATCAAGGAAACAGTGAAAAGGGGAGATATGCCCAGTTAAATGCGCAATTCCAGAGGTTAGCCAGAAGAGATAAGGAACTATTTTTAAATAAGCAATGCATGGAAGTGGAAGAAGACAACAGAATAGGAAGAACAAGAGACCTCTTCCAGAAAATTAGAAACATTGGAGGTAAATTTCAGGCAAAAATTGGTATGATAAGAAACAAAGATGGCAGGGACCTAACAGAAGCTGAAGAGATCAAGAGAAGGTGGCGAGACTATACAGAAGATCTGTATAGGAAGGATAACAATATCGAGGATAGCTTTGACGGTGTGGTGAATGAATTAGAACCAGACATCCTGAGGAGTGAGGTTGAATGTGCCTTAAGAAGCATTGCTAACAACAAGGCAGCAGGAGATGATGGGATCCCAGCTGAACTGTTTAAAATCTTAAAAGATGATGGTGTCAAGGTGATGCATGCCATTTGCCAGCAAATATGGAAAACACAAGAATGGCCATCAGACTGGAAAAAATCAACTTATATCCCCATACCAAAAAAGGGAAATGCGAAAGACTGCTCCAACTTCCGTACAGTGGCCCTTATTTCTCATGCCAGTAAGGTAATGCTCAAGATCCTGCAAGGAAGACTCCAGCAATACATGGAGCGAGAGTTGCCAGATGTTCAAGCTGGGTTTAGAAAAGGCAGAGGAACGAGAGACCAGATTGCCAATATCCCATAATGCTCAGGGATTCTTCAAAGCCACAAAGGTCATCTATGGACCAAGAAACCATGGCATACAGCCTCTACGCTCATCAGATGGAACCAAACTCCTGAAGGACCAAAACTCAATTGCACTACGTTGGAAAGAACACTACCAAAGCCTCCTGAACCGCAGCTCCAATGTGGCCGACGAGGTCCTCTCACAAATCCCACAACAACAAACCAGGGATGAGCTTGCAGCACTGCCTAGTTTGGAAGAAGTCAGCAATGCCATCAGCCAACAGAAGAATAACAAAGCCAGTGGACCAGATGGGATCCCTGCTGAAATCTTTAAAGAGGGAGGACCTGAGCTAACACACCAACTCCACCAGCTCATAGAAAAAGTGTGGGTGACCGAGAAAATCCCAGCAGATTTCAAGGACGCCACCATCATCACCCTCTTCAAAAAAGGGGAAAGAACAGACTGCGGAAACTATCGAGGTATCTCCCTTCTAACCTCCGCTGGGAAAATCCTCACAAGAATCCTTGCAAACCGCCTTCTGCCCCTCTCAGAAGACACCCTCCCAGAATCCCAGAACGGCTTCCGCCCCTCCAGAGGAACCGTGGACATGATCTTCACTGCACGACAACTCCAAGAAAAATGCAGGGAACAAAACCAACCCCTGTACATGGCATTCATCGACCTTGCAAAGGCATTTGACACAGTGAATCGCAGCGCTCTCTGGACCATCCTCCACAAAATCGGGTGCCCTAACAAATTTGTGAACATCCTGCGGCTCCTCCATGATGACATGATGGCAACAGTCTTGGACAGCAGTGGCTCCCAAAGTGACCCATTTAAAGTGGAATCCGGTGTCAAACAGGGATGTGTTATCGCCCCAACTCTATTCTCCATCTTCATCGCTATGATACTTCACCTTGTTGATGGGAAGCTTCCCACCGGAGTGGAAATAATCTATCGGACAGATGGCAAGCTATTCAACCTCAGCAGACTGAAAGCCAAAACCAAGGTTACAACAACATCTGTTATAGAACTCCAGTATGCTGATGACAATGTCGTCTGTGCGCATTCAGAAGAAGATCTACAAGCCACTCTAAACACCTTCGCAGAAGCATACGAGAAGCTCGGCCTGTCACTGAACATTGAGAAAACCAAGGTGCTGTTCCAGCAGTCGCCAGCCAATCCCTCTCCAATGCCAGTAATACAGCTTAATGGTGTCACATTAGAAAATGTGGACCATTTCCGCTACCTTGGCAGCCACCTCTCCACCAAAGTCAACATCGACGCCGAAATACAACACCGCCTGAGCTCTGCAAGTGCAGCATTTTCCAGAATGAAGCAAAGAGTGTTTGAGGACCGGGACATCCGTAGGGAGACCAAGGTGCTCGTCTATAAAGCCATTGTCCTCCCAACCCTGCTATATGCCTGTGAGACGTGGACAGTCTACAGACGTCATATGCAACTCCTGGAACGATTCCATCAGCGCTGCCTCCGGAAAATCCTGCAAATCTCCTGGGAAGACAAGCGGACAAACGTCAGTGTGCTGGAAGAAGCAAAGACCACCAGCATTGAAGCGATGGTCCTCCAACATCAACTCCGCTGGGCCGGCCACGTTGTCCGGATGCCTGACCACCGTCTCCCAAAGCAGTTGCTCTACTCCGAACTTAAGAACGGAAAACGGAACGTTGGTGGACAGGAAAAGAGATTTAAAGATGGGCTGAAAGCCAACCTTAAAAACTCTGGCATAGACACCGAGAACTGGGAAGCCCTGGCCCTTGAGCGCTCCAGCTGGAGGACAGCTGTGACCAGCAGTGCTGCAGAATTCGAGGAGGCACGAGTGGAGGGTGAAAGAGAGAAACGTGCCAGGAGGAAGGCGCGTCAAGCCAACCCCGACCGGGAACGCCTTCCACCTGGAAACCAATGCCCTCACTGCGGAAGAAGATGCAGAGCAAGAATAGGGCTCCACAGCCACCTACGGACCCACAAGGAAATCCATAATGGAAGACCATCTTACTCGTCCAACGAGGGATCGCCTAAGTAAGTAAGTAAGTATCCGCTGGATAATGGAGAAAGGCAGGGAGTTTCAGAAAAACATCTACTTCTGCTTCATTGACTACTCTAAAGCCTTTGACTGTGTGGATCATAATAAATTGTGGCAAGTTCTTCGTGGGATGGGCATCCCAAGCCACCTTGTCTCTCTCCTGAGGAATCTGTACAAGGACCAAGTAGCAACAGTCAGAACTGACCACGGAACAACAGACTGGTTCAAGATTGGGAAAGGCGTACGGCAAGGCTGCATACTCTCACCCAACCTTTTTAACTTGTATGCAGAACACATCATGCGATGTGCGGGGCTTGATGAATGCAAAGCTGGGGTGAAAATTGCTGGAAGAAACATTAACAACCTCAGATATGCAGATGACACCACTCTGATGGCCGAAGGCGAGGAGGAGCTGAGGAGCCTTCTAATCAAGGTGAAAGAAGAAAGCGCAAAAGCCGGGTTGCAGCTAAACGTCAAAAAAACCAAAATTATGGCAACAAGAATGATTGACAACTGGAAAATAGAGGGAGAAACCGTGGAGGCCGTGACAGACTTTGTATTTCTAGGTGCAAAGATTGCTGCAGATGCAGACTGTGGCCAGGAAATCAGAAGACGTTTGCTTCTTGGGAGGAGAGCAATGTCCAGTCTCGATAAAATAGTGAAGAGTGGAGACATCAGACTGGCAACAAAGATCCGCCTAGTCAAAGCCATGGTATTCCCTGTGGTAACCTACGGATGTGAGAGCTGGACCTTGGGGAAGGCTGAGCGAAGGAAGATCGATGCTTTTGAGCTGTGGTGCTGGAGGAAAGTGCTGAGAGTGCCTTGGACTGCGAGAAGATCCAACCAGTCCATCCTCCAGGAAATAAAGCCCGACTGCTCACTGGAGGGAAAGATACTAGAGACAAAGTTGAAGTACTTTGGCCACATCATGAGGAGACAGGAAAGCCTAGAGAAGACAATTATGCTGGGGAAAGTGGAAGGCAAAAGGAAGAGGGGCCGACCAAGGGCAAGATGGATGTTTGGCATCCTTGAAGTGACTGGACTGACCTTGAAGGAGTTGGGGGTGGTGACGGCCGACAGGGAGCTCTGGCGTAGGCTGGTCCATGAGGTCACGAAGAGTCGGAGACGACTGAACGAATGAACAACAAGGGCTGTGTGGAAGGGCCCCCACTTAGCCCTCTCTGTAACATTCAAAAGGGTGTTTTATCTTATCTTTGGCCCCATCTGCACTGCCATATAATGCATTTTCAGAATGCAAATCAGTTGCAAGTTCAAGTGAACGTTGCTGAAATAGTGAGCTCTGTATTTCTCTACTAGGACCAGAGCCATCGTAGCTATTCATATATAATTAAAAAGAGCTTTGTCTAAAATGTTTTTGCCAAACATCCCATAAGCCATCTTTGCCTCCTGTTATACTTTCCTTTCCAATGCTTTGGAAGTGACAGCTAAAAAGGAAGGAAAAGAACATTTGTGGAACGAACAAAAATGCAATCTTGCACATTCCATCTGCACAAATGTTTGTGTGAAGTAATGTATAGATATTCTCTTTTCATTTATAAGCTATTTATTCCAATAGCCTAGCAGCTATTTTTCAAAAGTATTCCTTGCAAGGATGAACACTCATAGTTTGTGTGGCAATTAAAATTTAGTTAATAGTTGCATTTAGCATTTGTGTATGCTGTAAACAAATAATATTTTTATTTATTATCCACATACTATTACTTTTATTGCATTTATTTATCTATAATTTTCCCTTGCTGGAGGTTTTGCTTGAACATTAGTTGGCTGGTCTTTCTCCTTTGGTCAGTGAATGAGTTACTCCTTCTTCTGCAGTTTCAAGTATCATCTCTGGCAAGGAGCAGAGAGAAAGCTCCCTGCAGCTGATCCTTCAGTGACAGATGGATGAGTCAATTTGCTTTCTCTTTTGGTTTTATGCTGCTCCCAGGAGACAAGAGAGGCAGTTTCCAATAGCACTGCACCCCTGGCCGATGGGAAAATAATGCTTCTTCTTTTCCTTTCCAGTCTTAGGGCAACATCAATTGTGCCCTCAATTTCTATAACAATTTCTGGTGATCTTAAGAACTGCAATATAATGTAAACAAGCCCCAAATCACGCCAGTTGCACATGCCAGTTGCAAATTGCTCATGGAGACTTTCAACTTGATTTGTTCTGCAAAGTTTGTGGACTGTCTTCAGCATCATTAGGTAAGGGGTGGAAATAGGACACAACAATAACAGTGACTCTTCAGAGAATGGGGCTATGTTCAGGAGGGTAAAAATGAAGAAGCTGTCCTTTCCTGGGATGAATTGCATAAACTGTTGCTTATTCATGATAGTAATCTCCCATCTTCCTACAACAGTGGGAGATGACACTGAGGATATAACCCAGACTTTCCATTTGTGAGCGACAGCACTAAATCAGTGGGGTCACCAATGCCAAACACACAGTATCAGCCAATAATACACCAATTGTTTCCAAATATAAGGACTCGGGAAGTTGGATTCAACTTCAGAAAGGCAGATTGGTCTAAATTCTCATATTTGATTCATATTAATTTATTAATATTTGTATGTATGTATTTTATCTTGTATAATTTCTGCTATGTAAATCGCCCAGAGCATCTTGGATGGACGGCGATTAGTAAGTAATTAAAGATGGTGATGATGATGATGATGATATATGTTAGATGACAACATGCACAATGGAGGACCTTTTTAAAGCAACACCAGAGGCACTCAGAGTGGCCAGTTTCTGGTCAAAGGAAATTTAGTATAATGCCAAGTGTTTATTTTAAACTCTTGTTTGTGGTTTTTAACTATGTTAGTGGTTTTTAAACATTGTGGTTTTTTATACATTATAACGGTATTCTCAATTTGCTTCTGACATGATAAATACATAAATTCAGATAATCAAAAGAATGTGTAAGGGCTTCAAGTTGGATAGGACAAGGTTGAAAACCCTGTCTTCAATCCCACCATGTAGAGACTCATGTAGCAAACAGGAAGTATGTTTTGTGTCCAAATGGTGGTGGACAATGCCACCCTGCTTGTTTCATAAGCTATCTACTGATGCCTCCTGATTTTCTGAGTTATCCTACACAGGGTGTATCTACACCGTAGAATGAATGTGATTTGATACCACTTTAACTGCCATGGCTTAATGCTATGGATTCATAGAGTTGTAGTTTAGTGTGGCACTATTTGCCTGAAATGCCATTATTCCATAGCAATGAGCCATGCCAGTTAAAGTGGTGCCAAACTACATTTATTCTATTGTGTAGATGTACCCAGAGTGTATAGTGTGTGAATGCTACAGCGGGGAAAAACCAATATTGTTCCTGGGCAGTAATATTTAGTTTTCGGCTTGTCTTACTTGCCCAATGCCATTTGTGTTCATCCCCAACTTGTTTTCCTCCCTGAAACCTCAGAAGCAATAGAATCAATACTTTGCAGAAATTCTGAAACAAGGAGGATCACTCCATGTTCTCAAAGTGACTGCAGAACTTAAGTGATTGATTCCACCTCCTCTGAATGTCAGAAAAGTTGGGGAAAGAATGAGGTTATTTTTCATGCATTCATGTCAAAATTCCTATCCTGCCTTTCTAACAAATGTATTTCAGGCAACACAATATGTGATAAATACAAAAGGAAGATATTTTTCAGTATAAATATATAGCAACCATTTCTCCCACTTCAAGAAATTATAAATATGTTCCACTTTTGTGAATATTAATAGTGATGTAGCTCTAAGAGCAAAGAAAAGGAAGTGCAGGGAGATATTTCCGTCTTTAAATACACCTAAATGAATGAATGACTAGCACTGCAGTTTTTCTGACAGCTGGAACTTCAAAGAAATTGAGGGGAAGAAAGGTTAGTGATTAGAAAAGGGTGGCTTGACCTCTATTCCAGGCTTAAGTAAAAAAGTATGAGAAATACTCCCTAAACTGCCAAACCACCTGTGGATTACAGGCAGTGGTAGCAGTTAAGCTGTCATTCATGGAAAGAGAGGGGAGGCAGAAAGGTGGCTGTTTACTTTAAACATCTTTGAGGGAGAGGGAGAGGAATTTCCATGACAACACATCGCTCAGAGTGAGCAAGCTTTGCAGCTAAATGTAATAAAAACAATTTTTTTAAAAGCCTGTTTCTGGAATGCTTGCCAAGCTTCCTGACTGGGTTTTCAGCTCAGATACTGAAATTTTCCTGTTATATTATATTGCAGTCAGGTATATATGTATTTTTGATCCACTGTTTAAAACAAGTTACAGACACCATAACTTAATCCAGACATCATAGAAATTCCTTTAGCAATCAAACTAAACTGTGCTGAAACTTCATATGCAGCCGAAATGGGTTCGCTGTTTCTTTCTGTGGTATATCCAGAGTAAGACCCCCTTCTACACTGCCCTATATCCCAGGATCTGATTCCAGATTATCTGCTTTGAGCTGGATTATATGAATCTACACTGCCAGATAATCTAGGATAAACAGATTATCTGGGATCAGATCCTAGGATATAGGGTAGTGTAGAAGAGGCCCAAGTTGGTACATTTAACCTGGGACAATTATGATTAGTGTTAATTATGGTTTGCAGACTTATATAATCCAGTTCAAAGCAGATAACGAGGATTATCTGCTTTGATTATTTGCATTATATGGCAGTGTAGAAGAGACCTGAGTTCAATCCACATTATCTGATTTGAACTGGATTATTTGAGTTTACCCAGACAGTTTTAATGACTAATTTTAAACTTCAATTCAATGTCTAATTTTTGTTTTTTTTATTTTAATGTGTATTTTATGGAAATATGTTTTAATATGTATATTTTACAGAGTGTTTTTAAATGGTTATGTGTTTTGGTTATGTGTTTTAGCAATATTGTAACCTGGTTTGAGCCATGAGGAAAGGCGGGTAAGAAAGTAGTATACAGAAGGGAGTCAGACAGGGATGTCCCCTGTCCCCATTATTGTTTATAATGATATTGGAGACTCTACTTGAGGACATAAGGTCAGATAATACTTTAAAGGGAACAAAGATCGCCGCAGAAGAATATAAGGTCCAGGCTTTTGCCGATGACGTCGTGTGCATCATTGAAAACCCGGTCGAACTAACCCCAAAGTGGTTAGCGAAGATCGAAAAATTTGGAAAATTAGCTGGCCTTAAAATAAATAGAAATAAACCCAAAATATTAACTAAAAATGTCAACGCAGAAAAGAAAAGTAAGATCAGTGAAGAAACAGGACTAGAGATAGCCAAAAAGGTTAAATATCTAGGGATAAATATCTCGGGATCAAATGCAAACCTATATAAAGACAATTACGAAAAGACATGGGGAATCATCAAAAAGAAGCTCAAGAACTGGAAACATCTAAAATTATCCTGGGTAGGAAGAATTTCCACCATCAAAATGAGCATACTACCCAGGATGATCTTTCTATTTCAAACAATTCCGATTATAAAGAATAACACAAGCTTTAAAACGTGGAACAAGGAAATCCTGAAATTTGTCTGGGAGGGGAAGAAGCCGAGAGTCAGATTTAAAGACCTGACGGACGCGAAGGAAAGAGGAGGCCTTGCAATGCCGGACCTACAACTATACTTTGAGGCATGCGCTTTATCCTGGATAGTGGCATGGGCCAATCTCGAGCCAAAAAGAATACTCACCATAGAAGGATGGAATATAAGAAGAGGGTGGCACGCATACCTCTGGTATGAGAAGGATCAAATCGAAAAGTCATTTAACAATCATTATATAAGATCCGCCCTACTAAGAGTATGGAAGAAATATAAAACCTATTTCTATTCCAAAACGCCCAGATGGATATCCCCCTCTGAGGCTTTTCATAAAAAAGAACTGCCTAGGAAGAGATGGCTCAACTATAATCAACTGTTAATAAAAGATAACAATCAATGGCGCCTCAAAACAATGGACGAACTTCGCGAGGCAGAAGAAGAACTGGATTGGTTTCACTACCTACAAACAAAGGAATGCTATAAAGAGGACAGTAAAAAAGGATTTTCAGAGACCGAATCAATTTGGGAAAAGATAATGAAAAAGGAAAAGAAAGTAATATCGACAATATATAGTAATTTATTAGAATGGAATAACGAAAAAGACCTGATAAAAGAATGCATGAATAAATGGGCGAGGGACATTGGAAGGACTATATGGCTCAAGGAATGGGAACTAACTTGGAAGAAGAAAACTCAACTCACCAAAGCCACATGTATCATAGAAAACTGCCATAAGATGTTTTACAGATGGCATTTAACGCCGGCCCTACTATCTAGATTAAATAAAAATCATAACAATTTGTGTTGGAAGTGCCAGAAAGAGATAGGATCATACTATCACATGTTTTGGGAATGTAAAAAAATCCAACAATTCTGGTCTAAGGTACACAAACACTCACAAAAAATAAGTAAAACAAAATTTGCAATGAAGCCGGAATACTATCTCCTGAACATGTCTGTCCCTATCAAGAAGAAAAACGAAGAAAAAATCTTTTTTTATCTTGCATCGGCGGCGAGGATACTTGTAGCCCAAAAATGGAGATCACATGAAATTCCCACGGCCGAGGAATGGATAAAAAAGGTGATCGAATTTATGGACCTGGAAAGGCTATCAAGCCTAATGGTGAACCAGAACAAAGAAAGCCAAACAAATTGGAACAGTTGCAAAGAATACATAAAGGGAATCAAGAATTAAAAGTGCAAAAACAGCAACCAATAGATAGTGCTAACAATGGAAAAACAAGAAGGAAAGAAGGAAAAAGAAAACTAAATAAGTAAAATAGAACAAAATAAATATAAAGGGTACTATTTAGTACGTTACCCATCTGTGGACCAAACGGAAGTGTCAAGAACTACCCCTCCCCTTTAACCTCCTTCCCAACCTCTTTTCCCCCACAGCTTCCCCCACACCCCCCCCTGCTCCATCCCTACCCCGTATACCATCCCCATAATCCTATATTCTTCTCATCTTTCAAGCTTTCCTATAAACGGATTGTTCTCCCTCTTTCGATGTCACAATTCAAAGAAAACTCAATAAAATACATATATTAAAAAAAAGAAATAAAAGTATCATTATTATTAATTATTGCACTGCCATAGAATCCAGTTCAAAGCAGATAATCTGTATTTTGTATGGCAGAGAGATCAAGCATGTGCCTAAACTCCTAACCATGTTGATGAGCTTGGCTTTCTATAACATATGAATCAAATTCCTATGTATCGCTCTTCTTACATTTTCAAAATGTTGATCGTTTTCTGCAAGATATAGTGTAAAAGAGGAACTCTCCATCCATGCATGCAGTGTAGCTGGAGAGGGAAATTCACATAAAACAGGAATACCCACATAAACAGTCTTATTTAATTCCCTTGGGTCCCATCTGCCATGTAATGCCGTTTGAAATGCATTATATGTGGTCAGTGTAGACTCAGGGTGCTTCTACACATGCCTTAAATCTGGATTATAAAGAGGGTTCAAAATACCTGTTACCTTCCAGAGACTCCCCACTTGACTCTGTTGCCCCAGAGCAATCCTCCCAGGCTATCTACATTCATCTTGAATGATCCAATCAGTAGAACATCTGTCAAATAATTTATGCTCCATATATGATACCCTTTCAAACTTCATCATATGGCAGTGTAGAAGGTGCCCTGATCATTGAAAGAACCACTTGCTTATCTTTCATAGTCATTACAGAACCTTATCACATTGGACAATACAACCTCCATATCCATTGGAGATATATTCCTGCACTTTGTGTGGATACATGAAAATATGGATAAAAGTGTGCCTACTGAAATGAAGGACTTATGTCTATGGGATAGAACTATGCTAGAGGACATAGAAAAGGATTAGAATATGTATTTTGATGAATGCATATATATGAAATTGTGCATATCAGTCTAGCAGTACAAAACTCGTAGTGTATTGTTAAGCATTCCCCTAAATTCAGTTCTGGTTGAGACCACTTTAAGATGGAGGACAAGGTTTTTGTTGTGTCTCCTGACTTCATGAAACATCTGTTTGATTCCTTAACTGCTGATCACTAAATATTCAGCACCCTTTCTCCCAACTTTGAGATTTAAGATTGGAACAGGAAATAGTTTATTAACAGAATCCCAGATTTTTGGTGAAGATTGTGATGTAAGGTGGAAGTTTCTGATTTCTTTAGATCCAAAACTCACAGAATCCTTGCTGATTAGAACAGAGAATGTCTGCCCTTACTAGAATAAAATCAGTTGTCTCTAATTATACTGACAATTTCATTCCCTTTCAGTATGATTGTAATTAGTGTTAAACATTATTCCTGATCATTGTTTCTATTGAGCTGTTATCATGTTTCCATACACACTAATGTAATTAGACATCAGCAGAATAAACAAATCAATGATTATATTTATTGATATTGCAAATAGAGCAGAGCACATAAGGAAAATTTTCTGAAAATCAATTTATTTCATTATTCCTGTTCTGTTCCACAGAATTTTTTTGATCATTTGGAGCTTATAAGAAATTTACACATAGTACTTTTTGAAAATAACTCCATCCCTATGAATTTGGACCAAGATGCTCCTGTGTTGACATTTTATCCACACTCTTGTCACATCTCGAATAGACTACTGCAACACGCTCTATGTGGGGTTGCCTTTGAAGACTGTTCAGAAGCTCCAAGTGGTTTAATGGGCGGCAGCCAAATTCCTCACTGGAGTGAAATGCAGGGAGCATACAACCCCTCTGTTATGACAGCTCCACTGACTGCCAGTCTGCTAGCGAGCACAATTCAAAGTGCTGATTTTGAAGCCCTAAATGGATCCAGCCCAACTTATCTGTCTGAACATATCTCTCTCTCTATGAACCAGTGAGAGCATTAAGATCTGCCAAGGATGTCCTGCTCTCAGTCTGGCCCCAGTCACAAGCATGACTGGTGGGAATAAGAGATAGGGTCTTCTCAGTGGTGGCCCCTCAGCTGTGGAACTCCCTCCCCAGTGATATCAGACTGGACCCCTCCCTCTTGGTTTTCAGGAAAAGAGTAAAGACCTAGCTGTGTATGCAGGTGTTTGGATAAGTGCAATAGAGAACCAGCTTAACTGCAGTCAACTCAAATGACGACTTGGTTTCATGGCTTTCAACAGTTTTTATAGTATTTATATGTTTATTTGGTGTTTTACTATACAAATTTTACCTGTTTGTATGTGCGGCATTGAATTTTGCCATATTGTGAGCCACTTTGAATCCCCTTTGGGGTGAGAGAAGGTGAGATATAAATATAGTAAAAAAATAAATTATCGTGCTTCTAAGCTTCCTGTAAGCAGTTGGTTGTTCACTGTATTAACAAACATCTGGTCTGGTCTAGCAGGGATTTTGTTCACAACTTGAAAAAGTCCCATTCTTTGATTGAGTCAGTCAAGCTACAAAAGCAATGCTAGTTGTTCTCTACAAGATAAAATTGATCAGCATCAGATGTTGCTGTGTTAGAGACAGGAATATGTGCTCTACAGTTGTTCAGCTGACACTGCTATATGTCCTTTTCAATTTATGTTTGCAACCATGAGTTGTAGAAAATTGTATTTCAGCTCGGGTAGGAAATTCCACATGTACATCACTGTATGGAGTTACCCAGCTGTAACCACCAACTGGAATACAAATATATAGCTAGCAGCAGCCAAACACTGTCACATAGTCATAGCACTGAACATCTGATTGGTGTTACTGTGAATGTCTGGCTGGGGCCAATACGTGAAAATTGATTTCTACCATTTAAAAAGCAGTACTTCTAAGAATTTGATTACTTATTTATATTTTAACTTGATATAACTAGATATGCCTTTCCTCAGAGAAGCTCAAGACAATTCATATTATCCTTTTCCTCGGTTGCAACCTTGCAACCATTCAATGCGATAAGTTGGGATGAGAGTTAGCCACTTGTCCAAATTGGTCACACACTGAACTTCACTGCTAAGTGGGAATTTGAACATGCATATTCGCACTTCTTGTCCATTATTCTAATTACTACACCACACTAGTTAATAATACGTTAATTAATGCATGAGAACCAAACTCAGAAATGAGTGTCTGCTCCTGAGAATGCAATAATGTGGACCATTAACACCATACTGATCTGAGTTATTCGAAGGAAGCTCAGCTAATTGCTTTTGTACCATGGTTAGGTTAGTTGTTGTTATTGTTGATTTTTGTGTTCAAATATTTTCTGATTTTTGGCAACCTTAAGTCAATGACAGGGGCTTGTTAAGATTTGTTCAAAGCAAAGTTGTTGTTTGTTGTTGCCTTCTTCTTTGACTGAAAGAGTGTGACTTGCCCAAGGTTGCCCGGCGGGTTTTCATAACATAATGAGGATTTGAACCTTGCTTTCCTAACATCCTGGATTCAAACCACCACCTCATGCGCACTTTCTCTCTCTCTCTCTCTCTCTCTCTCTTGGTAATGAATAATACAGTTTCATTGCTTGCTCACTTTGTTTACTGGACCGGACTATAGCACAGCTGGTTAATAACCAGCAGCGATAGATCACTGCCGATTGGAAAGTGGCAAGTTTAAAATCCAAGTCAAATTGAGCACCTGACTTTTAAGCCTAGCTTACTGTCCACCTAAGCAAAAACAGCTGAGCTGTGAGTAGAAAAATTAGGGAGGTATTTTACAACACCATAAAAATGATAGTGATCAAAGAGCAAGGAGGAAATGCCATCAAAATGATTCAACGTCATAGTGGGTGAAGTGACGGCACCCTCTGTGGCCGGAATTGAGTATAACGCCCAGGCGCCGAAATTGAAATGCCAAAATACCTCTGTCTGCCTATCTGTCTTGTATGTCTAAAAGCGGCATTGAATATTTGCCGTGTATGTGTGCATTGTGATCTGCACTGAATCCCCTTCGGGGTGAGAAGGGCTGAATATAAATACTGTAAATAAATAAATAAATAAATAAATAAATTTACCATCAGGATCCATATTAGTTAGCATTTATTTGATTGCTGGATATAGTGACTGAGAAGGAAAGGGAGAGAAAAAAGACCTAGTTGGTGTAAGATAGTTTTACTCTTGTATGAACTGCTAATGCTCCCATGCTGTATATTGTCATTTCCCTCCTCACTCCCTTTTTCTCCCTCTTCCCCCATTTTAGATTAAATTTATCTGGCTTAGTCTGCAAAAGTGCTCATTCATCTCCAAAACGTCTCTTTCATTAAAAATTCAATCAGGAAACAGTGCATTCAGCTTGACATTGCTAGATGTATTTCTGATCTTCACATACAGATAAGAATATACAGAGATTTAGAAGGTTCCCAGCATCTGCTTGAAGAGACAGAAATTAGATTCCCCCTCCTTTTTTCTGGGATGCGCTACATTGGATAACAAAAAACTGGCAATGAAACCTCAAATGTTTTCTTTTCCCTTAAAAGCATATAAGTGCAACTGTTGTTATAGCTGAATGCCCATCCTGGGGACATGTCTCATGTTAACGACTTTATAATGCCCCCCCCCCAAAAAAAAGCAAGTAGTAGTCATATACTAGGACAAGCTCTCTTCTGAATGTATATGATACTAACAAATGGAAAGATTTTTCTATGTATCTTTGGAGTTAGTGACTTGCCGGAGGCAAGTGATGATAGCTTCTAGGAGAAGATATTTCCAGCAGTCTTTTCCCCTCCTCCTTAAATCATCTTGTGATACAAGATTATATGCAGTTTGATGTGAGATGGTGGTGTAGAGGCTGTTACAGTATGAGATGGTTGCAAATACAGATGTTTGAAGCATCTATCTCCTGCCTGATGTTTTAATATTTCTATTCAATCTCTCCCCCCTCCCCTTCTCTCTAGCTTGAGACACATTTTCCTGTCGACATTTAACAAAACCTGATACTTAGATCCCCCCAATACACTGACTACACTTCTTTAGCCCCTCATTCTTCTTGGAACTGCTTTTATTACATCAATTCTGGCCTCTCGTTGACTATTACTCTTAAATTATTCCTTAATATTTTGCTGTCATGTCTGTTCTCCATCATCATACCTAATCAATTCTGTTATTCCGCTCTGTGATCAATTGCTGAGTAAGTCAGCAGTGTCCAGTGGTGTCAAGTGAAGTTTAAAGTATGTGGGCAATTCAGATCAAGCATGGAAAGGTCAAGGAAGGTAAAGTCAAACCAAATGCTTTCTTATGCAGAAGTAAAAAAATACAACAGGACCTTGGACAGCTCCAACTGAGCCTTGTAGACTGAGCTTTCTTCCCAATATAATAGGTACAGAGAGGGTTATCCTAGCAAGGAGCTAAAGACCATGGAAAGCTTATATTGACTGACATGACCTGTAGTGTTGTTATTTTTCCTGGAAGAGTTTATTGGTTTGTTCAAAGGCCCATACGTGATTCTGCAGTTTCTTGACATTTCCAGCACTGGACAGAGTGAAGTACTGCCAGAGACTGATTCTGGGGATGGTAACAAAGCTGTGTCCTCTGTCTAGGAAGTGTCCAAATAAAGGACTATTGATTATTTCACCAAGGACGTGGTCAGAGCCTTGTCCTCACCAGAATTCTCTACACATTGTAAGATCTGAGAGCTGGGATCTTAATGCTGGTTGCTCATTTCTAAGCTATTAAGCCAAAGTTGGGTGAACTGTGGCTCCCGAGTACCCTCCAAGGCTGTTTTTGTTACCCTTGAGCCCTTTAGACTCATCAGAGTACTCTTTTTCTGGCCCCAGGAAGATCTGTTGCCTCTCTAGAAACCTATAGGAATAGTAATTTGAATAAGAAGCAGCCATTTCTACACTATGTTTTTTAAAATGGCTATATATTAAAATCAGAAATGAACTTCCAGTACTTCTAGCACTGGGTCCCTTCATGCTCCTGTTTTGGAAATTTGGTGTCTTGCAAGAAAATTGATTTTTAAACCAGGAATAGGCAAACTTTGGCCCTCCAGGTATTTTGGACTTCAACTCCCGTAATTCCCAATGGCTGGTAAGCTGGCTGGGATTTCTGGGAGTTAAAGTCAAAAACACATGGACGGTCGAAGTTTTCCCATGTCCGTACTAAATCCACCACAATTACTCAACCATTAAGGGAGCATTAAAATGTCTAGTGTTATATATACTTTTTAATTTAAATATATTTGATTATAGATTTATGTATTTATTTATTTGATTGTCTAGAGTTGAAGAAGAACTACAACATTTTAAAACTACACTACACTACAATTTTGATAATAATCTTTTAATACAAAAGATAAACACAATTAATCTAAATTTGTATTATAAAACAAAAGTTATGAATTGATGCCTAAAAACCTGATGAAATAAGAACATTATGCCCCCTTCCCCACTGAAAGCTTCCCTACCTTGGTTTCTCTTCACCTAGTCCACTGAGTAGTTTGTTTGTCCTCATCTAGTCCAAATTCACAGTTTGAAATGTTAGAAAATCATTTTGAAGGATAACTGGAATTATATAAACAGTATAAAGTTATAAAAATTATTGCTTTACTTCATAGAACACTGAAACATTTTTTTTAAATTTACAGTATTTATATTCCACCCTTCTCACCCCGCAGGGGACTCAGGGTGGATCACAATGCACATATACATTGCAAACATTCAATGCCATAGACTCACAACATATATAGACAGACACACAGAGGCTATTTAACTTTCCAGCTTCATGAGGGTATGCTTCAAATTCCGGCCACCGGGGGAGCTGTCGCTTCAACGTCCACTTGTGACACTGATGGAGTACTTCCTCATTTTTTGCACACTGCTGGAGATTTTTGTATGGTGTCGTAAATTAGTTAAATTAGCCTCCCTGCATAAGTGGTACCTAAATTTCCTACTTGAGTGATGCAACTGTTTTGTGGGCTGCAAAGGTCGATAGCAAGCTAACAAATGACCGGGAGCTTATTCTGACCTGGGCTGGCTTCAAACTCATGACCTTTCAGTCAGTAGTGATTATTAATGCAGCTGACTCCCAACCAGCTGTGCCACAACCCAGTTAAAAGGTGGAACATCAGTAATGATCAGGAGTAGTGTTTGCGTTCAGTTTGTGCTTTTTCTGCCCAATCTCCTTTCTGCTGCCTTCATCATAGAAAGGTAAATTAAGAAAGACTCAACCGGACCCTATTATTATGAATTCATTCTTCATGTGTGGATCCTCATGTAACCAAAATAGCACCATCTAAGTTAGATATATCAGCAAGTTGTTTGCAGAAGTAAGGGAAAACTTCCTACTTCTTAAAAAAAATTAATGACACTCTAATTGAGGGAAAACCCCAAAAATTCAAAGCCGCAGATAAGTGAAAGACATGCATACTCACGCGTGCACACACACACACACACTACTGTAGATGAATACAGTTATTTAATTCCAGTACATTGATGGCAATTAAGCAAGAATGTTACATGTTAGATAATTTTTTTAATAATTTTCAATTTAGCTATAAAATTATTTCTTTATATAACAAGCTAGTGTGCTGAGTTTAATATTTGATGAGGAGATTAGGCTGAACAAATGAAAATTAAATTGCTGGTAGTCAGGTGAGATAGCATCAGTCCTTTCGAGTCAACCAAACGAACATTTAAATGAAAAGAGTCAATGTCTACACTTCCAATTGACACACAAAATTGTGATTCATCTCATGGCAGGCATACACTCAATATACATAAAATGAAATCATTCCATCAATGTGAATGTGGAGGTAACTAAAGTAGCACCATCTATGCATAAGAAGGATATGTTGGTGGATTTGGGAAATTCAGCAGTTTCCATATGTATTTATATTTACAAAGCATACAAAATATTGGAAAGGAGGGAGAAAGGAAAACCAAAGAAGGAAGGCAATAGAGTATCTTGTGGAAAAACATAGAACCATGAATGGAAGCCCTCCCATTGCAATGTTTTGTTACTTGTTTATAATGTATAGAGGGATTTTATGGCAGTGCTGAAACTTTTGAAAGTGATTAGCTGAATTTTGCAAAAGATGCCATTTTCATGAACAGGGTAAACAGGAACAGATGGAATGCTTTTTGGTAACCATCGTCAAAATTGGTCTGATGTTACACAAAGATGGAAGGTAGCAGACCAAGAGAGGAAAATTGTTTATTCTAAGAAATATTTTGAAACATAACTAGGTGAATATAATTAGGAGCTACAGCGATGGGGAGTCATATGAGCCTAAATCTAGTTTTAGTCCCAAGTAGAGAAAGCCTTTTAAATCAACAGTGAAGTGGCTAAACACTGACATAGGTTCTGCTGATTTCATGGGACTGCTCTAGCTAAAGCTAACAAATAAAATTTAATATTTTCACAAACAAAGTTAAGCTATTTATGTGAATTATTTTGTTCTATATGCTTATTTTGACCACTAGTCAAGATTAATGCAAGATGGCTTCTTCCTTCTCCTTTCTCTCTCATCTTTTCCCTCAGCATTGAGAGCCTGAAATCATCGTTAGTATCAAAATATCTTTCCCAAGAAAAACTTGCCAAAGTGATATAAATTGAATGTAGAAATGAGCCCAGGTGGATGATAGTAAGCACAGCAGCAGAGATGGGCAGGGATATTGAAACCAGTAGTAGCTACACTCTTCATCAGCAATCAGCACAGCATGAGAACGATTTTTCATTTTTTTGGGATACCTCTAGGCCCAAACATAAAAATCACAAAAGTACCCTGTGTTGTGTTCAACTCTTAGAATCGCTGGACATAATGAAGCTGCAGCTACAAAGTCTAATTTATTTTTTTTTAGTTCAGCATTTTCTCAGCTATGCAGAGTGCCATCATCAGTATCCCGGTTCCAGATGTCAATCACAACAGTACTGAATGCTTTGTTTGATTTTCATGTAATGCAACTTTAGGGACTGCAGATTTTATTGTATGTTGAGGTGTGTTTGTAGAATGTTTAACCTTTTTTCTAAAGGTCATTCTTTCCCTTCAAGATCATTCTAATCCACAGAGAAAAAATAATTCCATCCACATGCTCAGATGAGAAACCAAGTGGAAATGCTCAATGCTTTCCCTGGTTTGTAATGTTTTCTGCTCAAAAAGTTTCCTTTCTAAACTACCACAGAAATAATTTGTGTGAATGTGAAACCAACTTTCAGAATATAATTTTCATTTGAAAAATGGCCGGCATTGCCCTTTACACTATTGTATTTCCTGTCTACCACATGGCCATTATAGTCTGCTTTTTTAATGGATAGACTAGTAACTGATGTATTTGTCAGGTCTTTTAAAATTATACACAGAAGAAACAGGCATATTTAAACATGGGAAGGTATATTGTTGCTTGGTTACCCCCATTTGTTATTATCCTGAGATTATTATGAGCCAAGAACACAAATCTTCTTTAAGTCTGTGTAATGAACTTGTTACTAAATCCAGTCTTTCACAAAGACCTTCTGCTGTGAGAGCAATTGCCAAGCTATACCTCTGCACCATTCACAACAGATGGGAGAGAGTGGTTTTCTGGCCTAGCTAACTGTTGGAAATCTGTGCCAAGACATAATTGTGCTGATTTGTGTACAGATTCCAAAATCTGTGTTTGATATGCAGACCGTGACAGTAGGAAGGGTTGAAGTGTTGGCAGTGTCAAGAATGCTAATGCATATGGCAAACAACGTATTCATTCACAAAAAATTACTCTATATGGCTGAGAAGTTAAAGTAATACTTAATCTATCACCCTGCTCCTTATCTTCTAAACACAAGTATACTTTGCCATCTGTCTTGATATTTTAAACCCAGTTATTATTGTGAACAGTTAGATTTCCTCCTGCATTATATGGCTAAATAAATCGAATGATATGAAATCATTTGTTTTCTTAACTATGTATTTATTCTGTACCTTTCCTGAATCACAGTGTGTCCTTGGTATCCATTGCCGTTTGGTTCCATGACTCCCATGGATATAAAAATCTGTGGATGCTCAGGTCCCGTTACAATGTATACAACTGTGTCCCATATATACAATAGCAAAATCAAGGTTTGCCATTTGGTGAGTGTGTGTGTGTGTATCCAAAATTGTGAATGAATGTAAAATCTGCATACAGGGCTGACAGTACAAGGAAATAACAAAATTCAGATCTTAAGTCCCACTGGAAACATACAGCAAGGGTAGGGGAATTGAAGGTAGGGGAATATACCAAGAATGGCCCCTGACATGTGGCAGGTGTCCAATGACACAGAAAAGGTTAATTTACATTTAGTAAGTTCACACTGGCTTGACAGTTTAAGGTTGAAAATGTACCAGAGGAGTTAACTAATTTACCCTCATCTTGTTTCTATTCTTGTCCAATTATAAGGATGGGAGTTAGGTCATTCCTGTGCACTTTGTTTTCCCTTGTTCACTTCTGCACAAGTGTGTAAACCTTGGGAGGCCATTTTCCATTGGCCTTGCTGTAGGAGAGGTTGAATTGCAGCCCAGGGTTCCCATTACCCAAGCACGGAACCAAATTGCTGGCCAGAGCTGAATAAAATTAATTGCACAGGGGTCAAGCATTTTCACTTTCTGCAAAGGGTGTTGAATATCCGTGAAAGGAGTATGAGGCTTCAATATTTTTTGCTGCATCTAGTCAACTATCTGTATCCATGGATTTTACATCCATGAATTCAACCATCTATGGCTTAAAAATATTCCCCATCCTCTCATCTCCAAAATTCCAAGAAGTAAGCATTGAATTTACCATTTAGAGGCATCATTTTATTACCCTGAAGTTTATAATGATACTTGAGCATACATGGATTTAGACGTCCATGGGGATACTGGAACCAAACCCCAATAGATACTAAAGTCCCACTGTATTATCGATATTATCAAAGTTGTGTATGAATTTCTTCTAATGATATCACATTTGTTTCATGTTTCCTTCATTACCTTTTTATTTATTATACTACTCAAATTATTTGTAATTTCTTACTAATTTTACTCAGATATCTAGCTGTCCTTTTGAGGTCTATAATTTCTTTGAATTCTTACTTTCTGGTATGAAAATTTCAGGCTTTCCGCATGCCTTGACTCAGATCAGATCTATCAAATTTCAGATTTTACTGAACAATTTTTAAATGCCCAGAGTCACTGAGCCTGTTGAATGTTGTCAGTGAAGGTTGCCTGCTGTCCACTTATAATTTCCCTTTTATCTACCATATTTTTAAAACAACCTATAATGCATATTTTATTTCAGAGCTCTGATTGAACAATATAAGAACATTACAAAGCATGGCAGAGATATTGCATTGGGAGACATGGCTGTGGCAATGTGGGTTAGGGTTAGGGTTTCCTAATTTTACCCTTTCCCCTACCTTTAAAGCAGTGGTTTCCAACCTTTTTTTTTTTTTTTTTTTTTTTTTTAGTAGGGACCACTTTGACCAGGGACCACTCTCCAACATTAGTACCAAAAAGGTTATGAATCAGTTTTTGGTGAACTTTAGATTCAGTTTGCTTATTTGGGGTGCTGATTCAGATAATTGCAGGAGCCACATGAAACTGCTCCACTTAGGGGGAGGGAGGGGGAGGAGAAGCAGCAGTCAGGAGACTTGTTGTCATGCCTTTCATGGGTAGTCAGCCTCTCCCCTCATGACATCCTCATTGCCTTGGCACTATAAGAGGGTTTCATGAGACCAGTCACTCTCATTGCAACAGTGTAGTAATGGTGAGGCCACAGACCATATTCTAGATCTTGGGGACCACTGGTGGCTGACAGACCACAGGTTGGGAACCACTGCTTTAAAGCCATGCAGCTACCCCGCAATACCCAAGATACTGGCGAACAGGGCAGTTATTACTTATCAGGAGGCTAGCCTCTCTTTTTAAGAATAGGATATTTGTGGGATGAAATGAAATTCTATTTTTTGTAAAAAGAAATTCTCTACATTCCACCCATCTTGCTTACTCACAATGCCATATACACATTATAACAAATGAGGAAATACAATATATGGAATTGTTTTAGATAGAAATATAGCTCAGCTGACCACAGTGAGAAAGACCGTAACATCAATATTCAGCATTTACATAGTAGACAGCCATCCTAATGAATACTGGTACCGACTTTTCCTTATTGCACAATGATACATCTGCCTTTTGTTTCTATTCATCTGAAAAAAGTTGAGTGGTAGACTAAATCAGCTCTTAAATATTTTAACTGAGTACAAAGAAAAAAAATTCAATTATAATTTTCATTTTTGATTTAAGTTTCAGTTGAAAACCAAAGTGTACAGTGCATCAATCTTTATATCATCTATTAGAGAACTTATGAGAAAAATATTAATTATTATAGTAAAGTTGATGAGCTAAATCCAGACATAAGCATAGAGATGTTTTGTTGGGACTCTTCAAAATATGACTCTGTGATCCAGCAAAACTTGACTGTATGATCAGGAAACCAGTGGCCTAAACCCAATTCCTGGTCCTTACTAAAGATGTCCCATTGAATCAACTGATTTAGCTCATGTGCTAATCAGTCATTCAGCAATTGATTCACAAAGTCTCATTAGGATTAGAAATTGGATGTAGGCCAGTGAGAATAAGGTTAATAAAACTGATCTGCAGCAACTTGAAATAGCACTGAGTGCTTTTACTTATTCATTTAAATTCAGTTAGTCCAGATTGACAGATTTTGGTGCAGATGGTTAAAATTAACACAGGAGCCCTATTCTGATTTTTAATAAGGGTATTTTGACAGAAGACTTTGAATTGTATGTTACAAGCATGGCAGCAGTTGCACTGCATTTGCATTTTCTCTTGTCCAATCTGGTAGAATTGAAGAACAAAAGCCCTCTCACCATTGTGATATTTTTCAGTAAATCTGTGCTGCAGAAATCTGATTAATGATTGCTCACAACATTTTTAGTAATCACTGTTTTAAAAACAAACCTCTTAGATCACATGCACCTCAAGCAATAAGTCTTTTCTCTCTTCCAGTTTTTGAGGCTTATTGTCCATTTGGGACTGATGCCACACATTTATATGGAAATCGTGTGCCTATTTATGGCACAGAAAATTTATGCAGCAAGGTTTATTGCATATAGCAGGGACATAAATATAGTCACTGTATGTGATCACATTAAAGAAGGGGAAAACATTTCTAGCAAAACATTAATTGAAATATATGGTTTTTGACTGATCACCTGCAGAATTAGAACATTGGTGATCACGTTTATTGTTCTTCATTTTAAACTGGAGAGGGATGCTTTTGAATACTTTCCAAACAGTCAGTATAATATAGTAACACACCAAAGATCTGAGTCGCCCAGCTGGCAAGTGACCAGACTGTTAATCATGCTGTAAACCCATTTGAGTTCCTCCTTAGACTTAGTTATAATTAAGGTTCTGTGTTCATCCATCTGAAATTCTGGTCCGATTTTTGAACATTTTTAGGATTTTGACACACAAACTGAAAGTGTAGTATTAGAATACATGATTACACCTAGCGCTGCATTCTTCAGTAACAACCATTGACTTCTGTTGCTTATTTAAGAGGAAATGATGACAGGAAAGAAAAAGATAGTAATCCATTATCTATTATCCAATATTAAGAAAAAACATTTTTTATTATATACCACTTTACATCCAATAGAGCAAGGTTTCTTATACTTCTCCCCTGGATACCCTTTCAACCTGAGAAATCAAATGTTTATTGAGAACAAATAAGAATTTGCAAGGGTTACTAATCAGTAGACATGTGCATTTGGGGAAAACTTTGTCCCGTTTCGTGTCCCAGCTTTCATTGGGGGCCCTGATCTGTTTTTTGTAAGCATCCTGAAATTGGAAGGGTTGTTTTTAGTTCTTTCATTTTGGGGCCCGAAAACCAAACCATTATTGGGGAGGGCTTCCCACCCACTGGCTCTCCTTCCCAGTGTGTGTTCTTCTTACCTGGCACCCACTATTTCTACTCTAGAGTAAAAGGAGCTTGGCTGCAAGCACTGTCAGGTGCACACACTTTCCAGGCCTGCCTGCACACCTCATCCCACATTCACACTCCTTGGAAAAAGAGTGCATGTGTGGCAGGGCATGCAGGCAGGCCTGGAAAGCACATACATTTGCCAGTGCCTGCAGCTGAGTCCCTCTTACTCTAGAGTAGAAAGAGGTGCTCAGCTGCAGGCATGTGCAGAGTGTGTGTTTGGTGGGGCGTACAGGCATGTCCAGAGTATGCCTGCTGTTAAGCTCCGGGCCTGCTTGCCTGCATGCCCCACCACATATGCACTCTCTTTCCAAACCAAGGAGGCAAGTTTGGATGCTCATCAAAGCAGGATTTCGTGTCAAGCAGATTTTTATGTGGGAAGGAGGCTTCCCAGTTCATGCTTCTGAAGAAACTGGTAGAAATAGTAGGAATGAATTTTGCACACACGTCTATTAAACTGGCTGATTATCCTTTTTATGAAGTATACCTGAGGGGTCTTCTCCAGAGTCCACTGTAAACACTTCACAACTGATTTGTGTAAACGTCTAAAATAGCCACTAGGTGAAGTACAGAAAACTATTACTGTTGCCAATTTTTTCAGCAATCAAACATTGTGCTAAAGAAACTTTATTTGGGGTCAGGACTCAAAGTTTAAGAAGCAGTGCAATAGAGCACATAGTACGTAGCTTTTCCCTCTGATATTATGCTTATGAACTACAGTCAGCCGTCTGCTTTTGCAGGGAAAGGGGAACAGATCAGACCCATAACATCACAGCCTCTGCTCACAGATGGAGGCAAAACCTAGCCATCAAGAGCTCTCCAGTCTTGACCCAAGAGGACTACCTGCACTCTAAGGGTTTGGGACAATGTGTGTGATCTCCTCAGGGGCCAATCCATGGCATTTCCATTCTGGACTGACTCTAGATTAACTGACCAGTATAGATGAACCCAAAGCAATAAGTAACAAATCCCTTTCATTCCAATGGGTTTACTGTAGTTGGAACAAACATCCATTTTCATTCTATGCTTTACATGTGGTGTAGTGATATTTAGGGAAATAGGTACTGAAATAGGAAATAGAAAGCTATTTCTAGCAAGAAACAGTAAGCTTCTGCTAATTAAAATGACTTTATGACAAACTCTATCTCTTTTTTGTTCAAGACAAGGGTTATTTAATTGATGTCTGCAATGGTTCTTAATATGTGATACTGCTGAAGAAAAACCCATGACACTTCAAATTATACATTGAATATCCCATAGTTATGCCCTGGTGCTGTTATCTGAATACATGGTAAGAAATGAGATCTTGAAATATTTGGTGCAGGGTTTCGTAATAGAATTGCTGCAGCCTTTAGTCTTGGGAGCCTTTTTCCTTCTCTTGTTTTGCCTCTATTTTTCATTAGCATGATGCTTAAGCTCCTGTCAGAGGCTGGTAAGCTAATTTAAGATTACTGTGTGGAGGAACAAAATGATGAAAAGGTCAGTGGGATTAGAATAGAGTATTTTAATACTGTAGCCTAGGATACAATTACTTTTGTATTCAGTAATTTTGCAAGAGTTGGCTTTAGAATTTCTTGAGAAAATGCGGTATCAA